>NC_071511.1:59639825-59942855 GCF_027887155.1 Malaclemys terrapin pileata | reverse complement strand
GAGGGAAAGATTTGGAGGAGGTATAGGGACTGGGGCATCGGCAGTCAGGCCTAATGGTTAGAATCAGGAGCCTGGAACCAAATCCAATTGCCAAGCCAGGGGTCAAAGCTGGAGTCAGCGTAGGGATAGGAAAAGGGACCTAGATCAAGGCAGGAAAGCCAGAACTGGGAACTGATGGGGTCTGGGATAAGGAGGACAGGGATAGGCAGGAAGGCAAGTAGGCAAGATCTGTAGTAACAGCCAGCCAAGGAGTCTTCTAGTTGCTCAGACAACTGCCTTTGCCTCTTTCTGGTTTAAGTAGGGCTTCCCAGCCAATCAGTGAAGCTGGATGTCTCCCCCAATCAAGAGTTTCATGCAAGCTACAGCCTTGCTGGCCCCCTTCTCCAGTTGTTCAGGTGAGCTGCTAGATGGCAGCTGTGGTCTGAGCACTTCCTGTGGGCCTGGATTCAAGGCCTATGATTGCTCACAGGAGGCATCAGGAAGCCAGTCTATGTGCACATGGCTGGCATGCCTGCTGCAGTTGCAGCACTTCTGTAAATAGTTCTCATAATAAAGATCCAGTTTATTATTAGAAACATGGAGTCCTTGCTTATTATTACCCAGCAGGCAGTGCATGAGAGAGGTGGTATGGGTGTTTTCTAACAAAGATGGCTGTGATGTGAGGAAGGTGGTGGTAAAGGTAACAAGGAGCCATGGACAAACCAGTCTTCTCCTAGGTGGAGCAGATAGCCATCACTTCATTTTCAGCCCTCACCCATTGTCAAGCCATCACTTTCTAATGCAACTTAATTGGTGTGGATGAGAATGTCAGTCTGTCCTGTGGAGCAGTGTCATGTCGTTACGCTGAATGCATGGCAGAACAATTCGCTGGCAAACATTTATAGTAGCTATGGATCCAACCAGAAAAATTTAATCTGGATTTGGATTCAAGCTTTCCCAGTGTTCCAGTTCAGATCTGTCTGATAGAACTGGCCCCAGTCATCAAGTTCAGACTGAGACCCAAACTCCCAGGAATGTTTGTTGTTTCAGTTTGGGTCTATTTCTTATCAGGAGAAGTGGTCATTTTTTCTGATCTAGTAGCAGATTAACTGTAATTTGTAGTTCACGTTTCTCTCCTGGGTTACCCATCTATTAGGAGGTAGTAATTTACTTTTCTCTTAGCAAAAGATTACTGCAGAGATAGGCATTGGAGGGATTTTGCCTGGTAGGGGAGAAAAGTGGATTAGGAGCTGGATGGGTTATTCCAGTGATACTCAGACTGAGGCTGGGGAGCCACAAGTGGCTCTTTAAAGTCTCCCCTGTGGCTCTTTGCAGCATATGATATTAAAACACTGTGTGATTTCATTGTTAACCAATCAGGATCCTTTTTCTATGATCACATGTTTCCTTACTCATGAAGAGCTGTTGAATCTATAGTACTATAGTAAATGAACCAATGAATTCACATAACTGTGGCTCTTTTGGGTAATGTTGATTGCTAATCTGGCCCCGGAAACACTGAGGTTTGAGTATCACTGGCCTGTTCCCATCTGTTCAATCAACAGAATAAAATGATGGTGTGTAGGATGCACCTTCTTCCTTGGTGTTTGCTCTTAGCATCATCGTTGGACTCTGAAGCATCTTACAGATGCAGTAAATGGGACCCGAGAGGAATTTCTCCTCTGCTCCTGCTCTTAGCAGGTGCAAACCAAACTCAGTGACCCCAACCATCTATAATTACTGCCTTCTTTTCTTAAAGGTGAAGTGAAATGCTTAAAAACAAAGAAAATAGTACAAGAGTCTCTACAGAATTGGTTTCTATTTGAGATCAACAAGTGGGATCAGGGTCTAACTACCCTGAGAGTCATGGGTTGTTCAGGCCCATCTAAAAATAAAAAGCATTTACTCCTTTGTATACTTGCCAAGACCTGACTTTACAGCTCTGTGGTTTCCCATGCTGCAGCTGGACTAGGGACGTAACCAGGGCAGGGTGAGAGGGGAAGCTGCCCTGGGTGCAAAGCTGCAAGGGCGGAAATTTGGGGTGGGGGGGATATGGGGTCATTTGCTCTCCCAGATTTCTCCCTTTTATTTGGCACTGAAATTTTCAAACTGTGGCACATGCCCCTCTCATCAGGCCTTGATTGCACTTTGAATTTATTTTGGTCCCTGATTCAATGAAGCCCTGCACAGGCTATAGCAGGGGTCTCAAACTCAATTTACCTTAGGGCCAGGGCCAGTCCTCAAATCCTCCTAGCGGGCCAATAATGTCACTGAAGATGGTGTTCAGAAAAGAAAACGTTTATATTGTATTTTTTATTTCGAATTTCTTAGAAATAATAAAACTGTCATACAACTTTATACAATTCTTCGTCTGCCAGAGAGTTTTTAGTGTTTGCCAGACACCAGGCAACACTTCAGTTCTGTCAGTTTGTTGATGTTTGGCCTCAGTGACTGAGCTGATGAAACCTTCAGGATTGCAGCAAGGTGTGCATCAGATAGCTGTGTTTGGCATTTTGACTTGTTTATATTCATTGTGGAAAAAGGTGATGCTGCCTCCATGGCTGACTGTGCCCGGCAACTAATGATGCTGCCTCCATGGCTGACTCTGCCCGGCGACTAGTGATGGTATCTCTGTCCCTCTCCCCCAGCCAATGGGAGCTGCGGGGGACGGCGCCTACAGCAGCCATTGCCGGCAGCTTGTCTGCATGCATCTCTCCTCTGTGGGCCATAGTGTAGGGTTACCATACATCCGGATTTTCCTGGACATGTCCGGCTTTTTGGGCCTCAAATCCCCGTCCAGGGGGAAATCCCAAAAAGCCGAACATGTCTGGGAAAATAGGGAGGGGCTGGCGGTGCTGGGCCGGGGGCCGGTGCTGGGCCGGGGGTGCTCAGCCAGGGGCTGGCCCGGGGCCTGGCGGTGCGGGGCCAGGCGCCGGGGGTGCTGGCCCGGGGCCGGGGCCAGCAGTGCTAGCCCGGGGGCCAGGGCCAGGCTGGGGCCAGCGGTGCTGGGCCGGGGGCTGGGGCCGGCGGTGCTGGCCTGGGGGTGCTTGGCCGGGGGCTGGCCTGGGGCCGGCACCCCAGGGCCTGAGCCGAGCCAGGCTGGAGACGCTGGGGCTGGGGCCGGCCGCCGGAGGGAGCCGCTCGGTTGCGGAGGCCAGACTGGGCCGCGCCTCCTCCCCCCACAGCTTACCTGCTGCCTGCTTCAGGCTTCCCGCGAATCAAATGTTCGCGGGAAGCAGGGGAGGGGGCGGAGTTGGGGCGAGGACTTTGGGGAAGGGGTGGAGTTGGGGCGTGGGCGGGGCCGGGGCCCCATGGAGTGTCCTCTTTTTGGACACTCAAAATATGGTAACCCTACCATAGTGGACAGGTTCTCGGGCCGCAGATGGTCCATGGGCCAGGACTTTGAGACCCCTAGGCTATAGCATGATACCCCGAAACAACTCCTGGATATCTCAGGTGGAAAATCGAATAATATAAATACACCAAAAAGAGTTACCTTGCTTAAAGAACTGACTAGTGAGTCTGTTGCAGTATGCCCAATAGGATTTCCATGAAGCTTGAATAATTTATTATTATCCACTATTTGTTTTATAGTAGCACTTAAAGGCCCCAACTGAGATGCACATTCACGTAGGTAGACACACCCCCTGTTCTTAGGAGCCTTCAATGTAAATGGACAAGCCAAACAAAGGGTAAATGAAATGAAGGGATATTATCCACATGTTACAGATGAGGAACTGAGGTTGGATTCAACCAAATGCACTGTGGATGTCCCTACATTGGGACAGACAATATATAACAGGTGCTTTCTTTCTCAAAAATATATGATTAAGGAGTACTGATGTTGGGTAAATATGGAATAAGAATCTATACATTCATTAAAGGTAAGTTCTTTATAAAACATGATTTTAAAAATAACAATAATGGAAGTACAGATGTAAAAAATATTACTAAACTATATGCCTTTTAAACATATAGTACTCATACTTGCATTATAAAGTCTGGAATTCTTAGCATTCAGAACATTTTCTTTTTTTTTGGCAGAAATGGCAATCCAGTGGTTCCCACAGAGCAGCAGAATAGTAAGTAATGCTAGTTATATTTTTATTTATGGGTTCACAATACAGGCCTGAATGTGGGAATCATAGACTCATAGAAATGTAGGGCTGGAGGGGACCTCAAGAGATTATCATGTTCAGTCCTCTGGACTGAGGCAGGACCAAGTACCTAGACCATCCCTGACAGGTGTTTGTCCAACCTGTTCTTAGAAACCTCCAGTGATGAGGATTCCACAACATCCCTTGGAAGCCTGTTCCAGAACTTAACTGCCCTTAGAGTTAGAAAGTTTTTCCTAATATCTAACCTAAATCTGCCCTGCTGCAGATTAAGCCCATTACTTCTGTTCCTAACTTTAGTGGACATGGAGAACAATTGATCACCATCCTCTTTAGAACAGCCCTTAACATGTTTGAAGATTGTTATCAAGTCACCCCTCAGTCGTCTTTTCTCAAGACTAAACATGCCCAGTTTTGTAACCTTTCCAAGTAAATTAGGTTTTCTAAACCTTTTATTATCTTTGTTGCTTCTCTCTGGACTCTCTCCAATTTGTCCACATCTTTCCTCAAATTAGGCACCCCAAACTGGACACAGTTACAATTTTGTAATTGTGCATTTGATTTTTCCTTCCTAAGTTCAGTACTTTGCACTTGTCTTTATTGATTTGCATCTTGTTGATTTCAGATCAATTCTCTTAATTTCTGAAGGTGGTTTTACATTCTTATCCTGTCCTCCAAAGTGTTTGGAGCCATTCCCAGCTTGGTATCATCTGCAGACTTTATAAGTAGACCTTCCACTCCATTATCCAAGTCATTAATGAAACTATTGAAAAGTACCGGACCCAAAACAGACCCCTGTGGGACCTCTTTATATACGCACTCCTAGTTTGCCAGCAAATCACTGGTAATTACTTTTTGATTATGGTATTTTAGCCAGTTTTGCACCCACCTTATAGTAATTTCTTCTAGACCATATTTCCATAGTTTCCTTATGAGACTGTCATGCGGGACTCTGTCAAAAGCCTTAATAAAATCAAGATATAGCATCTCTACAGCTTCTCCCCATCCACTAAGCCTGTAACCCTATCAAAGAAAGAAATTAGGTTAGTTTGCCATGATTTGTTCTTGATAAATCTGTGCTGGCTATTTCTTCTAATCCTATTGTCCTCTAGGTGCTTACAAATTGATTGTTTAATCATTTGTTTCAGTATCTTTCCAGGTATCGAGGTTAGGCTGATGGGTTTATAACTCCCTGGGTCCTCTCTGTTCCTGTTTTTAAAGATAGGTACTATGTTTGCCCTTCTCCAGTCTTCTGGCACCTCACTCATCCTCCATGAGTTCTCAAAGATAATTGCTAATGGTTCTGAGATTGCTTCAGCTGGTTCCTTATGTACCCTACGATGAATTTCATCAGGCCCTGCCGACTTGAATACATTTAACTTATCTAAATATTCTTGAAATTGTTCTTTTCCTGTTTGGCTTGCATTCTTTCCCCCTCATTGTTAAATTAATTGTGTTGAGTGTCTGATCGCCATTAATCTTTTTAGTGAAGACTGACGCAAAATCAGCATTAAAAACCTTGATGTCATCAGTTATTATCTCTCCTTACCCACTAAGTAGAGGACCTACAATTTCCTTCCTCTTCTCTTGCTCCTAATGTATTTAAGGAACCTCTTCTAATTACCTTTTACGTCCCTAGCTAGGTGTGACTCTTTTTGTGCCTTCCCCTTTCTGTATTTGTCCCTACATGCTTGTGCTATTCTTTTATTCCCCTTTGAGCAATTTGTCCATGTTTCCACATTTTGTAGGATTCCTTTTTGATTTTGCATGTGATTAAACAGCTCCTGATGGAGCCATATTGGTCTTTTATTATTCTTCCTATCTTTCCTTTGCACAGGGATAGTTTGCCGTTTGTCTTTAATATTGTCTCCTTGAGAAACTGCCAGCTCTCCTTTATCCTTTCTTCCCCTGGGACCTTACCTACCAGTTTTCTGAGTTTTATTAAAGTCTTCTTTTTGGAGTCTGTTGTCCTTATTCTGCTGCTTTTGCTCCTTCTTTTCCTTAGAATCAATTTCACCCAAATTGCCTTCCACCTTCAGATTTGCAACCAATTCCACTGTTGGTCTGAAGCAAGTCTAAAATGGCTGCCGCGCTGGCTACTTCCTCCACTTTCTGAATAAAAAAATTGTCCCTAATAGCTTCCAAGAACTTACTGGAAAATTTGTATTTTGCTGTATAACTTTTCCAACTGATGTCTGGGAAGCTGAAGTCTCCCATTACTAACAGGTCTTGTGCTTTGGATATTGTGGTTGTTTTAGAAATGCCTCACCCACCTCCTCTTCCTGATGTAATGGTCTATAGGAGACCCTTACCATGACATCACCCCTCTTTTTTTCCCTTTTATCTTTACCCCGAGACTTTCAACTGCTCTGCCTCTCCCCTCCTGCTGGACCTCAGAACAAGTGTTAATATATTCTTGGTGTACAGTGCAACACCTCTTCACTTTTTCCCTGCCTGTCCTTCCTGAACAAGCTATACCCTTCTATGCCAATATTCCTGTCATAAGATTTATCCTCCAAGTCTCTGTGATGCCAAATAAGTCATAATTTAGCTTGTGTATGAATACTTCCAGTTCTTCCTGTGTATTCCACATACTCCTTGCATTTGTATATAGACATCTAAGATGTTGAGCAGATTCCCCCAATGATTTCCTTGTTATTGCTCCCATGACTCCAATTGTAAAAAAAATTTCTGCTCCCGCTCCCAACATCTAACCCTTTGTTAAAGTCGCCTTTTTATGCTTATCTATGGGTTTATATGCCCCCCTTTGAACCTAGTTTAAAGCCTTCCTCACAAGGTTGGCAAGTTGGTATCCAAAGATGCTCTTCCCCTTCTTAGTCAGGTGGACCCATCTCTTCCCAGCATCATATGGTCAAGGAAGCCAAAGCCCACCTGTCGACACCATCGGGACAGCCATGCATTCATCTTCAGGATGTGTGCTCCTGCCTGGGCCCTTACCCTCAACCGAGAGGATGAACGAGAACATAGCCTCACCCTCAACTCCTTCAGTCTCATCCCTAGAGCACTGTAGTCACTGCTGATCTGCTCAGGGTCGTACATGGCAGTTTCATTAGTGCCCATGTGGATAAGCAGCATGGGGCACTGGTTAGAGGGATAATGTTTCCAGCATCAGTGGATCAGAGTCTCAATAACCTTTCCATAATGTCTTGTACGTGGACTCCAGGCAGGCAGCAGACTTCCTGGGACTTCATGTCAGGTCAGGAGATGGATGTCTTCAGCCCCCTCAGATGGGAGTCACAGACCACTAGCACCCTATGCCTCCTCCTCTTGGGTCTGGTGGCCATGACCCTCTCAGCTTTGGGGGCAGGTGGCACCTTCTCTGCCTGTGGCCAGTACAACATACTGGTTCTTGACTGCGAAGGATGGGGAACCTGGATGGGGGTGGAGCACTGTCTACTGCGGCCGGCAGCCAGTCTCTTTCCTGCAGAGGCGCCTTCCCTCTCTGGTGCTGCTGTAGCAATCTGTAGTCAGCTAACTCCTCCATCCTGGACATCTCCATGTGCATCCTCATAGTCCTCATGCTCCTGGATGCAACACGGATGTACCATTTCCTCCTGCAGCTTTCTTACCTGCTTCCCGAGGGACTCCATCAACAGACACCAGGTGGTTCCTCATGCCTGGCTTTCATTGGCAGGGACATGCAGGCCGTATTCCCAGCAAGTCAAGACAAGGACCTGGATAGAAGCTTCCAGGGTCAGGAGGACACCTGGTTGGCCAGGCCACCCTTGCAGCAAAGGAAGAGCTAGCAGTGTTGTTAGCGGCACACCATTTTCCTCCTATTGTCCTTCTTCCTTGTAGAGTACCTGTAAGTTAAGGGAAGGAAAACAATAACCCTAGTTACCTGCATTCCTTCGCTGGTGAACTCCCTTTATCTCCCAGCTGCCTTCATCTCACTAACCACATGTCTATGTTGATACGTTGCATTTTAAAATATGCAATGGATAAATTACCACTTTTAATTTATTATTTCTACTAAAATCACACCCACGGTGAGAACAGAATTACACAGCACTTTACCAAAAGAGAGAAAATGTAGAACTTGGTGAACTATTGGCCAAGAATAATTTGTTCAAGGAATTTAACCCATGTTTGAATTCTCCATGCTCAGATTTTGGTGAATTTGTTCATTGTTCAGACAGATTGGATGGAAGTTTTCTGCAAAAATATTTTAGTCTCTGGGTTGATTGCAAACGATTCACTAAGACTGTTTTGACTATTTTCTATCCATACTTCACTGTTGCACAATGTGATTGGTCATCTAAGGCCTTGTCTGCACTGCACCAGTGTAACCACACTGATAGAAAAACAGAAACAAACTGCGCTGTTATAAATCCCTTTTTAGCACGATAATTGCATCTGCACTAGGGGGTTGCATGGATGTAACTAAATCTGGTTTTCAACTGTTTTAGTTAAATTGGTGCAAAACCTGAATGTAGGTGAGGCCTAAGTCAAGTGATGATGTTTCTGATGCCTGATTGGCTACCTGAAATCTTTATCCACATGAGGAACGCCTGAAAAAGTCACTTCTGGACCAAAATGTCTCACTAGCCCATATTTCATTCATCTTAGTGAGACTTTAGCTTTCCATGAATTTTCCCAGGACGCTTTCAAAACCAGTTATTCTCTTTCCATAGATGTTTATCATCACAATAATACAACTCAAAGGTGCAATAAATTTCATCTCCTTGATTACATATTCTTTTTATAATCCCAAATGATTCCTTTTAGCAAAGGCCTTTTAAAAATAATAATAATTTGCTTCTCAGTGCATTTATTGTGTTGACACCTTCCTTATATGCAACACCATGGCCAAAAAAGCTAATACAGTCATTGGATGTATAAACGGGAATCTTGAGAAGAAGTAGGGAGGTTTTATTACCTCTGTATTTGGCCCCAGTATGACCACTGGTGTTCAGTGATGGTGGCCACAATGCAAGAAGGATATTGGTAAATTGCAGAAGGTTCAGAGAAGAGCCATGAGAATGATTAAAAGATTCGGGGGGAAACCCATGCCTTATAGTGATAGCCTTTAGGAGCTCAGTCTCTTTAGATTAACAAAGAGAAGGTTCAGGGGTGACTTTGTCAGTCTATAAGTACCTACATGAACAACAAAAAGCTGATAATAAAAGGCTTTTCAGTCGAGCAGCCAGAAGTATAAAAAATCCAATGATTGGAAGTTAAAGCTAGAAAAATTCAGACTAGAAATAATATGCAATTTTTTAACAGTGTGGACAATTGGAACTCCTGGAACAATTTACCTTGGAATGTGGTGGATTCTCTATCAGAGAAAAAATTTAATTCAAGATTGTATGTTTTTCTAAAAGATCTGCTGTATTTTAAACAGGAATTTATACAGGGAAGTCCTATAGCCTGTGTTATAAGGACGTCTGTTAGATTATCATAGTGGTCCCTTCTGGCCTATGAATGTACTAATTTACATTATTTGAGTTCCATAATAACACAATAGAACATTTATTGCTTATATAATTCAAACATAAAAAAACCCATGTAGTGAAGCCAGTGAAAGTTGCTAAGGGATAATAATGCAAAACTCAAAACCAGAAAGGAACAGGAAATACAGTTTTCAGAGCGGTAGCTGTGTTAGTCTGTATCAGCAAAAACAACGAGGAGTCCTTATGGCACCTTAGAGATTAACAAATTTATTTGGGCTTAAGCTTTCATGGGCTAAAACCCACTTCATCAGGTGCAAGGAGTGGAAAATACAGTAGGCAGGTATAAATACACAGCACCTGAAAAGATGGGAGTTGCCTTACCAAGTGAGGGATCACTGCTAACAATTCAATTCAATTAAGTTGGAAGTGGCCTATTCTCAACAGTTGACAAGAAGGGGTGAATACCTAGGGAGGGAAAATCACTTTTGTAGTGCAAATGAGGCCAATGCAATCAAGGTGGCCCATTTCAAACAGTTGACAAGAAGGTGAGAGTATCAGCAGAGGGAAATTAGTTTTTGCAATGACCCATCCACTCCCAGTCTTTGTTCAGGCCTAATTTGAGATGTCCAGATTGCAAATTAATTCCAATTCTGCAGTTTCTCGTTGGAGTCTGTTTTTGAAGGTTTTTTTTTGTTGAAGAATTGCCACTTTTAAGTCTGTTATTCAGTGTCCAGGGAGATTGAAGTGTTTTCCTACTGGTTTTTGAATGTTATCAATCTTGAGGTCTGATTTGTGTCCATTTATTCTTTTGCGTAGAGATTGTCCAGTTTGGCCAATGTACATGCAGAGGGGCATTGCTGGCACATGATGGCATATATCACGTTGGTAGATGTGCAGGTGAACGAGCCCCTGATGGCATGGCAGATGTGGTTAGGTCCTATGATGGAGTCCCTTGAATAGATATGTGGACATAGTTGGCAATGGGGTTTGTTGCAGGTACTGGTTCCTGGGTTAGTGTTTTTGTTGTGTGGTGTGTAGTTGCTGGTGAGTATTTTCTTCAGGTTGGGGGCTGTCTGTAAGCGAGGACTGGCCTGTGAATTTATACCCGCTACTGTATTTTCCACTCCATGCATCTGATGAAATGGGTTTTAGCCCACAAAAGCTTATGCCCAGATACATTTTTTTAGTCTCTAAGGTGCCACAAGGACTCCTCGTTGTTTTTTTAGGGAATATAGTGTACTGTAAAGCTATATATCTACATAGATTGCCTTTTCACATATACACTCACAAACACATACTATTCATTCCCTTAGCAAATTGACCCGACTTGACTGCACTCACCAAAGATAACGTTAACTTTGCCCTGTGCTTGTTGTCAGCATTTTAAAAACATTAATTATGGTGATTAAACTGCATGATATACTCATGAGTTATGCAAGTATTAATTATACCATTGTGCAAATGAGGAAACTTAAGCACAGGACAGGGACTCTATGTCACAGCAACTAGACACCCCTGGCTAGAGCCGGAGCTGTGGGACCCTCCCACCTCGCAGGGTCCCAGAGCCCAGGCTCCAGCCTGCGCCTGAAAGTCTATACTGCAGTGAAACAGCCCGGCAGCCCAAGCCCCATGCAAGCCTGAGTTGGTTGAAACAGGCCAGCCACGGGTTTTTCATTGCATTATAGACATACCCCAAGTGTCTCATCCAGGGTCATACAGTGAGTCAGTACTGGAGCTGAGATTAGAATCCAGGAGTCCTGGCAACTAGTTGGCTAATCTAAACCCTAGTCTGCACTCTCTCACATACATTAAATTTAGCAGGGTGCCTATCAGCTATAGCAAATCTACACGCTTGTTTTTAGAGCCACCTGCTGAGCCAGAGGAAGTCAAAGTATCTCTCTCAAATGAAAACGTGAGTCTCCAAGAACAACATCTACCCCGTCAACATAGTAAGGAAATTACTTTGCATTTCTCAATCTGGCTTTGTAATGTTTCATGCCATCTCTTTCAAAGAAAAAGAAAATCTGCAAGTGCATCTGGCTGTGAATGGAAAAGATTAATTATTAGTAAGCAAAACTGCCTCCCCTGGAGTATCAGAGAACATATTTGTGCATTATCAGTTGTCCAACTGATGTTTCCGACCCTGTGACGTGCAGCTTTAAGAGTTGCTTGGGAAACTGCTATGTGGGAGGTAAAAGGACAGTAGAGGACAGGCACAGGGTTCAGTTAACAGCTCAAGAAGTGGAACTGAACAAGCAAACCGTGTAAGTGCAGAGTGAGTTTTTGGTGGTGGTCTTTTGCTTGTGAAAACAAAAATAACTTGTATTATGTCTAATAGTAGTGTGATGTCCAGTGTTACATTGTAAAACCTACCGCTAATGCAGCTTTGTAAGAACCCATCCTGCTTTCTCACAGCAAAGCACTCGGAGGAAGAAAGTGGTGGGGTTGAGCAAAGCACATCTGACTCAGCAGATTATGAGGTAAGTCATCGTTTTGTCAAGTGCCAGGCAGCCTGCCAAACAGAAGGATTGCGATACAGATTTCGGCAGTGGGATTTTCTACAGTGACACTGAATGTATTTGCTTTATCTTCTGTTCCATTGCAAGTGTAAGCATATTCTATGAGGGCCATAGCTTGTGAGGTGCAGAGCAATCACTGGCTTGAAGGTGCTGAGCCGCTCACAGGACTAGGTCCCTCTACTGCTATTTTTCTATGTGTAATATCGCTATATTACTAGCTCTGTAGTATAAAAAACCCTGATCATACACAGTGCCCTCTTGGGAGCACTCACAAGGAGTTTAGCATTTCCAGCTCCTCACAAGATCGAGCCCGAACAGAGAAAGAAAATGGCACAGACGCTAGAGATCTAACAGTACATCTCGGGGATTCTGCGGAAATGAATGTAACTAGGGCTGTGAAACACCTTTGCAGTGTGAGAGTCCCCAGAACTCCTTGGAACGTGAGATTTCTGCATGTCATTATGAGATTGTTGAACTGGTCCAGGGTGTGATAAACCTGTGGAATTTTACAAATATTTTTGGTCCAAAATGGCTTTATCTTAAAAATATAGTCTGACTTGCCAGCAGGAGAGGTGACGTATTTGAAATTTTGAATTTCCAGATTAGAAATGTGTATTCACAGGAAAATCAGTCTTCTCACTGAAATGGACAACATTTCCGTGTCTCACTGCAGATACTCATACTCATTTCTGCAAAAATATCAGGGCTGCAAAGAGGCTTGAAATTAAAATTGCCCATTTTGGGGGTGGCATTTTTATGGCGATGTATTTGCTAGTGTTATGCAGCTGGTGGTTTGCTGGAGGGGGGCTTCTGGGAGCCTCTTGTTAAAATTCAACCACCAAACTCAAGGGGAAATTGGAATGACTTCCCTGCTTCTGATGAAGCTCCCCCCCCCAATCACTGGATTCTCCTACATCATCTCAATCTCATCTCCTGCATCATCATCATCTGTATCCGGGTAGCTCATTAAAATATTTCTGAAGAGCAATTCTTTGTCTTTTGGAGTGGAACAGATTGCCACAAGTGTTAGAGAATGTGCCTCATTATCAATGTACTCTACATATTTTTCAGGAACAAAATGTAAACAATTCCAGGGCATTGCACTTGATATAAGTTTGTCTGCCAAAACCTTAACTCTGACCTCAAACTTCTGCCTGTGAAAGTAACTCATCATACTATCTACCGGTGCACAAATGCCTAACAGACATGAATAGTGGTGTTGCTGAAGCTAAGGTTTTGCATTATAGTCCAGTGGAGAGGCTGTGTATTGTGTTACTGTACATGTTGGAGGTATATGTGACTTACCCATCAGTGAAATTTGACCTGTTAAAGAAGAATCCCTGAACTAGACATTTTCTTGCTTTTAAGGGTTTATGTGGGTGGGCTTTCCCCTCAAGACACTTTAATTGTTTTTAATAAGTTTATTTTTTATGGAAATATCTATCATACCATCTCTTTGGTACGTATGTGCAGCTGCCATTTAAGTCCCTTTGTGTGTCTATGCAAGAGAAGAATTTGCCCTATAATTTATACCATCAATGAGTGAAGATTGTAAATCGCATTGTATCCTGTGGGGTTAAGAGCACATTAGGAATTTCCGGTCACGATCACTGTCAGTTCATCTGGCTCCTGACTTAGCTCCATTTTGAACAGGGCCTTTCTGTATTGCAGGACTGCATCATTAAGATTGAGCTGGAGAAAACTGCCAATGGGAGTCTGGGATTTGCGCTAGTAGGTGGCAGAAATGGCCGGGCTATCCTAATTAAAGCCATCAGCCCAGGAAGTATCGCTGATCTCGACGGGAGGCTTCAAGTGGGTGACATCTTACTAAAGGTAACGTTTGGCTTTGCTGCTTTGGTCTAGATTTGCCCTGGAAGTTTAGGGAGAGTTTGTGTTACTCTGTGCAGTCATAACCAAACAGCGAACATGATCACTGTAATCAGATCATAATTGGGGGTTCCCGTGACTTGTCACCTGCCTGGGCAAATGTCAAAAGTTTGGGAAGGCTCTCGTGAGTGTGGGGGTGCTAGCCTGGCTGCAGCTGAGTTTCCTACTCCTGGGCATAGTGCTTCCCGTAAGGGCAGGCACCAGTTACTGCAAAGGAGGTGTATCTGTGCTACTGCCTGCGTTAGGCCGCTAGTTTCTAGAAAAGGGTTGGCCTGCTTCTGTGACTCAGATCAGCTGGCCTCTCTGTAGTGGCTAGGGTTACCATACATCCGTTTTTTCCCGGACATGTCTGGCTTTTCGGCAATCAAACCCCCGTCCGGGGGGAATTGCCAAAAAGCCAAACATGTCCGGGAAAATGCCGGCCGGGCACTTCCCCTCCCGTGGCTGCTCTGCTCCTCCCCTGACTCTTCGGCTCTGTTTAAGAGCCGAGCTGCCCGAGCCCTATGGGCTTCGGGCAGCCCCCTTGCCTCCGGACCCCAGCCGCCGGCCGGGCACTTCCCCTCCCGGGCTCCGGTGGCGCAGGGTCCGGTGGCATGGGGGCTGCCCAAAGCCGGTAGTGCTCGGGCAGCTCGGCTCTTAAACAGAGCCGAAGAGTCAGGGGAGGAGCAGAGACAGCCACGGCGGCTCTGCTCCTCCCCTGACTCTTCGGCTCTGTTTAAGAGCTGAGCGCTACAGGCTTTGGGCAGCCCCCATGCCTCCGGACCCTGTGCCGCCGGAGCCCGGGAGGGGAAGTGCCCGACCAGGGGCGCAGGGTCCAGAGGCATAGGGGCTGCCCGAAGCCCAAGTGCTACCGGCTTCACGGTTTGCCGGGCAGCCTCCAGACCCTGCGCCCCCGGTTGGGCACTTCCCCTCCCGGGCTCCAGCTGTGCTGGGGAAGCGCCGGCCGGGGGCGCAGGGTCTGGGGGCTGCCCGGCAAACCGTGAAGCCGGTAGCGCTCGGGCAGCCCTTTTTGCGTGGCTGGGAGTGGGAGGAAGGAGGGGGCGGAGTTGGGGCGGGGCTGGCGGTGGGAAATGGGTGGGGCCAGGGCCCGGTGGAGGGTCCTCTTTTTTTATTTGTTAAATATGGTAACCCTAGTATTGGCTTCTGTTAATGAGTTAGCTTGAGACAGCAAAACCCCAGACTGAAATGCTGAGCAACTCTCTGCAGAGACTGCACACGCCAGCCCTTGTAATTATAATAGATAATTAAACAGCCAGGCTGACAGACACCCAGATACCAGAGTGATGGGCATGGGCAGGATTGTGGGGGAGGGGAGATATATTGCCCTTCACAACTTCCAGCCTATGAGGCAGCAGTGTTATCTGTGTCCTGTCTAACTTCTGGCTGGCCGTGGGGAGAGTGAGCGGGGGTGGGGAAGGCAGGCAGTAGAGTGAGGTGAAGAGGAAAGTCTGAAGCTGCTTTGTGGAGCAACATGTCCCTGGGCTCAGGTAGGTGGGAGGCAGCTGCACTGCTGCCTGTACAAGTCACTCTGTCCCCTGCTGGGGCTTTTCTCTGCTGAACTCAACTCCCTGCCAGCCTTGGTTTCTTCCCCTCTCCCCCCACACCCCAATCTTGGCTGAGTGACTGCAGTGCATAGGGTTACCATACATCCGGTTTTTCCCGGACATGTCCAGCTTTTTGGTAATCAAACCCCCATCTGGGGAGAATTGCCAAAAAGCCGAACATGTCCGGGAAAAATACCGCTGGCCGGGCACTTCCCCTCCCGCGGCTGCTGTGCTCCCTACCTTGACTCTTCTGCCCTTTTCGCGTGGTTGGGAGGGAGGAGGGGGAATGTGGGGCGCTCAGGGGAGGGGGCGGAGTTAGGGCGGGGACTTTGGGGAAGGGGCGGAGTTGGGGTAGGGCCAGGGGTGAGAAAGGGGTGGGGCCAGGGCCCCGTAGAGTGTGTCCTTTTTTTATTTTTTAAATATGGTAACCGTAGCAGAGCAGAAGTCTGGCCAAGCCAGGAGGGGCAGCACTGGCAGGAGCTGCGGTTTCTTCTTTGAGTGATTGTTCACGTCCATTACACATTAGGTGTACGCGCGCCGCGTGCACGGACGTCGGAAACTTTTTCCCTTAGCGGCTCCCGTCGGGCCGGCAGGGCCCCCACCTTCCCACCAGAGCGGCGCCCCGCTCCAGGGTATATATATCCCTGCCGACCCGACCCCTCCAGTTCCTTCTTACCGTCCGTGGCGGCGTTGGAACAACTCTGTCTCTCGTCTGAGAGTGTCCCTTAGTAACAGTCATTAGTGTTATCTAGCAGTTATCATTAGTTGTTGTAGAGTTGAGCAGTAGTTAACAGCTCATTAGGGTACTTAAAGTTCTTACTGTGGTTGTTTGTTCAACCCCGGCACCGGCCCTGGGCGGCGGGGCATGCCGCACGCCCAAGGCTTCAAGGCTTGTGCCACGTGTCGCAGGCCTCTGCCATTGAGCGACCCCCACGCCTCGTGTCTCCGTTGCCTGGGGGAGGCTCATCAGAAAGAGCGCTGCAAGATCTGCAAGGCCTTTAAGCCCAGAACCAAGAAAGAAAGAGACTTTCATCTTAAGCAGTTGCTCATGGAGACGGCATTACAGCCCTCCACTTCGACGGCACCGTCTGCCTCCGTGCGGAGCGCCCCGGCATCGGTGCGGGAACCAGCGCCGGCGGGTCACATGAAGCCCACGGCACCGGCCCAACGGGGTCATACACGACGCCGGTCGTCTTCGCCGGCAAAAGCTAAGGGCCAACCTAAGGCCCGAGGACGCTCCCCGCACAAGAGGGCGGCACCGGTGAAGACCTCGAGTGCCCCTAAGGCCGGTACGGCCCCGGCACAGACCCCGGTAGTGGACCCGGCGCTGAAAGGCCCGTCGAGCCCCGGGATGGGCGCGTCGAGTGAAGATGAAGGGCTGGAGGAGCTCTTGGAACAGCCCTCCACTCCGGACACGTTTGAGGCAGCTAAGGACCTCATCGCATTGTCCGTCGAGGCCCCGGCTCGCGCTGAGGACGCTCCGCCGAAGCTGCTGCATAGAGGCAAGCCGGCGATGGTGCGCCCGTCACGATCGCCATCTCGGCACCGTTTCAGGAACCGGTCCCGATCGAGCTCTGCTTCGGTGGACTCCCGGTTGCCCTCGGCGCAGGAAGCACCGCAGCAGTCGGGCTTCAACAAGCGGTCGGCACCGACTCAGCAACCTAGCACGAGTCGGCACCGCGAAATGTCGGCGGTACGTTACCCGAGGCCGACCAGCCGTAGCCGTTCCCGGTCCTGCGACCGCCGGTACCGTTCCAGGTCCAGATCGGCGAGACGCTATTCCAGATCCTGGTCGCGGAGACGCTACTCCCCAAACCCGGACCGGCACCATCCTACGGCTCCACCGTGGCCTTCCAGATCACCGTCCGTGGTCTCGGGGACTGACTCGGACCGGTACGGTGGATATGGCCATAGGTCGCAGGCCAGCAGAGACTATGGCCATTCTCAATGGGGCCAGCCAAGCCAATGGCCATTCTGGACACCCTGGGCCTACCACCAGCAAGGGCCCCCATAGAGGGCCTCGAGATCTAGGCCACCGGGGTACCGATCCCGCTCCCCACGGCACCGCCCGCCATCACATAAGGAGGCAACGGTCTCTAGACCCCCGGAGCGGGAAGGAGTGGACTCGGCACCAAGTACGGTACCGTCCCAGTCCCACACTGCGGGTCAGGCCCCAGAGGAGCAACTGGTCGATGCCGGGTTGCAGGACACTGAGGAGGGGCAGAAGGCTCCGACCTCTTCCTCCTCGCCAGATGAGGCAGTAGCGGGCACCATGGTGTCCGGCCCTCCCCCGATTGACCATCGGGCACACCAAGACCTGCTTCGCAGGGTAGCCCTTAATTTGGGCTTGCAAGCGGAGGAGACCGTAGAGCAGGAAGACCCCATGGTCGATATCCTGAGCCCAGAGGGACCCTCCAGAGTCGCTCTCCCGATCATACGGACAGTACAGTCCAACTATAAGACGGTGTGGCAGACGCCGGCCTCCAGTGCACCGACTGCAAGAGGCGTGGAGAGGAAATACTTCGCCCCATCTAGAGGGTTCGACTTCCTCTTTTTACACGCGTCCCCTTGTTCGCTAGTGGTCTCGGCGGTCAATGAGAGAGAGCGCCATGGCCAGCAAGCTCCGGCCCCCAAGGGCAAGGAAGCTAAACGACTGGACTTGTTCGGGAGCAAAGTCTATTCCTCTGGGGGCCTTCAACTGAGGATCGCCAATCAGCAGGCGATTCTGAACAGACACAATTTTAACTCTTGGGCTTCAGTCGCCAAGTTTAAGGACTCCCTCCCACCTGACGCGCATCAGGAGTTCACAGCCCTGGTGGACGAGGGGTTGGCGGTGGCCAAGACCTCATTGCAGGCCTCCCTCGACTCAGCCGATGCTGCGGCTAGAACTATCGCGTTCAGGAGTCGTAAAGAGGCGTTCGGCGTGGTTACAGGCTTCAGGTCTTCCACCAGAGGTACAAACCACACTGCAGGACCACCCGTTTGAAGGTTCGGGCTTGTTCTCCGACCAAACGGATGCCAGGCTACATAGCCTTAAGGACTCGCGTGCGACCCTTAAGTCGTTGGGTATGCACACCCCGGTAACGCAGCGTAAACCTTTTAAGCCCCAGCCACCGCAAAGGCAATACCACCCTCACCCCCGGCACGAGCCTTACCGCCGTCGAGGCAGGGATAACAGGCGGAGATGTAACAATACGCCTAACCAAGGCCAGAGTCACGGCCAGGGCAAGCCGCAGCCGGGAAATAAACCAGGCTTTTGAAGCTACGCCCGAGGACAGCGTACCACTTCATATACCGGATCCTCCTCTGGGTTTCAGGGACCGCCTGTCCCATTTCTACTGGGCCTGGTTGCGCATAACATCGGACCGTTGGGTCCTGCGCACAGTGAAGGCGGGCTATACCCTCCAGTTTTCCTCGCCCCCTCCCTGCCATCCCCCTTCCCCGTCCCTCTTCAGGGACCCTTCTCACGAGCAACTCCTCATACAGGAGGTACAGACCCTTCTCGCTGCAGGAGCGGTAGAAGAGGTCCCACCAGACCTAAGGGGAAAAGGATTCTATTCCAGATATTTCCTGATCCCCAAGGCGAAAGGGGGCCTCCGTCCTATTTTGGACCTGCGCGATCTAAACAAGTTTCTGATCAAAGCGCGCTTCCGTATGGTCTCCCTTGGAACTATTATCCCATCCCTGGATCCGGGGGATTGGTATGCTGCCCTCGATATGAAAGATGCCTATTTTCACATCGCAATCAATCCGGCCCACAGACGGTTTCTGTGCTTCGTTGTCAACCAGCGCCATTTCCAATTTACGGTCCTGCCCTTCGGCCTGGCGTCAGCACCACGAGTGTTTACGAAGTGCATGTCCGTGGTAGCAGCCTTCCTTCGAAAAAGAAGGATGCGTGTGTTCCCGTACCTGGACGATTGGCTACTCGCGGGCAGGTCGGAGGCTGAGGTCCGATCTCACATGACGCTGGCCTTGCAAACGTTCAACAAGCTCGGCCTCCGGGTCAATGTGCCCAAGTCCACGTTAGTCCCCACACAGAGACTGGACTTCATAGGTGCTACCCTGGACTCGATAACCATGCAGGCGAGCCTGCCAGAGGCACGGTTCATGTCAATTCAGAGAGCCGTAAGCTCGGTCCAAAAATTCCCCACGACAACGGCAAGGTGTTGCATGCAGCTTCTGGGGCATATGGCAGCTTGCACACACGTGGTCAGACATGCCCGCCTGAGGCTCCGGCCGTTGCAGTTGTGGTTCGCCCGCACGCATCGCCCCAACAGAGACCCATTGGATCAAGTAGTCACGATCCCAAACCAGGTGCTGAGCTCACTACGCTGGTGGCTCGATCGCCAACAGGTATGCGAAGGGATCCCCTTCGCTGCCCCACAGCCCACTCTGACGTTGGTAACAGACGCCTCGGACCTGGGTTGGGGGGCGCACCTGGGGGAACTGCGGACCCAAGGGCTGTGGTCCAGAGAAGACAGGCTGCTTCACATCAATCTGAAGGAGCTAAGAGCGGTTCGCCTCGCCTGTCAGACCTTCTGCGCCACCATAAAAGGGCACAGCGTGGCAGTCCTGACGGACAACACTACCGCCATGTTCTATATAAACAAGCAGGGCAGGTCCCGGTCTTCTCCCCTTTGTCGCGAGGCACTCCAATTATGGGACTTCTGTATAGCCCATGCGATACACCTCATCGCGACGTATCTTCCGGGGATTCAAAACAGCTTAGCAGACCGCCTCAGCCGGTCATACAGAATGCACGAATGGACGTTGAGGCGAGACATCCTGCATTCGATCTTCCGGAGGTGGGGCTTTCCCCGGGTGGATCTATTCGCCACCAGGGACAACAGCCAATGCCCTCAGTTCTGCTCGATCCAGAACCTCAGCCGGGGATCATTAGCGGATGCTTTCATGATCCCTTGGGGAGGGAGCCTGAGATATGCCTTCCCTCCGTTCCCACTCATACACAAGGTTCTCCTCAAGACCCGCAGGGACAGGGCGACGATCATACTTATCGCCCCGGCCTGGCCACGCCAGCATTGGTTCACGTCCCTGCTGGAGCTGTCCATAGCCGATCCAATCACCCTCCCTCTCCATTGCGACCTAGTCACGCAAGACAAAGGTCGCCTACTCCACCCGAACCTGTCTTCGCTACATCTCACGGTGTGGTATCTCTCTGGCTGAATGATGCAGAACACAGGTGCTCTCACCAAGTTCAACAAATCCTCCTTAATAGTAGGAAGCCCTCTACAAGAGCGACCTACCTGGCAAAATGGAAAAGGTTCTCCCACTGGTGTGAGCCTCAACGCATACAGCCTCTACAAGCCTCAGTTCCGTCGATCTTGGACTACCTACTGCACCTCAAGAATCAAGGGCTTGCGCCCGCCTCAGTTAGAGTGCACTTAGCCACTATTTCGGCTTTCCATCCGGGAGAGTTGGAAGTGTCAGTGTTCTCCAACTCCACAGTGGCCCGATTCCTCAAGGGGCTGGAAAGGGTGTTTCCCTACTCGCGCCCGCCTGTCCCGGCGTGGAGCCTGAACCTAGTCCTAACAAGACTCATGAGTCCCCCCTTTGAGCCCCTAGCCACTTGCTCCCTCACGCACCTCTCGTGGAAGGTGGCGTTTCTCGTGGCCATCACGTCGGCCAGAAGGGTATCGGAATTGAGGGCCCTCACTTCGGAACCACCCTATACAGTGTTCTATAAGGATAAGGTGCAACTGAGGCCGCACCCTAAATTCCTCCCAAAGGTGGTATCACAGTTTCACATGGGGCAGGACATTTGCCTACCGGTGTTTTTTCCTAAACCCCATACGGACCCTCACCACCGCAGCCTACATACCCTGGATGTCCAAAGGGCGTTGGCATTTTACCTGGAACGGACCAGGTCGTTCCGCAGAACACCCCAGCTGTTCATTGCTACTGCGGAACGTATGAAAGGCTTGCCTATCTCGACACAGCGCTTGTCGGCATGGATTGTGCATTGTATACGCACCTGTTATGAGCTCGCCAATGTTCCGGCCCCTGAGATCCGGACCCACTCGACTAGAGCCCAAGCGTCCTCAACGGCCTTCTTGGCGCAGGTCCCGATCCAGGAGATCTGTAAGGCAGCCACCTGGTTGTCCGTACATACGTTCACAGCCCACTACGCGATCCATCATCAGACCAGAGAGGACGCGATGGTCGGTCGGGCTGTACTACAGTCAGTTGTACCTTGACTCCTACCCACCTCCAATGGTAAACTTGGGAATCACCTAATGTGTAATGGACGTGAACAATCACTCGAAGAAAAAAGAACGGTTACTTACCTTCTGTAACTGTTGTTCTTCGAGATGTGTTGTTCACGTCCATTACACTTCCCACCCTCCTTCCCCTCTGTCGGAGTCTCCGGCAAGAAGGAACCGGAGGGGTCGGGTCGGCAGGGATATATATACCCTGGAGCGGGGCGCCGCTCTGGCGGGAAGGTGGGGGCCCTGCCGGCCCGACGGGAGCCGCTAAGGGAAAAAGTTTCCGACATCCGTGCACGCGGCGCGCGTACACCTAATGTGTAATGGACGTGAACAACACATCTCGAAGAACAACAGTTACAGAAGGTAAGTAACCGTTCTTTCTCCTCCCTCCCTAGTGCCAGGTTGGCGGGGGGGGCGCTGGGGATGGCAAGTGTGTGGAGGAGGGAGGAGATATTGGGGATTTCACAGAGGGAGCAATCTGGAGGACAGAGGAGTCCAGGATGAGGAGGACTCCTGTGTGGGCTGGGGCCAACTGCCAGGAAGGTTGGGAGAGATGCAGGAGGGCACCCCAGGGAGCGCAAGGGGTGGATCACTGAAGAGCTGGTCACACATTTCCAGCGGAAAATGGCCTCTTGCTCCAGACCGAACATTTGCAGATTTTGTTTTGTTTTTCTTCCCAAATTTTTCCCTCTTTTTAACAAAAAGCTGAAAAAACCCTATATCCCCAAATTTGTTCTTGTTCATATTTCATCCCCACAGCTCCCTTTCTCTCTTCTTTCCATTGGATAAAGGGGCAAAACATGGAAAACTGAAAATGTGTCAGTTCCTAGAGGGTGGTGGCTTTCTGGTGGTACTGCTCTGTACAAGGGCCTACCTAGGAGAGAGGTTCTACTGAGTTATTAACAGTGAAGGGGATGCGGACAATCAGAGCCAATTGAGCTGCGGGCGAGGTGTGCACATGTGCTCCATGCCAGTGTGCGATATGAAACCCTTCTGCTCCAGGGCTGTAAAGGCATTTGTCTTTGTGTGCTTTCCAGGTGAATGGAGATTTAGTGTCTGGTTTGACACGCAATACGGTGATTGACCTCTTACGCACGGCTCAAGGCACCATTCAGCTCACTGTCTGCCGAAGCGTGGCATTGCATTGGGCTTATTCAGGCAGCCAGTGTTATACTTCTTCCCTCCAGAGCACAACAGCCCAGTCGGGTAAGCATTAGCGCAATCCACTCCTTGCATGTTCAAAGTGGGCAGTTTTTGTGCGTGGGCTTGACTCTCCTCTCAGCGACACCAGTATAGCTCCATTGACTTCAAAGGAGTCGCTCCTGCTTTACACCACTGTAAATGAGAGTAAAATTGGGCCCACTTCCCCTGATTTGCCGCTCTGACCGAACAGTGCGTGGCACAAGACCCCAGGGAACAGGCAATGGTGGCTTTGAGCCTCATTCTGGGGATAGTTGCGGGCAAAGTTATAGCAACTTCAGGGATGCACTGACTTAGCTCTGGTTTCTTCTGTTCCCAGTGGGCTATTCCCAGAGCTGGGAATAGCTGGAGTGCAGAGACAAAGCTGTATACAAAGTTGTGGTAATTTACATATATAACTGGCCATTTAACATCTAACTGGCGTCACTGAGTCAGTGGTTCTCAAGCCTTGTTGGTCCACTATCCGATAAATGGTCAGAAAATAGCCCTAGATATCCCATAATCCTTTTGAGGTCCAGGGATTTGTGGGATATGAGCTATGGATTGATTTTTTGGGGCCATTTTTTGGCTTGCTCATCAAAGAAGGTAGGAGTGGATGACTTCAGGGGTCAAGGGACTGGTGCTTTTAGGTTGAGCTAGTGCACTGTAGGGATAGGGATTTTGTAGTGCTGCAGTTTTCTAGAAAGCCTTGCAAGCATTTCCCAGTCCTGGGATCTAGATGCAGTTTCATCTTGCTACGCAGAAGGAGGGAGGCGGTTTTCCTTTTCTTCCCTGCTATCATCATCCACATGGGACTTTATTCCCTTGCTCATTACCCTTACGTTAACCATGTCAGTGCTCAGTCTGCTCGTTCTGACATCTCCACATTCCATTGGCTCTGGATGGCCATTAATTCTTTGAGTCTATCTCTGGCTTCCGTCACCATGGTATCTGAGCATCTTCAGTGCATTTATTCTCTCAGCACCACACTCCGGTAGGGCAGTGTGGGGAACTGAGGCACAGTGAGACAAATTGTTGAGACCAGGGTCACACAGGAAGGCTGAGGCAGAGCAAGGAATCCTACTTGGGTTTCCTGAGAGCCTTGCTTGCTCTCTAAGTGCCGGTCCATCCTTCCCCTAATGCTGCCCAGACTGTACTGCCGGTGTGCCGTGTAGGGAGAGGTTTCTCACCCAGGCTGGGTGCTGGGGGGTGCCAGCCAGCGATGTCACAGAGACCGAGGGAGAAGGTTCTACCAGAGGGTGACAGTTGGCGGCAGTTGAGGAAAGAGTCAGGACGGATGGGGATGGGGGTCCATCAGGCTAGGCTGATCATGAGGGACATGGCCCCCAGGTGAACCCGGTGAATTGGAGTCAGATATAGGGAGCAGCTGGTTTATGTCCCCCCCCTCTTTTCCAGTCCTTTTGAGCATCAGGCTGAGGGCTCAAGCCCAACCTACAAGTCACATTAAAAGTCTCTTCTCCACAGGGCTTGGAAGCTGTGTTAGGTGCTGGCCTGGAAGGAAGAGGTGACCAGTTCCCCTCTCATCTTCAGTGTGGGAGTAGGGATAAGAGGGGCAGATGGGGAAGAGCTGCCAGATACACAGCCTGGGGAAATTCTGCTCCCACAAAGTCCCTGGCAAAACTCCCATTGACTTCAGTGTGGGTAGGATTGCACCCTATATGTGCTAGTTGAAGGAGCCAGAAGCTCACTTGTCCAGAGCCTGGGGGGTTTACAGCTAGTGCCTGCTTCTGTAGCTCTCTGCTGGTGGGCTTTCCATGCCGACGGCCCAGCTGCCAGTGTCACACTGCACAGAAGAGGAGGAACTTGCCTTTCAGATTCTAAAGATCTTTTTCTTTGCTCTCACTCTCTTGCGTTCAGATGAACAAGGTAACAAGGGAAGCCTAGAAGCCAAGCACTCATTCACTTTCAGAGGAGGGGAAGAGGAATCCAGCCAGATGTGCAGCAAGGTGAAGCCTGAGTGGAATTTCTAGATGTTACCGGGTGACCTGTTTACATGTGTCTCAGTGGCATGGGTTTGGGGAAATGAAGAGAAATCAGTTAATGGGCCACCCCTCTGGGGAGGATCATATTCTAATAAAGCAATAAACCATGCTGAAGGGAATGGGCTATTATAGGCAGAGCTGTTAGCTCCGGATTGAGGCAGGGATCATATGGAAAAAAGCATAGTATGTGATCTTGTAATTAAAGACTGTCTCATAACACAGACACACAAGGGGGCTGAATTCAAACTGCACGGACAACCTTTAATCTGGCATTTCCTAACTTCTGAATTTTGACTTTGTAACCTTAACATTCTTTTAACGTCATTTTTTTAATTAAATACATATTTAAAAAGTTGCACCTTACTGACCTCCAATTGCTGCCTTTGAAACAACTAAACTTAACTTCCTAAAACTTAGTTTGGTATCTAAGCCTTAGCAAGGTCTACCAAATATGCCAAGTTTTGTAGCTTTGGCCATTTTTTAGTTATACAGCTGTAACATTGCTGATAACAAAATATGACCACAGTGTAATTCTTTCCATGCTCAAATGATTAAAAAATGGCTCAACCAATTTAACTCATTTTTTTTTTTAAAAGCATCTTTGAGTTGAATCGAGCTGAGAAAATTTCAGGGTGGGAGGAATTTGTTTGACAAAGTTTTGAGCAAGGGATTAGAATGGAGATTGGAACTTAACTGTCCAAGATCAATAAAATACAGACTCACATATATGCTGTGCATATGATCTAGCAAATCAGTATGCCCCCAAAATAAAATAAAATCCTCAATTAGCAATATATTAAAACTCTTGTTTAATTTTAAGCATATGGTTAAGTCCCTCCCTTCTCAGCAAGGCACATGCTTAGCATTCAACCCACATTTAAATTCTTTGCTGAATGGGAGCCTAAAACTTATGTCTTATTCTTGGTTATTTTCAGCATGTCTTGAGCCCATTCTCCTTCAAGCAGGTAGTGTATATGCTTTACTTTCAAAACCACTGCTGCCATTTGCTCCCAATGGGTAGCTTTGGAAACTGACAGTACTGAGAAAAATGGATGAATAAAGGAGCAAAGCAAAATATCTTCTCTCTGCTAAGAGACCAACAAAAATCCCCATGGCTTTCTCCACTCAATTTGGTCCATAGGTGTAGAAATTGGATTACTGAATTCATGCTTCTTTTGTATTTCTGATGGGGGGGAAAGTAAGCCTGAATATATGGTAATAAGACAGAAATGGTGACTTTTGTAGAGGTACTTTTGGGGATTCAACAGTTTATACTTTGTAACATGCAAAGATGGTTTTCTGATTGTATCTGAAATACAAATTAGGGAAAGAATGAGAGTAAATCCATCCTGAACTGAAATCTAAGTAAATATCTCTCAAACGTTACAATTGAGAAGGATCAATTTGCATATAATAAAGGCAGACGTTCTGTATCATAATCTAAATGCAGAACCCAATTATCACTCTGGAACTTTACAATCAGCCACCGATACGCACACTCTCTCCTCCATCTGGAGGGCAATCAAGTGTCTGCTTTCTCTGCCAGTCAAGTGTTCCTTCCATAGACCAGCTGCTCCGTGCCACTAACAGCTGGCATTGTTGTGCCTGGGATTAAAAAGCAAGTTATTGCAAGTAGTTCATGCTCATCCAATGGTGCTTCCTGCTGCCAGTTAATATAGTATATGGGAGACAGAGAGCATGGCGTGGATCGTAAATCCTGTAAGTGATTGTACTCTCATTGTGAGAGCAGAGAGGAATAATTTATATGGATCCCTCCAGATCTCAGTGATGCATGCTAGGATGTGCACTTGCACAGAGATGTCTGGATTGTTGTGGAGCTTGCAAATACAGCTGAAGAGACTTTTTACACTGAGTAGGTCCTGCAATGCTGAATTGAGATTCGTGCATGTATCTTTGACCGGGAAACTTTCCATTTCCCTTTTCTAGCTTTGACAAGGGAAAATGTTTTTGTCAGATAAGAAGTAAATTTATCGATAAAATTAACGCTATTCTCAATGCTTCCTCCGTTAATTTTTCATTATGGTTTTATTTTGTTTCCACAGGATTCAGAAAGTAAATGTGGTTCACCCCTGCAAAGTCAATCAACTGAACTGGAGTTTGGGGCAAATGCAGACAGGTCAGTCTTTCCAGCACATAAAAATTCATGACAATGTACAGCATGGCCAGTTTGTTCTATTTCTTTGAGCAATCCTAATATCATAGATTTATACAGCACCATCCATCCCATAGTCAGTCCCAAGCTATAATTATTCAGCACTTTTGAAATGCAGCTACCTCTGGAATGGGGATGCCAACAAGTCCCCCCACAGCAATGACGGGAGGGGGAATTTTGGACAAGGACATCAAGGCATATTGTACTCTAACAAAAATCATCTTAAGGTTTATGTTGTGTGTGCAGCACCAGGTGGTCAGATTTTCATGCTCAGCACCCTCAGCTGCCATTGACATTGCTGGGTGTCCCCTGGTTCTGCTTGGCTGTACCTTGGAAGTCATCGAATCTGTGATCAGAAACAGTCCCCCATGACAGAGATCAGCCATCTCACAACATGAATAATGAATTAGTTCATCTGAGCAGCCCATTGACTAAAATACATTTGTATAAGTCATTCATCAAATGACAAACAAAACCATAAAGATCAAAGTCTATTTGGGGATAATTCACAAACAGAAAAAAGAGTTCATATGGTTGAATAAATAGTTGGCCCCACTTTCCAGCAGACACATGTGGATGTGAACCGGAAAAGAAAATGTTAATCAGCCATTTTCATAACCGTCAGAAGTATGTAGCTGCAATTTTGGTAGAAAGTTTGGTGGGTGGGTTGTGTTTTCCACAAGATCAGTAGGGGGCCCATCCCTCATACAAGCGGAGAAAGAAATTGTGTGTGATTTTCTTGCACTTAAAGGCACAGGAATTGTTTTTTTCTGTTTGAAATTAACAACTATGATAAAGCAGACAAATATTTGTATCTGGCATTGGTCCTTGTGTAGTTAAGAGGTGAGAATGTGACCCTGGTGTGACCTGCTAGTGCCGTTTCATTGTGGACTGTTGTAGTTCAAGATGAGCTAATGTTTCTTATGTTTAGTTCTATACTAGACTCATAGACTTTAAAGCTAGAAGGGACCATCATGTTCATCTAGTCTGACCACCTGCACATTGCAGGCCACAGACCCTCACCCACTCCTGAAATAGACCCATAACCTCTGGCTGAGTTACTGAAGTCCTCACAGCACGATTTAAATACTTCAGCTTACAGAGAATACACCATTTACACTGGAAATGGGTTCCAGCTAAAAGTGTGGCTCTGGATCCAAACTTTCCCAAAATGTAGTGTGATTTAGATCTGGGGTTTTGGTTTGGCCCATTGAAGAGTTAAAAGTAGCCTCAAAGTTCGGATTCAGATCCAGACTTTCCAAAGTTAAGTGGTGTTTGGATTAGGACTTTCTATTCAGGGCTATCTCTGTTCCATGCTGTAAAACACTCTGGGGGATATTTATTTTAGGAAGCCCTACCAGCTCTGCCTATTAGCTAAGGTAGGTTAACACTTCTTCTATTATAAGACTCTATTTTCAGTTGCTCATAACTTTACCATGCTTTAACTGTTGTTAAAGAGTTGTTTGGGTTTACATATAAGGTCTCCTCAGCCTTTTAAAATTAAGCTCCATAAAGTTAACAGCAGATACTGTTAGCTGCTGTATTTACAGACGCTGCTACAGACAAGGGGACCCTTTGCTGTGCGGGACTTGTGACATCCAAAACTCATGCCAGTGCCTGAAAACGGAAAGTTAGTGAAAGTGCTGAGTAGTTTAAAAAGGAGCTTAGAACTCAAACACTTATGCAGCCTTCACTGTAGTGGTGGCTCCCACTCCCAACTAAAATGTTAACTGAATGTTGCTTTACAGATCACAGAAATACTCCAGGTGTGAAAGCAGCCTTAGAACAGATAGTCAGGAGTCTGAGACTGACAGCTGGATAAGTGAGGAAGATGAAGTGGCCCGGAGGATTTCCGTTCTACCCAGAGGTAAATGTGTGAAAGGCTCTCTCTTTTCTTTAACATACTGACCCAGATTCCCAGTATAGCTTTAATGAGCTCAATAGAATTAGGCCCATTCCGGAACTATCTGTTCTGTGTTTGTACAGTGCCTAACACTATTGGTCTGTAAGTAGGGCCCCTAGATGCTACACTGATATAAATAATAGTCAGACACCAGCTGAGGCTCTCTCTCTATCTATCCCACCTGTGGCTTCTTGGAACACAACTTTCATCATTATGCTGCATGCTATGGCCGTTGGAACTTCATGATAATGGCAGGAATAGAGCTTAGATTGTCCTGCTCCAACAGTACAGGCCCTTGTAACTTGAGCTAATGAGGAATCGCCATTTGCTGTTAGCACGACAGGGTCTATGACCAAAGCTGGGCCAATGGAGATATTATTTGTTGAACAATGTAATTAAATTTACTGAATCAATTACTCCTCATTTATAGTTGCATATGATTTGACCAGATCTACAAGCTGAGCAAATAAAGGGGAAAAAGTTAATTACCTAATTTATTTGAATAATGTCACTCCATTTAATAGAATCATAGACTTTAAGGTCAGAAGGGACCATTATGATTGTCTAGTCTGACCTCCTGCACAACGCAGGCCACAGAATCTCACACACCCACTTCTGTATCAAACCCCTAACCCAGTGGTTGCCAAATTTGTTCCGCCGCTTGTGCAGGAAAAGCCTCTGGTGGGCCGGGCCGGTTTGTTTACCTGCCGCGTCCGCAGGTTTGGCCGATCGCGGCTCCCAATGGCCGCGGTTCGCTGCTCCAGGCCAATCAGAGCTGTTGGAAGTGGCATGGGCTGAGGGACATACTGGCCGCTGCTTCCAGCAGCTCCCATTGGCCCGGAGCAGCGAACCGCGGTCACTGGGAGCCACGATCGGCCGAACCTGCGGACACGGCAGGTAAACAAACCGGCCCGCCAGGGGCTTTCCCTGCACAAGCGGCGGAACAAGTTTGGGAACCACTGCCCTAACCTATGTTTGAGCTATTGAAGTCTTCAATTCGTGGTTTAAAGAATTCAAGGTGCAGAGAATCCTCCAGCAAGTGACCTGTGCAGCACGCTGCAGAGGAAGGCAATAAATGCCCAGGACCTCTGCCAGTCTGCCCTGGAAGAAAATTCCTTTCCGACCCCAAATATGGCGATCAGCTAAACCCTGAGCTTGTGGGCAAGACTCACCAGCCAGACACCCAGGAAAGAATTCTCTTTAGTAACTCAGATCCCACCACATCTAACATCCCATCACTGGCCATTGGGCATATTTACCGCTAATAGTCAAAGATCAATTAATTGCCCAAATTAAGCTATCCCATCATACCATCCCCTCCATAAACTTATCAAACTTAGTCTTGAAGCCAGATATGTCTTTTGCCTCCACTGCTCCCCTTGGAAGGCTGTTCCAGAACTTCACTCCTCTGATGGTTAGAAACCTTCGTTTAATTTCAAGTCTAAACTTCCTGATGGCCAGTTTATATCCATTTGTTCTTGTGTCCACATTGGTACTGATCTTAAATAATTCCTCTCCCTCCCTGGTATTTATCCCTCTGATATATTTATAGAGAGCAATCATATCTCCCCTCAGCCTTCTTTTGGTTAGGCTAAATAGGCCAAGCTCTTTGAGTCTCCTTTCATAAGACAGGTTTTCCATTCCTCAGATCATCCTAGTAGCCCTTCTCTGTACCTGTTCTAGTTTGAATTCATCCTTCTTAAGCATGGGAGACCAGAACTGCACACAGTATTCCAGATGAGGTCTCACCAGTGCCTTGTATAACAGTACTAACACCTCCTTATCTCTACTGGAAATACCTCGCCTGATGCATCCCAAGACCGCATTAGCTTTTTTCACGTCCATATCACGTTGGCGGCTCATAGTCATCCTGTGATCAACTAATACTCCGAGGTCCTTTTCCTCCTCTGTTACTTCCAACTGATTCATCCCCAGCTTATAACAAAAATTCTTCTTATTAATCCCTAAAGGCATGACCTTGCACTTTTCACTATTAAATTTCATCCTATTACTATTACTCCAGTTTACAAGCTCATCCAGATCTTCCTGTATGATATCCTGGTCCTTCTCTGTATTGGCAATACCTCCCAGCTTTGTGTCATCCACAGATTTTATTAGCACATTCCCACTCTTTGTGCCAAAGTCAGTAATAAAAAGATTAAATAAGATTGGTCCCAAAACCGATCCCTGAGGAACTCCTCTAGTAACCTCCCTCCAGCATGACAGTTCACCTTTCAGTATGACCTGTTGTAGTCTCCCCTTTAACCAGTTCCTTATCCATCTTTCAATTTTCATATTGATCCCCATCTTTTCCAATTTAGTTAATAATTCCCCATGTGGAACCATATCAAATGCCTTACTGAAATCGAGGTAAATTAGATCCACTGCGTTTCCTTTGTCTAAGAAATCTGTTACCTTTTCAAAGAAGGAGATCAGGTTGGTTTGGCACGATCCACCTTTTGTAAAACTATGTTGTATTTTGTCCCAATTACCATTGACCTCAATGTTTTTAACTACTTTCTCCTTCAGAATTTTTTCTAAGACTTTGCATACTACAGATGTCAAATTAACAGGCCTGTAGTTACCCGGATCATTTTTTTTCCCTTTCTTAAAAATAGGAACTATGTTAGCACTTCTCCAGTCATACAGTACAACCCCTGAGTTTACAGATTCATTAAAAATTCTTGCTAATGGGCTTGCAATTTCATGTACCAGTTCCTTTAATATTCTTAGATGAAGATTATCTGGGCCCCTCGATTTAGTCCCATTAAGCTGTTCGAGTTTGGCTTCTACCTCGGATGTGGTAATATCTACCTCCATATCCTCATTCCCATTTGTCATCCTACCATTATCCCTAAGCTGCTCATTAGCCTCATTAAAGACTGAGGCAAAGTATTTGTTTAGATATTGGGCCATGCCTAGATTACCCTTAACCTCCACTCCATCCTCAGTGTTTAGCAGTCCCACTTCTTTCTTTGTTTTCTTCTTATTTATATGGCTATAGAATCTTTTACTATTGGTTTTAATTCCCTTTGCACGGGGAAATTTAATTCCCTTTCTACATGGCTTTTGGCCTTTCTCACTTTATCCCTACATGTTCTGACCTCAGTAAAGTAGCTTTCCTTGCTAATCCCTCCCATCTTCCACTCCTTGTAGGCTTTCTGCTTTTTCTTAATCACCTCTCTGAGATGCTTGCTCATCCAGCTTGGTCTACAGTTGCTGCCTATGAATTTTTTCCCCTTTCTTGGGATGCAGGCTTCTGATAGGTTGTTGAACAAATTCAGTTATACCCTATTTCAGTGTTTCCCAAACTTTTTTGGCCACGGAACACTTTTTAGCCTATTACGGAACACTTATAATATTATTTTCTAGTCGTTTGGTTTTCAAATAAAAAATTGTGTTATTTATGCTCAAATATATTTTATTTTATAAAACAAAACAAAAATACAAATTTAAAATAACTTGAACTAACAATTTCTAACTGGAAAGCGCGTATAAAGTAGTACAAAAATCAAGTGCAAGAGTCAAAATTAAAAACAGTGTTCTACTTAAAAAAAATGTTTTTATATATACACAAACACCAAACAAATTAGATTTTTACTAGGAAAATCTATTTTTATAAACAGAAATACAAATCTGGATTTAATGGGATTGGTGTTTCTGCTTAATATTAGGAATAATGCTGGAAAGTTGAATCCTCATGCGCAGCATCAAGTCTATTCCTATATTTGTTTTTTGTTGCAGTATAATACAAAAATCCGTCTCACACAAATAAGTTGTAGCAAAAGGAAGGAGCACTTGAACTGCACGTTTAGCCACATTAGGGTACTCTTCTATTAAGCTGCTCCAAAAATTATTAAGCGGAAGATCCTTAAACTTTTGTTTCAAATCAGAGTCAGAAATTAAGTCAATTAGGCTTTCATAATCGTGCACAGTAAAGCCGACTGGTTTGGCTGTAATTACAAACGGATTTCGAACCCAAACATCATCATCAGTAGTTGTAGGAAAATATTCTAATTAAGAGGCCTGCAAGTCACATAAGTGCTATAAAATGGTGCTAGAAACTTCTTCATGGACTGTAGAATTTATTTCAGACAGAAATTCATGGACTGTAGGGAAGCAATCAAAGTTATTCTGTTCTACAGAAGATGCCCAGAATTCCTGTTTCTTTTTTAACAACGAAATTTTATCCATTGTAGTAAAAATGGTCATTCTTTCCTTGCAGTGACAGATTAATTTCATTTAATTTTGCAAAAATATCTGCAAGATACGCAAGTCTCATTAGCCATGAGGAATTTGTCAGACAGTCATTACATTTTTGTCCTGAATTATCTGAAGTGAAGAATACCAGTAGTTCATTACGAAGCTCAAAAAGCCTCACAAGCACTTTTCCTCTGGATAGCCACCTCACTTCCGTATGTAAAAGAAGTGCTTTGTGCTGACTACCCATTTCCTCACTCAAAATTTTAAATAACCTGTATTGAAGTGGTCGAGATTTGACAAAATTGATAATTTGTACTGCTTTATCAAGCACAATTTTCCGATATGCTGGTATTTTTTTAACTGCAAGTGCTTGTCTGTGTAGAACACAATGGCCCTTACTGCTTTCTGGTGCCACACTTATGATTCGCGTTACAGCTCCCTTCATCTTCCCGATCATTGCCCGAGCACCATCAGTACATACATCAATACATTTTCCCCAACTAATTTCATACTTTCTGATAAAATTGTTGATGCAATTGAATATTTCTTCTTCAGTTGTGTTGCTTTGCAGAGATTCACATAAGAGCAGGTCCTCTTCAATAATATTGTTAAATCTATATCGGACAAATACTAGTAGCACAGCAAGTCCTGAAACGTCAGTGGACTCATCTAGCTGCAATGAATACTCATGGCAAATTTTCAGTCAGCAAACTAGCTCTTTTTCTATGTCATCAGCAAGATCTTTAATACGGTGTGCAACAGTATTATTTGACAACTGTACAGCAGCAATTTTTTTAACCAGACTGTTCGCTCAACATGCACGTTACAATATCTTTTGCTCAAGGCTTGATAAGCGTTTCTCCAATAGTGTGAGCTTCTCCGGCAAGCGATATACAGTAACTTACTCAATAAGATGCCTCTGTTGCACTTTTGTTGTCTGTTTTAGCAATTTTAATCGTCGAAAGTTTACAATTTCAAAGGAGTCACGTTTGCTCTTGAAAAATATTATATCTTTGTCTTTGTATTCAGCATGCTTCGTTTCCAAATGCCTATGAAGTTTAGCAGGAGCCAATGAACTGTTTGCTAGTATTTTGTTGCACACGACACACTGCGCATCAGGAACATCTTTATTTCCAACACACGTAAAACCGAAAGACAAATAACTTTCATCATACTTTCATTATGGTCTTTTAACACCTGCTTCTTCTTGTTTTTTGATATACTTCAATGGAAATTCTTTCACCTTGGATAACTCACTAGTACTAACAGATTTTTCGGCAACAAAAGACTGCGATTGTTCATCCTCACTTTGAAGTGTCACAATATTTTGCTCGTTTATTTCGGCCACAGTTGGAGTACCAGAAGAACTTGCTTTTCATTTCAAAGTTCCTTCTTTTAGCCACAAATTCATGGTAATTAGGTTTAGTAACAATATTTAGAAATACTGATTTTTGTCAAATTTTGTTTGTCACAAATATTTATATTGTTTCAAGCAAAGCTAGTTTAGTTGTACTTATTGCACACACGGTAAAGACCCACAGCTTTGAACATGTTGAGTGAATGTTATATTCAACATGGCATAAAGAGAATGGTGTGTGCATACCACTGCAGTTCGCGCAGCCTCGAGCGGAAGGGGTACAACGTCACTAACTGAAACGTGCCCGAAAGGGGTAGACGTCAACATGCTTGTGTGCCACGTTCTCTTTACGCCATGATATTCAATACGAGATCTATCAATAACTGGAAAAAGAGTTTTATGTTAAATTATAGTCATTCAAAAAGTTGTAAACTACGCTTCAAATATGCCAAATTTAAAATTTAAAAAAATTTAAAGACCCTTTTTTTTTAATTATGATTCTTTCACGGAACACCTATTCACATCGTGTTCCGCGGAACACCGTTTGGGAAACACTGCCCTATTTAATCACCTCGACTTGCAATCATGATTTTGTCCATTAGAGGGCAGTGGTACACATTCACACTAGCCAGTTCTATACATTGTTTTGCTGAAAGAGATGTAATAGAGGTTAAGGCCAGAAGGGACTATTAGATCAATTAGTCTGACCTTATGTATAACACAAGCCAGAGAATCTCATCATTGATTCCTGCAGTGCAGGGAATTATTATTTCCTGCTGCGGAGGTGAATACCCTAGCAGAACCTCTGGGCAGTTCTTTTAAAAGGACATCCAGTCTTACTTTAAAGACTCCAAGTGAATTATTACATTTATGATTTATTTAATGCAAAAGGGAAGGTTCTATGGGCACCATGGAAGAGTTACAAATTATGCACTAATTTTTTCATCTTAATTTTAAATTCGTTTCCAAGGATAAATACAGTAATTCACCTGAAAGATAATATCACACAAAGTGTGGAGAAGCACTGAAATGAATTCCAGTACAATGCTACAAAATTCATACTGGCCTTTTAATGCTCAGGGTTACAAGAGGACCGGAAGATCTTGCAGAAAACTTGATCCAAAAACACAAACAGGGACTACTGAAGGAAACAAAGAAAGGGGGAAAGAACCAATTCTAATTTAAGGTCTTGGTCCTGCCAACACTTAAACATATGCTTCATTTTATGCGTGTGAGTAATCTCCTTGAAATCAATGGGACTGCTCATGCACTGAAGTTAAATCCTTTGGTGCATTAGGGGCTGAACCTGTCTCCAAAGGCCTCAGAAGACTCCCTAGTCACAGCAGGACTCAGCCTTATCTGTCTTGTGAGAAGTTCAATTGCTCCTATGCCAAATACAGAAGAATACCTTGAGCAAGGGATGGTGATGATTGAGGGCTTGTTAGATGAACACTTAGTTGATTGCAAGCTGGGATGTAAATTTACAGTGCACTAGCATGCCATGCGCTAACTGTCCGTGTGGACCCTGCTACCACACACTAAAAGTTCCCTAGTGCACTTTGACCTACTGGTCCCTTAGGCTAGGTCTACACTGGGGGGGGGGGGGATCGATTTAAGATACGCAAATTCAGCTACGTGAATAGCGTAGCTGAATTCGACGTATCCTATTCGACTTACCCTGCTGTGAGGATGGCGGCAAATCGACCGCCGTGGCTCCTCCGTCGACGGCGTTTACTCCTCCTGACAAGGTGGGAGTACGCGCGTCGATTCGGGGATCGATTTATCCGTCCACATGAGATGTGATAAATCGATCCCCGAGAGATCGATTTCTACCTGCTGATCTGGGCCGGTAGTGTAGACTAGCCCTTAGACTCCTAGCTGCGCCACTCCAGGAGTATCTCAGACACTGCTGTAAGGTGCAGTTTCCACTCAGCTTCCCTTTCCTCTGCAGAAGCAGTAATTTGCTGATGGATGGTTTTCACCAGCAGCAGAGTACGACACGCCCTGTGCAGGCTCAGCTCTGTCGACTGGTGCATAGGGGCACATAGCCAAAACACCATCCATTTCCTGCCCACTTGATTTTATGAAAGCATTTGATAGTGTCCACAGAGACGCCTACTGGAAGATCCTGAGACAATAGGGAATTCCAGCAAAGATTATTACTTTGATTAAAAACTTTGTGCTGCATCTGGACACAAAGCAGAGACGCCAAATGGTTTAAGATAGTTTCTAGTGTAAGGCAAGGTTGCGTATGACCCCCCGCTTCTCTTCTGCATTGTCATAGACTGTGTGATGAGAAAAGTGATGGCTGCTGCCGAGAACGTGGGCATTGCTTGGGCAAGAGATGAGCTGTGAGACTTCAGTTTTGCAGATGATCTAGTGATATTGGCTACCAACTTGGATGGAATGAAAAGATTTTTTATGAGCATAAAAGCAGATACTGTTAAAGTGGAATTTTGTATCAGTAAGCAGAAGACCAAGGCCAGGGAGATAGGAGAGAATGCTGTCAATGCAGGCAGAGTGATAAGAGTACAAAGGAGTGGATGACTTTGTCTATCAAGGAAGTGCAATATCTGCTGAAGGCCAGCTTGCTGAAGAAGTGAAGTCAAGAATCAGTAAAGCTTTTGGATGCTTTACCCATTTATCAAGCATCTGGAAGAGTCAGAGGAGGCGATATAACGCTATTGCCCTTTCAACACTACTGTATGCCTCAAACATGGCAGCTAGTGGGAGTACACAACAGCGAACTGAATGCATGTGTGACAAGATGGTCGATATAGTATGGAGGCTAAAATACCACCCCTTACCCCTGCTCTTGTGGCACCGAGGGCCCCACTAGTGGCCCAGGAAGGTGGTAAAGGAGGGAAGTGGGGGAGGGGTCTGGGTTTGCTCCTCACTCTGAGTCCCAGCCCCTCTCAACCCCTGCAGGCTCTTACCTTCTTCTCCCTTGGGTGGGGTACCTTCAGTCCTTAAATGCTGGGGGAGGGAATATCCCTCCCCTGCTGGGGCAGGGTCTCCCTTACTCCAGTTTTCTGTTCCTCCAAGTCTAACAGCACACCTCCAAGCTCCAGTCCTCTCTCCTTCCTCCTTCCCCCTGACTGCCTGAAGCAGGGGGTTTTATTAGGTTTCTAACAGGGCCTTAATTGATTACAGGTGCTCCAATTATCCTGTAGCAACCCTCCCTAGTCTACAGGGAACCACGCCTTAATTAACCTAGGGTTTATATACTTCCCTTCTACCACTTCCCACTGCTCCCTGGCCCTCCTGTATCACAGCATGTCACCAGTATTGTTTGAGACGAATTTGTTGGAGAAATTGTGTGACCAATGTGGAAGTGCTGTGCTGCACGAGTCAGCAGACTCAGTAATTAGACAGAGATGGCTTCTGTGTCATCAGGCCATCCCATGGCAGAAAAACAAGGTATATCTTAGACTGGTTTCCACCTGGAAGGAAGAGAACGTGGGGAGGACAAGGAATGACCTATGGCAGGACAGTTGAAAAGGCTGCTGCCATCATGGAGACAATTTACGATAGAGTCAAATACCTTACTCCAGACTGACAGCAATGGGAAAAATGAGTTGCCTCATATACCACTAGACACAGATGTCTAAGTCTTCCCTGCCTACTGCCCTCTCCCTTGGTCTGGGCTAGGACAGTAAATGAGCATTCAGCAACTACTAACTTCTGTGTATCTAGACCCTAGGTCACACACAGAAGTGTAAACGGTATTTACTCCCCAGCACAGGTGCTTAGTCCAAGTCATGACCTAGCCTTGAAATATTAGGTCAAATCAAGGCAGGGTCCCTCAATTTCAGTATATGCAGACCATATTCATAAAGACAAGCCGCAGAGTAACTCACCTCAGCATCTCTGGTTCCAGTGTCACCAACGGTCTGAACATAGACTCACTGTATTGTCGCACGAGAGTTCAAATAGACCAAATGTGAGTCTTCATATTCCATTGACCTAGCAGTGTTTCATGTAAGAATATTTGACATTTATGCAGGTTTTTTAACCATTTACCCATGTGCTCAATAGACCACAGTCTCAAATTGAGACACCTATCTCAGGTAGGGCTACAACCAATAAAAATTCATCTTTGCTTTGGTGCAGCCAACTTGCTGAAAAATTGTAAGTCCTTGAGCGGGAGGGAAAGGTAAAAATAGAACATGATATATTTCCTGATTTGGGGAAAAAAGTTAATGTACGGTGATTATTGCTAGAACCAGGAAAGTGACCACACTAATCTGTAGAACAGGGATCGGCAACCTATGGCACGCATGCCAAAGGTGGCATGCGAGCCGATTTTTGATGGCATGCGGCGGGCTGAGCCGCTCAGCTGTTTCCGCCGCTGGCTCCTGCCAGCCGGGGTCCCACTGCCGGTCCCACTCAGCGCCCGCTTCTGGCTCCGCTTCGAGTCTGGCCTGAAGGAACCCCAGGCTGGAAGCGGGCCGAGACCCCAGCTGGCAGGAGCCAGCGGCCGAAACCCCAGAGCGGTGGTGGGCTGAGCCGCTCAATTGCTGCTCTGGGGTTCCGGCTGCTGGCCCCTTGCTAGACGGGGTCCCTGCCGCAGCCTCACTCACCTTGCTTCCGATTGGAGTTTCAATGCAGGCCCCCTGCCGGTCAGGGTCCAGGCCCTGCTCAGCCATACCAGCCACCAGCTCCACTCACCTCAGCTGCCGATCTGGGGTTCCAGTCGCTGACCTCCTGCCAGCTGGTTAACAACTAATCACTCAGAAGCCTGTGTGCAGCTTAAAGTATCCAAATACTAGACATTGGAAAGCTCAGCAAGGAAAAGCAAGGGCAAGGATCACACTAAACTGATAAGATTTGCATTTTAATTTAATTTTAAATAAAGCTTCTGAAACATTTTGAAAACCTTGTTTACTTTACATATAACAGTAGTTTGGTTGTATAATATATAGACTTATAGAGAGACCTTCTAAAAAATGTTAAAATGTATGACTGGCACGTGAAGCCTTAAATTAGAGTGAATAAATGAAGACTCAGCACACCACTTCTGAAAGGTTGCTGACCCCTGCTGTAGAAAGTGGAGGATTTACAGTGAAGATGTGGGTGGAGTCTTTTGCACCAGTTTAAGCAGGCATTGAAGTATACAGTTCTGCAGTAACATTGTATTTAGTCTAGGCTGTGTTTAGCCACTGCACGTGGCCATGAGCTGCAGTGTTTGGCTCAAGATCCAGCTTCCATGAAATTTGGGGGTTTAGATACAGGGTTTTGACTTATGCTTGTGTCAGCTGGGAACATAAACGAGGTTGAGAAACTGCTTCTGGATTCTGCTTCCAAAAAGTAGGTGGCAAAAGGCACTGAAGACTAGCAATCCCCTCCTTTTCAAAGCCAGCAGTGTGTGCGCATTGCACTACAAAAATTAAACTCATTCCCTCTTTGTTGTCAATGCCTAGGCAGAACACTTGTTTCTGAAGACGAGCTGACTCAGCTGACTCACATTATGCCATCGCTGACTGGGGTAGATCTGAGGTCTCGTCTCAGAGTTCTGATCCAGAGCCTTCGGAGGCAGATTGAAGAGCAAGAGATCCTGAAAGAGTTTGTGGTGAGATGTGCTGCTTGACTTTTGTAGGCCTAAGTGTTTGGCACAGCTGGGAAAGTGAGTTGTATGTGAAAAAACCCAATCTCTCAAGGATTAGCACATCCCCACTGGTTGGAGGAGAGATCTGTGGGTGCGGGTGCTCCTTTCTGACTCCATTGGGTCAGGGAATCACTCCCAGCTAGACTATGACCCATGATCTGTGCTCAGAGGAGATCTTCCACATGCAGCTCTCCCTCTTTCCATGCAGGGGAGGGCTCAGTCACCTTGATGGCCTTTTCCCTATGTCCCTAGACTCTATTGGCTAGTGGGTATTTGTACATCTCCAACTGACACAACTGGGAATCACCTTAGGTGTATTAACTTTTTGGCAGAGCACTCTCAGATCTGATGTGCTGTTGTGTTGGGGGGATTCCAGGGGTGGCATCAGACTGAAGAATTCCTGACTATGCTCCCAGGGAGCAGGATTAGAAATCGATCAAAGGAAATACTTTGTTACACAATGCATGATTGACCGGTGGAACTCATTGCTACAAGAGACCATTGAGGCCAAAAGCTTCACAGAAAGATGGGAACAAATTAGAGAAAGTCCAGAGAAGAGCAATAAAAATGATTAAAGGTCTAAAAAACATGACCTATGAGGGAAGATTGAAAAAATTGGGTTTGTTTAGTCTGGAAAAGAGAAGACTGAGAGGAGACATGATAAATGTGTTCAAGTACATAAAAGGTTGTTACAAGGAGGAGGGGAAATAATTGTTCTTAACCTCTGAGGAAAGGACAAGAAGCAATGGGCTTAAATTCAGCAAGGGAGGTTTAGGTTGGACATTAGGAAAAACTTCCTAACTGTCAGGGTGGTTAAGCACTGGAATAAATTGCCTAGAGAGATTGTGGAATCTCTGTCATTGGAAATTTTTAAGAGCCATTTAGACAAACACCTGTCAGGGATGGTCTAGATCAGGGGTTGGCAACCTACGGCACGCGTGCCAAACACGGCACACGAGCCGATTCTGAGAGGCACGCAGCTCCCTGCCGCAGTCCCGGCCCCCAGCTCCCCCGCCCACCGCTCTCCCCTGCAGGGGCAGGAGGCAGAAACTTGGTTCTGCGGCAGCCAAGCTTCCCCCATCCCCCGCTTCTTCCCCCAGCATGGTGCTTTCCGGCCCCTCCTCCCACCCCTCCCTGCGCCGATCAGCTGATGGCCCTAGCGAGGGGGAGGGGGAAGAGCGGCAGCGTGCGCACAGCTCCCTAGAGGATGCAGAGAGGTAGGGACGGAGCCTGAGGGAAGGGGCTGGAACAGGCATATCCCTTCCAGTCCCCTGACATGAGCCACTCAGGGCAAGGGGCTGGGAGCACCCCCATGAGCTGAGCACCCCAGCCTTCTGCCCTTCACCCCCCACCCCTCTGCCCTGAATCCCCCCACCCCAACACACACCCAGCCTTCTGCCCTGCAACCCCACAGCCCCATCCCTCTGCCCTGAACCCCCCCACACACTCAGCCTTCTGCCTTGCACCCCCCATGCCCCCAGCCCTCTGCCCTGAACCCCCCCACTCCAACACTCACCCAGCCTTCTGCCCTACACCCCCCCAGCCCCATCTCTCTGCCCTGAACCCCACACACCCCCAGCCTTCTGTCCTGCACCCCCCCACACACACACAGCCCTCTGCCCTGAACCCCATACACACACTCAGCCCTCTGCCCTGAACTCCACACACCCCCAGCCCTCTGCCCTGAACCCCATACACACACTCAGCCCTCTGCCCTGAACTCCACACACCCCCAGCCCTCTGCCCTGAACCCCCCACATCCCAACACACACCCAGCCTTCTGCTCTGCACCCCCCCAGCCTTCTGCCCTGAACCCCCCACAGCCCAACACACACCCAGCCTTCTGCCCTGCACCCTCCCCAACCTCCGGCCCTCTGACCTGATCCTTCAACCCCCCCCACACCCAGCCTTCTGCCCTGCATCCCCCCCAGCCCTCTGCCCTGATCTCTGAACCCCCCCACACTCACCCCAGCCTTCTGCCCTGAACCCCCTCCCCCAGCCCTCTGCCCTGAACCCTGAAACACCCCCCCCCCCAAGTCTGGGGTCCCAGCTGCAGGCCCTGATCAGCCCGCTGCTGGCCTAAGTGAACAGAACCCCAGGCTGGCAGCGAGCTGAGCAGGCTGGTGGCGTAAGATCAGCATTTTAATTTAATTTTAAATGACGCTTCTTAAACATTTTGAAAACCTTTTTTACTTTACATACAATAGTTTAGTTATATAATATGGAATTATAGAAAGAGACCTTCTAAAAACGTTAAAATGTATTACCAGCACACGAAACCTTAAATTAGAGTGAATAAATGAAGACTCGGCACACCACTTCTGAAAGGTTGCCGACCCCTGGTCTAGATGATACTTGGTCCTGCCATAGTGCAGGGGACTGGACTAGATGACCTCTCAAGGTCCCTTCCAGTTCTATGATTCTGTGAATTCAAAAGACGATCAGACATTTCTATGGATAATAAGAACATGCAAAGTTACAGTAGCTGGGATAAAAATGATAAAAGTTATAAACTCTCCTGCTTCAGAGCATAAGCCAACCATTGACCGATGGGGGCTAGGCATAAACTTCCCTTACAGACAAGTTATTCTATAATTGTCTGTTACAAGGTTGGACCTTCCTCTGAAGAATCTGGTAATTGTCCTTGGTCTCCTTGGAATTCCTATTTTATATGTTCCTTTGTTCCTTTTACCTGCTGTCCAGCTCTTGCCGTCCAGTAACAAAATCCCACCAACACAAAGGTGTTTGACAGAAGTGTGTAGTGTTTGCTAATCATCCCACAAGCCCAACAGCCTCTGAAGTTCCTATCTATCAATGACTCAGGCAGGAGGGTGCCCTAGGTCACTCTTGGCCATAGTGTCATAGATTCATAGATTCTAGGACTGGAAGGGACCTCGAGAGGTCATCGAGTCCAGTCCCCTGCCCACATGGCAGGACTAAATACTGTCTAGACCATCCCTGATAGACATTTATCTAACCTACTCATAAATATCTCCAGAGATGGAGATTCCACAAGCTCCCTAGGCAATTTATTCCAGTGTTTAACCACCCTGACAGTTAGGAACTTTTTCCTAATGTCCAACCTAGACCTCCCTTGCTGCAGTTTAAACCCATTGCTTCTTGTTCTATCCTTAGAGGCTAAGGTGAACAAGTTTTTTTCCCTCCTCCTTAGGACACCCTTTTAAATACCTGAAAACTGCTATCATGTCCCCTCTCAGTCTTCTCTTTTCCAAACTAAACAAACCCAATTCTTTCAGCCTTCCTTCATAGGTCATGTTCTCAAGACCTTTAATCATTCTTGTTGCTCTTCTCTGGACCCTTTCCAATTTCTCCACATCTTTTTTAAAATGCGGTGCCCAGAACTGGACACAATACTCCAGCTGAGGCCTAACCAGAGCAGAGTAGAGCGGAAGAATGACTTCTCGTGTCTTGCTCACAACACACCTGTTAATACATCCCAGAATGGTGTTTGCTTTTTTTGCAACAGCATCACACTGTTGACTCATATTTAGCTTGTGGTCCACTATAACCCCTAGATCCCTTTCTGCCATACCCCTTCCTAGACAGTCTCTTCCCATTCTGTATGTGTGAAACTGATTTTTTCTTCCTAAGTGGAGCACTTTGCATTTGTCTTTGTTAAACTTCATCCTGTTTAACTCAGACCATTTCTCCAATTTGTCCAGATCATTTTGAATGATGACCCTGTCCTCCAAAGCAGTTGCAATCCCTCCCAGTTTGGTATCATCCGCAAACTTAATAAGCGTACTTTCTATGTCAATATCTAAGTTGTTGATGAAGATATTGAACAGAGCCGGTCCCAAAACAGACCCCTGCGGTACTCCACTCGTTATGCCTTTCCAGCAGGATTGGGAACCATTAATAACAACTCTCTGAGTACGGTTATCCAGCCAGTTATGCACCCACCTTATAGTAGCCCCATCTAAATTGTATTTGCCTAGTTTATCGATAAGAATATCATGCGAGACCGTATCAAATGCCTTACTAAAGTCTAGGTATACCACATCCACAGCTTCACCCTTATCCACAAGGCTCGTTATCCTATCAAAGAAAGTTATCAGATTGGTTTGACATGATTTGTTCTTCACAAATCCATGCTGGCTGTTCCCTATCACCTTACCACCTTCCAAGTGTTTGCAGATGATTTCCTTAATTACTTGCTCCATTATCTTCCCTGGAACAGAAGTTAAACTAACTGGTCTGTAGTTTCCTGGGTTGTTTTTATTTCCCTTTTTATAGATGGGCACTATATTTGCCCTCATTTCAGTCTTCTGGAATCTCTCCCATCTCCCATGATTTTCCAAAGATAATAGCTAGAGGCTCAGATACCTCCTCTATTAGCTCCTTGAGTATTCTAGGATGCATTTCATCCGGCCCTGGTGACTTGCAGGCATTTAACTTTTCTAAGTGATTTTTAATTTGTTCTTTTTTTATTTTATCTGCTAAACCTACCCCCTTCCCATTAGCATTCACTATGTTAGGCATTCCTTCAGACTTTTCGGTGAAGACCGAAACAAAGAAGTCATTAAGCATCTCTGCCATTTCCAAGTTTCCTGTTACTGTTTCTCCCTCTTCACTAAGCAGTGGGCCTACCCTGTCTTTGGTCTTCCTCTTGCTTCTAATGTATTGATAAAAAGTCTTCTTGTTTCCCTTTATTCCTGTAGCTAGTTTGAGCTCATTTTGTGCCTTTGTCTTTCTAATCTTGCCCCTGCATTCCTGTGTTGTTTGCCTATATTCATCCTTTGTAATCTGTCCTAGTTTCCATTTTTTATACAGCAGCTATCAGCTGAGTCCTGAGTCACACATTCAAAACCAGTTTGCATTTTGTCTGAATGAGGCCTGGGCCCATGGTACCCTTATTAGAGCTCAGGCTTTGGCTTCGGCCCTGGGTGGCGGGGCTCAGGTTACAGGCCCCTTGCCCAGGGCTGAAGCTCTTGGGCTTTGCCCCCCCACCCCAGGACGGTGGGGCTCAGGCAGGCTCAAGCTTCAGTCCCCCCTCCTGGAGTTGTGTAGTAATTTTTATTGTCAGAAGGGAGTTGCAGGTGGGCATCAAAGAAGTTTGATAACCCCTAGTTATCATATAAGCATATAAGTTGATAGGGTGTAAGTAGGTATTGGGGAGTGCAAGTTGGTGTAACTCTCGCCATGGCGTTAAAGACGTAGAACAGGAAAGGCAACTAACAAGAAAGTGTAAAAAGGTGTCAGTGAAACTACTTTCACTGACACCTTCCTGTTCTTTATTGTGTCTGTTATATCAAGTTAAACCTTATACCTACGTACAAACAATTATGATCACGTAAATTACACTGCCTACCTTTGAATTGTGCCCTATACATATCACTCCCCCCATCACTGAAATGCAGCCACCACTGGGGTGGAAATGCGACACCTGCTCTGCGCTAGCAACTACAAGCGTTTCTTAGGTCAGGAGCTTGTTTATTATCCATGCTGGAATGTGGCCGAGACACCAGAATGAACACGCCCTTCACTAACACGTCAGAGGATCTTTAATGACATGTTGTCAAGGCTGATTCCCCACTCTGGCACTTTGAGTGCAGAAGATGGGGGCCTGCAAGGATTCTAAAAATTAATACTGGCCACTCCAGGCTTGTATTAAACTCCCAAGGTTACAGCTTTTCTCTGACCTTGGATTGGTAGATGCTGCACCACCCAAGTGCAGAACCCCTTTGAGAGCCCAGGAAGGTGCACTTGGGAATTTCTTCCTGTAGGGTACCCTCAAGCCCTTTCACCTCCCCCCCCCCCGGGGAAGAGCTGAGAAAGAGAAAAAAAGGAAATCAGCTGTTGCGACCAGCTAATTAATCAATATGTGCACAAACCTCTTAAGACACAAAAATCCAATTCTGTTCTTAAAGATAAATTTTATTAATAAAAAAAAGAAGAAAGAAAATACATCTGGGAACTCAGGCTATTGCTAGATTTTAAAAGAGCAACTACAAGGATTAAGCACCAAGAATAGCTTTCTTGAGGTCCATCTTAAAGGTTACAAGCAAAACCAAAGCACCTGGGGTTAGCACAGAGAAATCCACAAGCCATAACGAAATAAAATGGCTAAACCTAATCGTGCCTGCCTAGACATTTCCTGATCTACTTACATATCTGGGGTTTTAAATGAGTAGTTTCTAGGTATGATACTGATAACTTTTTGATACCTGGCCCAAGCTTCTTACAGCATAGCTGCTGCCCTGTCTGCCTCTCCCAGGAGAACATCAGACAGACAGACAAAGGGGAGTCTTTTTTCAATTTTAAAAAGTTCTAGCCTTCTCATTGGCTCTTTTGGCCAGGTGCTAACTCCCTTCCTTTTCCCTATGCATAGCAATGAGACTTTTTAACCCTTTACAAGTAGGGCAATTAGAGAACAGCTACTAAGGGGGATTTTATAGCTGCTGGCTGGCTGGGTATCCATAAAAGGGAGCTAGCCCCCACCCCTTCATTTATCACACTCGCGCTCAGGACCTTGTTTGAAATCTCATGGGAAATCCCTGGAAATACTCACTCTTGGGAGCTGAAGGATGTCATTGGGGGTCTCAAAGTATTTAGAAGATGGGAAATGAAAGTGCCTTGCTTTTGGGCCTCCGTCCTACCTGAAAATATAGAGTAGGGCGTATTGAGTGTATTCCAAACAAAACTCTGTTTCCTAGTCATAGGTCACATACATTGATGGCGAGTCCTAATGCTAACCCTGCAGCTTTTCTTTGGAGGCAGGAAATGAAGTGTCTTGATTGTCTACCTTTGATCTAGGCTTTAGAACACATGAAACCGCTCGATGGCTGCCAAGTTGGGAAAGCGCCAGAAAACCGGGAGAAAAACAGATACCGAGATATCCTTCCATGTAAGCAAGTACACTAACAGACCTTAAAAACACTTGAAGAATACATGGGAGCCAAGGAAAACAGCTGGTAGGCTGAGTTATAGCAGGTGCATCCAGCCCCTCCTCTTGTCATGGTGGGCTCCAGAAACTGGAATCTGGTACACAGGTAGTGGGTAGAATTGGTGGGGTTCATGCAGGAGGTTTGGACCCCTGCTCTTCCCCTCTACAGTGCATTTTTGGGAGTAAGGCAAGAGTAAGGCCAATGAATTTGCTGCTGTCTAGATTCTCCAGACATTGTCCCCAGGCGTGCAGGAGAGGTGGGAGGTGAAATGTGGGATTTAGTCCCTTCTCTGTCTCCATAGAACAGAGGTGGGCAAACTATGGCCCGCGGGACACATCTGGCCCGCGGGACACATCTGGCCCGCAGGATCGTCCTGCCCGGCCCTTGAGCTCCCAGCCCAGGAGGCTAGCCCCCTGCCCCTCCCTTGCTCTCCCCACTCCCCCACAGCTATGCCGCCGTGCGGGCAGTGCTCTGGGCGGTGGGGCTGCGCGCTCCTGCAGGGCAGCGCTGCAGCATGTCTAGCTCCGGTCAGGTGGCACGGCTGCCAGGCATGCAACTCTGAGTGTCATGGTAAGGGGGCCGGGGCCAGAGGTTTGGATAAGGGGCGGGAAGTCCTGGGGGGGCAGTCAGGGGACAGGGAGGATGGGGTGGAGGATCGGGGGGGAGGGGCGATCAGGAGATGGGGAATGGGGGGTTGGATAAGCGTGGGAGTCATGGGGAGCCTGTCAGGGGGCGGGAGTGTGGATGGGGAGGGGGCAGTTAGGGGACAAGGAGCAGGGGGGGTTGGATGGGTTGGGAGTTCTAAGGGGGGCAGTCAGGGGGCGGGAAGTGGGAGGGGGTGGATAGGGGGTGAGGGCCAGGCTGTTTGGGGAGATACAGCCTTCCATACCCAGACCTCCATACAGTTTTGCAACCCCAATCTGGCCCTCGGGCCAAAAAGTTTGCCCACCCCTGCCATAGAATGTCTTCCTAAATTTTGCACAGGAAGATTTAACCCTAACTGTAATGGCTGCGCTTTAAAGCCAGTCAACTGACTCTGATACAGTGGAATTCTGTCCTAGCATGATTGAGGCCCCTGAAAAGGGGTAAAATTCTTTCCTACTTTCCCAAGCATCAGAGAACATATATTTTCTGATCCAACCTGCAGACCCCAAATCCCCATTGATCAATCCAAGCAAGGCACAAAAGTTTCACAACCAATCGGAGCTGGCTTCTGGAATGAAGACTTGATTGCCACAGCAGAATGTTCACTATTAATAGAGCATTATGCCATTTTCATTTACACACCGACCTCTTTGTAATCTGTAACAATGGGAATAAAAATACAGGATATGTTGCATTGCAGTGTTCTGTAATATTGGAGAAATATTACAAGTTTTTTAAGTTCCCTGTGTTATAGAAACTTTACAGTATCATATGGTACTGGTTCAGGTAACAGTAGGGTGAGCTGCAGCGTTTTGGACTATTACCATAGGACCCTGTTATAAGACTTGTCAGATTGTGACAGAAGTGCATTAAAGAAACAATATAGTTCTTAGCAGGAAGAGATGAATCATGTAATACGATTGTAGGAATTGCCTGCTAACAGGGATATTAGTGCTGTTTGGCCAGCCAAATGCACCATGAATATCACTGAGACAACATTCAACTGCTTGATATTCAAGCTCCCCTTAGATCCTAGATAGAGACATGAATTTGGATCTCCAGCTGAAATAGCAAAACTTCAGAGGACTTTTTCTTTCTGTCCAGATGATGCGACACGGGTTCCTCTTGGAGCAACCAGGGGCTATATTAATGCAAGTTACATCCGAACGCATATTGGAGAAGAGGAACATTTCTATATTTCAACACAAGGGCCTCTCCCTTGCACTGTGGCTGATTTCTGGCAAATGATTTGGGAGAATGAGTCAGATGTGATTGCCATGATGACAAAAGAAGTGGAGCTTGGAAAAGTCAAGTGTCACAGATACTGGCCTGAACCTCCACAGGACTCTCTAGACCTCAGTGAATTCCATCTGAGGCTGGACAACTGCCAGATCTTGGAATATTTTATCATCCGAATAATAGAAATAATTAACAAGCAGGTAAATTAAATATATTTTATTGTATGCCTGAAGAGGGGGACTCAGACACTACGTATTGTATCTCCCTGGCAGTATTTAGAGCAGCGTTGAGTAAGTTTCTTCTGTAGCATTTTCTGGTTATTTTTCAGCTTTATCAAAACCTGAATTATACGAGTGCACATAGAGTGGATGATTTTTCCTTAGCTCTGTGCAGAAACAGTAGATCTGACCCTGCAGTTTTCAGGACAGGGACTGAAGGGCTTTAATGGCAGTGGGTGTTGAGGGCACTTGCAGGATGTGCTCGGATTAGAACCTTTATAAATCTGTGTCCTCAGTAAGGACAACTGTGGTGGTTGGGGGAGGGGGCGGTTCTTTGGCTACACTGATGGGCAATCCACACTCAGTTCAGAGAAGCAGCCACGTGTGATGTCTAGGGCCTTACCAAATTCGCGGTCATGAAAAATGGATCACGGACCGTGAAATCTGGTCTCCTGATGAGAAATCTGGTCTTCTGCATGCTTTTACCAGGGGTCTCAAACACGCGACCGCAGGATGCATGCAGCCCGCGGAGTTATTTCCTGTGGATTGCTATAGATGCCAACTCTGTGGGTGCTCCGGGGTTGGAGCACCCACAGGGAAAAATTAGTGGGTGCTCTGCACCCATTGGCAGCCAAACTCCCCTCCCCCCAGTCCTCCCTCAAGTGTGCCGTATCCCCGCTCCTCTGCCTACCTCCTAGCGCTTCCCACTGCCAAACAGCTGTTTGGTGGTGCTTAGGACTTTCCAGGAGGGATGGGGGAGGAGCGGGGACACGGCGCGCTCAGGGAAGGAAGTGGAGAAGAGGAGGACCGGGGCGGGGATTTGGGGAAGGGGTTGGAATAGGGGCAGGGAGGGGGCAGAGCTGGTGTGGGGACTTTGGGGTAGGGGTTGGAATGGGGATGTGGAAGGGGTGGGAAGATGCAGGGCAGGGATGGGGCCTCATGGAAGGGGTGAGGTGGGGGTGGGGCCAGAGGCAGATGCGGGGACATTTATGCTCTCATTATAACAGGAGAAGGTGCTTGTTTGACAGCAGAGTTGGGTGAACTATTCAGTCATTATAGCCTTCTTCCTGTTTATGAATTGTCTGCAAACATACTAAGATTTTTATTAATTAAAATTAAATTCATGCATTGGCTTAACTTCAGTGTCTTAAATAAGATACATTCAAATTCAGGTACTCTATTGTACATACTTAAATAGAAATCCTATAGGCTATAAAGGTCGGCCAGTTGTTGTTTTATTATATATATTTTTTTAAATGCTGACCATATATCAAATCCTGAGATTCAGGATTTTTACTCAGGAAAAATGTCACTTGTGCAACATCCTGCAATACACCAAGTACCACCTGAACATCCTAAATTCCAGTTGGGCATGCTCAGCTCCTCAAAGGATCTGTCTCAACAGGAGTTTGCCAGATTTGTCCCTAATTGTTTAGAGTGAAATCCTGGCTCCACTGAAGTCAATGTATGGACAGCGAATGTGGGGAACTTCTGTATCACACTGAAGTTAGATGGCTGAGTCATGGAAATGTTTTGAAGCATTTTTTTGCTCTTAGCGAGGAAATTGATTCCTTCATGAAAATGAAAAACAAGGAGGTTCCATAGCTTGCTGATTCCACTTTTATCGGCAACCTTGCTTTTCGAACAGATGTACTCATCACCTGAATGCACTGAACTTGAAGCTTCAGGGTAGAAAACAGGTGATAGCCATAGATGTATGACAGTGGTAAGTCATTCAAAATCAAGCTTACTTTGTGAGGGAAACAGCTGACTGCTGGCAATTTGGTCCATTTCTCGATTCTGAATTCCTTAGGAAAAGTTGAACCCAAATCCTTGAAAGAATATGCAGATATCATTTCTAACTTACGCAAACAGTTTGATGTGCGGTTTAAAGATTTCAAGGCACTTGAACCACATTTTCAACTTTTTTCCACACCATTTGCTGTGGAAATTGACAATGTTGCAGAGGAAATGCAGATGGTGTTAGTGGAGCTTTAGTGTGATACCATTTTGAAGCAGAAGTATACAGATGTTGGAATTCCAGAATTCTACCAGTTTCTTTCACAAGAAAGATTTCCCATGTTATTCTCTGCTTCCGCAAGGATAATGGCAATGTTTGGAAGTACAGATATATATGAACAGTTCTTCTCTTCCATGAAGATTAACAAATCTGTGTTAAGGTTAAGGCTCACTGACAAACATTTGCAAGCAACACTGAGATTGGTTTAGTCTCAGGATACCAAATCTAATATTGATGCTCTGGTTGATGCAAAATGCTGCCAGCTAAGTGGCCAAAAATGAAATGACTGTCAAAATTAGCACTGACTTTTTGCATTACAGTTTTTAAAAAGTTAATACACTGACTTTTAATAGCATACAATATTACTCTTAATTTTTTTCATTTTTGACTATACTTTTGTATCATTGTATGAAAAGGTTTCAGTGATGCGGCCCTCGGGCCAATGTACTAGTCCTCATGTGGCTCTTGTGGTGATTTGAGTTTGAGATCCCTGCCCTATACTATACAGATTTCATGGGGGAGACCAGCGTTTCTCAAATTGGGGGTCTTGACCCAAAGGGGAGTTGCAGGGGGATCGCAAGGTTATTTTAGGGGGGGTTGCGATATTGCTACCCTTACTTCTGCACTGCCTTCAGAGCTGGATGGCTTGAGAGTGGCAGCTGCTGACTGAGGGCCCAGCTCTGAAGGCAGCGCCCCAGCAGCAGCAGAGCAAAAGTAAGGGTGGCAATACCATACCATGCTATCCTTACTTCTGTGCTGCTGCTGGTGGCGGCTCTGCCTTCAGGCGCCACTCTCCAGCTGCCCAGCTCTGAAGATAGTGCCACTGTCAGCAGCAGCACAGAAGTAAAGGTAGCAGTACCACAACCCCCCCTTACAATACCTTTGCAACCCTCCACAACTCCTTTTTCGGTCAGGACCCCTATCATTACAACACCATGAAATTTCAGATTTAAATTGCTGAAATCATGAAATTTATGATTTTTCAAATCCTATGACTGTGAAATTGACCAAAATGGACTGTGAATTTGGTAGGGCTCTAGTGATGTCCAAACGTTTGGAGATTCCTGAATCTGCTGGATGAGAACAGGCTCTTGGCCAAGATGTCCAGTCCGTCCTGCTTCCATTTGGCATAGAAATACAGTTAGGGTGGTCTTCCCAGGACATTTCACTGTCTGCCCTAGCCAGAACCATGAGATGCAGGGATCCCATGGGGTGGACAGAAGTTAATGGAACAGTTTTGAGTCCAAAAGGTTCATTTTGAGTTCTGGGTAAAGGTTCTGATGAAGGTCTTTTGTCCAAAGCACTATTCCCATTATCCACGCCTTCAGTATCCCAAGATGTCCATTATGGCTGCTAACAGTGATAGGTATTATGGAAAACACTGAAGTAGAGATCTCTACCTAGCAATTGTTTGTACGCTTGGTGAACACATTTAGTTCATTACCTTTGAACTACGGGCCAGATTTACAAAATCAGTGCAGATGCCCAATGCTCAAACCATGAAGAGAAGTAGACTGTGCCAAAGAAGCTGATCTCATTTACACTGGCATAAGGAAGATCAGTCACTGACCCATGGAAGCCTATTTATTCTTCTTTAATGCCTGTGTGAAACCTCGGCGAGCCCAAGGGTACTTATACAGGTGCAACAATGTATTACTGCTGAGGAAATCGAAGTGCACATCAGACATTAAATGCCTGTTGAGCAGGAAGGAAAAATGATTACTTGAAATTGAAATTTTAATACTTTTAACATTTGGCCAAAGTCCTTACAAAGCTTCAGGATATGGCTTGTTATAACTTGTAGCACTTTCATAGCCCTTCCTATCTGAGGATCTCAGAGCACTTAAAAATATTAAAGCACCACAGTGTCTCTGTGATTGTTTAGAATGGTTAATCCTAGTCTCTCCCTACCTGTCTTGAAAGCAGAGTCTCTTTTTCTTTATTGCTTATTCCACGTGGGAAGCCACAGTCCTTAGTTTTCTCGTTGACTTTACAGGAGTAACTCCTAAATGAAATTCACATTGGTGATTGCTCTTTTCCAGACAGGAGAGAGACGCTTCGTAAAACACTTGCAGTTTACCACTTGGCCAGATCACGGTACTCCCAGACTGATAGAGCATCTCGTCAAATTCATTCGCTACATGAGAAAAATTCACCAGACGGGCCCCATAACGGCCCACTGCAGCGCTGGGATTGGAAGGAGCGGGGTTCTGCTTTGTATTGATATTTTGCTGAGCTGCATTGAAAAAGATCTATGTGTGAGTATATCTAAACCAAATCATTTACCATGGGTTTATTTGTGAAGGGACACCAATTCGTCCCAGGGTAAATCAACTCAAGTCAGTTTTCGAAAGGAAATGGTATTAAGTTCTGATTCCTGTTGAGTGTAGGGACAATAATTAATACTAAAGCAGGGAAGGAACAACCTTACACTTCCCCATCAAGCATATTCTTTTTAATAACTTGGCCTGCAATGAAATAACACTGTTCTCTCCTGACAGTTCAACATCAAGCAGATAGTGAGAGAGCTGAGGCATCAGCGATTTGGCATGATTCAGACCAAGGTAAGGTCTCCACCTTGAGACCAGGCCAACTTTTTCTAACGTCCCTGATTCAGCAAGGCACATGCTTCACTTCTATTGAAGTTCATGAGACTTAAATATGTACTCAAGTTCTCTGCTGAATCGGGGCCATAAACAGAGCTTAATTTGTGCCAGGGCTTGCGAGGGCTGAGCCCCGCCACCTCTAGGCTTGGCAGTTCATAGCCTCGGCACCGCTGGGCTTGGCAGATCAGAGCCCCGGCACCTCTGGGCCCGGCAGTTCAGAGCCCCAGCACCTCTGGGCTTGCTGCATCAGTTCTGAATGTAAAAAAATTGCTTGAGCCCCAGTACCTCTTTCATTAGAAATTAAGCACTGACCTTAAGGCTAAGGAGGACAGAATGCAAGAAAGTGGGTTTCTTGCAGCCCTAAGTTTCATGCAGCCCTAGATTATATTCATGTTACAGATGTGCTCCCAAGCCAGGCAGTCTTTTCTATGTGTCTACGGAATGTAACTGGGTGACTCCATGCTGTTTTCTCCACATGTCCAGGACCAGTACCTATTCTGCTACGAAGTAGTGCTGCAAGTGCTGCAGAACATTGAAACCATGGAATCCCATCTCCTCCAATAAGAACCTCTGCTATTGCCACTCATCTTGGAGACCGCCCTCTTACTTGAGACTTATTCTAACGGGCTGTCAGACCAGCATGGACAGGCGCTGTACTGCGTGCACTTGTCACGCTGTGTTAGGAAATGTTGATTTCTAAAGCATTTCTAAACCAGCATAAAATAGGTTGGTAAATTATTTATACGCTGGCTCACTGGCTTGAGAATTGATCAGCATCACTGATAAGTTGCCTCAGAGAGTAATTTGGATGTTCTGCGTAACAGCATATTGGTGGCCAGGAGAATGACTTTGGCTGGTGGCTAGGAAGTAACGTACCCTATCATGGACTGCAGCTGTATTCAGTTAGCTTTAATATCGGAAGGGCAGCTAGGAAGCTCTGAGACCATGACTGTTTCAAGTTGAAGGTCAGTTGTCTCTCCTATGTCACTCTAGACTTTTGCTCCTGTATTTTGAATCAATATTCTCTGCTCCCAGTGATGCTCTCAAGTGGGGGTGCCAATTCATTTGCTTCTGGTTGTTTGAACAACTTAGAGCTATTTTCTGCCATCATTCTAGCTTTAGGGCCCACTGCCATTGGTGGAAGTTTTCATAAATAAGTTGATGGCAGGACATGACCCCAAAGCTCTAGTGAGCTACTTTCAGAGCAGGCAGAGCTCCAACAATTGGAATGGATGGCGGTTTTCCCCTAGCAATATCAGCTATGTAGATATCATTAGCTCCTTTCATTCTGTACCCATGTCAAAAGGAAAGTATTACTAAACCAGCTCTGTGAGTGTGTGTATATAGAACTGTCACACTAAACGTGCAATTCTTCCCTTCCCATTGATTTGCTATCTAATAGTCCCTTATTTAGGGCCTGATCCAACTCCAGTTCAAGTTGATGGAAAGCTCCATTGAATTTGGGGGCATGGGGGTTGAATCTGGTCCTTAAGCAACATTAAATAGCTCTGTTGTACTATACACTTTTTCGTGAAAGCTGGTTCACTTTCTGAGAGTTCCAGTTTGAGCAAATCTCTCCTGCTTTCCCCTCTCCTCCAATTCATCCCATGAGACTGAAATCTGCATTAAACTGGAAAATTCTCTGGGATATCTTACCTACCTCACAGCCTGGGGCATTGTGGGGGTTCATTTGTTCATGTTTGTAAATTGCAAACTACTGCTATGATATTATTGTAACTCGTTTGCCTAGAGGGTTATATTTATGGAAGTAGAATTATTAGCAATGCAACAGAAGATTACCTTTTGTTAAAAATAGGCAACACAGTGGTGAAATATATTAACAGCAATGTGTGTATAAAAACTGCTTCCTTGACTTCAAGACAGTAGTAATATTAAGAGATATTTGCATACAAAGCCACTCTGCAAGCTACAAGATAATAAATACTCTTGTTTCATTTTATTATGGATCAGAGTGATAGATTTATGGCGGAAGAGGAATATGGCATTAAATACAATTTAAAATCTGACTTTCAGAAAAATGCATCCTTATAAAGTTCTTCTAAGATTCCATGTCAATTTCTCCTTTCTGCCCCCAGCTCCAGTGGGTTTACCCAAGAGTAACGGGAGTAGAATTTACAGTGTAAGCCAGACGCTGATTCAGTCACAGTGATAGAACTCCTATTAAGTTAGTGGAGCAACTCCAGATTTACACTGCTGTAAATGAGAACAGAACCTGGTGTTCTATCTTGAATTAACTGAGTTTGAGCCTTCTAGAAAGCATTATTCTCCATGCATTATGAATTTGTTTTACTCTCTGCATGCTGCATCTAGAATAGCCGTTATTTGCACAGATTTGTCAAGCATCGTTAGCCAAGTGTTCATAAATTTGTTACCTCTATTGGGTTTTGGCCTTTCACTTTGGTTTTATTTACTGCACTGTACATGTATTGCTATGTAAGATAAAATTGCACAACCTAATGCACAATTCACTTTTTGTACTAAACTGATTTAAACCAGTTTCACAATGGAAATGTTTTGGACTTTGTACAAACATGGCTGTGAACAAACCTATTGGATTTGTAAAGACAATCTTGGTGGTAACCTGTGTTGCTCCACTTTTTACGCGTGCATCATCTTTACAGCTGTTTGAACATATAAATGTTTCCTGTTTTACAGAGATATTAAAGTAAGAGATGTTTGACAAAACCGGCTTGCGTTTCATTTCAGTCTCTTGCTATGAAATAGATATAATAATAGTAGAGTTTAAACTAGCAACAAGAGGTTTGGGAGTGATATAAGCCCTCATGCCTTGGGGCATAAAACAACTTCTAAATCCTGGGGGTTAGAAGGAAACATTCTAGCTCTGAGGATAGTCAAACAGTGGAACAGGTGACCTAGGGAGGTTGTGGAATCTCCGTCATTGGAAGTTTTTAAGAACAGGTTGGACAAACACCTGTCAGGGATGGGCCAGGGATACCTAATCCTGCCTCAGCGTGAGGGATGGTCTAAATGACCTCTTGATGTCCCTTTGAGCCCTACATTTCTCTGATTCCCTGAGGGCATACTGTCCTACATATGCCCCCACTTCTTGTACCTTCCTCTGAAGCAGCTGCTACAGCCACAGTCCGAGACAGGATGCTGGACTAGATGGATCTGGGTCTAATCCATTCTGGCAACCCCTGAGTTCCTACGTTGTCAAAGATTGATTCCTCAACATCTTAACCTCTGCGACAAGTGCTATAGTAATGGGTCCAATCCTGCCATCTGTACATAGGCAAAATGTACTTTAGTGTTAGGGCTACACCGTTCTACAGAGTTGGTCTTCCTATCCTCTGGGATGCTTAGCATGGACAGCATGGCGGGAGAGAGCTATCCCTCCAGAAAGCGCAGTCTGAGGTACAACAAATGGCCATCAGAACTAGAACAGAAAATAGGGCCTTGTTCATCGAGAGACCTAAAGCCACTTCAGTTAATACTATGCACATCTAGACAGGGCCTGTACTGCACCTCCATTTGATGGGACATCAGCAGAGTTGATGGCACAGGGTCGATGCTGCAGAGTGGGCACCTGTCAGGAAGCAAGAGAGGGATAATGTGGACACATACTGAGCAAGTTGCAAATGGCCAGGAATAGGTTGTGAATGCAATCAGCTGGGGTCAGAGAATGCAAAGGCGTAGGCACAACCTGTTCATGTTTGCTGCTCATGGTGTTCAGGGAGTGGAGGACACAGCAGCCCCAGACGCCCGCTAGGTGCCAGAGAGGGGAGGCCTGAGGAGGAGTAGCCCCGGCAGTTGGAGGAGTACACATTGCACCCTTGTAAAGGGTGCAGCAGAGGCTGCTGTTGTGTACGTTCCCCCATTGCTCCCAAGGGCATTGACGCACAACCTCTCCTCAACTTCCTCCTTCAACATGGCTAAAAGCCAAGCTCAAGAGAGGATGGATTGTCCAGTGATTCAGTGACTAGCCACTGGGCTCAGGTGACCTAGATTCAATTCCTTGCTTTGCCACAGCTGTCCTGAGAGATCTTGTGTTGCACACCCTAGTGAGCATCCCCCGTCCAGCTACAGACGAGGACCCCTGGGAGGGGAATATCAGCTTCTGTGCTCTGCGTCCCCTGGGACGTTTCAAGCTCCTGGAGTCTCAGTAGACTGAAGCACTGGTTCCTCTCTGGCGCATTTCATGGGCTCTGACTCTGTGTGTTACCTCCTCCTCAGAAACACGGTGCCTCAGACCACCTGCACCAGTGATCTCCTACTTAACCCCAGCCCTCTCCCAGAGCTCCTCCCCCCCTCCCCCCAAGGTGGGAAGCATATGGCTTACTATTTAACTCTCATAAGGGAGTGCGGTAGCTATGATGCTGTCATAACTATAAAGGGAAGGGTAATAGCTGTCCTGTGTACAGTACTATAAAAATCCCTCCTGGCCAGAGACTCCAAAATCCTTTTCCCTGTAAAGGGTTAAGAAGCTCAGGTAACCTGGCTGGCATCTGACCTAAAGGACCAATAAGGGGACAAGATACTTTCAAATCTTGGGGGGGGGGAAGGCTGTTGTTTGTGTTCTTTGTTTGGGAGTGTGTTCGTTCTCGGGACTGAGAGGGACCAGACATCAATCCAGGTTCTCCACATCTTTCTAAACAAGTCTCTCCTATTTCAAACTTGTAAGTAAATAGCCAGGCAAGGCGTGTTAGTTTTCCTTTGTTTTCTCAACTTGTAAATGTACCTTTTACTAGAGTGTTTATCTTTGTTTGCTGTACTTTGAACCTGAGACTAGAGGGGAGTCCTCTGAGCTCTTTAAGTTTGATTACCCTGTAAGGTTAATTTCCATACTGATTTTACAGAGATGATTTTTACCTTTTTCTTTAATTAAAAGCCTTCTTTTTTAGAACCTGATTGATTTTTCCTTGTTTTAAGATCCAAGGGGTTTGGATCTTGATTCACCAGGAGTTGGTGGGAGGAAGGAGGGGGGATGGTTAATTTTTCCCTGTTGTAGATCCCAGGGGGGTTGGAACTGTATTCACCAGGAGTTGGTGGGAGGAAGGAGGGGGAATGGTTAATTTCTCCTTGTTTTAAAATCCAAGGGGTTTGGACCTGTATTCACCAGGGAATTGGTGAAGGTTTTTCAAGGTTTCCCAGGAATGGAATCCATTGAAATGGTGGCAGCCGAACCAGAGCTAAGCTGGTAGTTAAGCTTAGAAGTTTTCATGCAGGCCCCTACATTTGTACCCTAAAGTTCAAAGTGGGGATCCAGCCTTGACAGATGCAGTCAACGTGCGCATGCTTTGCACAGTCTACCGCCTTTCTGCTCTTTTATCCTTCGTCCTGTAAAGCTCATCAGAGTACAGCTCATACAAAATAATACACATCTGAAACCACCATGGCCCTCCCTTTGCAGCTCACCCTTCCCCTGTGAGTCCTGGGGGGAACATCTGGGCCCAGGAAGGCAGGATGTGGCATGCTAGCTGGTCTTTCTCTCCCTCAGGGAGCCCCTGCCCAGCTTCTGCTCTTGCTCTCTCCTGCTCCTCTCACTAGCTCTTCCTGTCTGGCCCCTGTTCCTGTGTGTTTGTTTATTTAAACCCTCCTGGTCTCCTGGCCTTTTCTGGTCTCCTGGTAACTTTCCACTGCTCCTACCTTTTCCCCACCCTTCAGGGGAGTATGCTAGGCTCATTTTTCTAAGGATTCAGCTGCTTTTTTAGCATAACCTTTTGTAACGGTTAAGTGCTGTCATTAACCTTAACTATTTCCCATTGTGTTGGTCTGGGGTGTATCTGCTACAGGACCTGGAAACAGCAGCGGATCCTCATACATGTAGGCATTCATGACAGAGCAGATTTCCCAGTATCAATCAGAATTCATCAGTTGACCAGATACAGCCCCAATTCATCACACTGTGGGCAAGTCACTTAGCCTCTCTGGGACTCTGTTCCCCATGTGTACCATGGGACAGTATTTCCCTACCTTATAGGTCTGCTTGCTGTATTATTAGGGGGAGGGATAGCTCAGTGGGTTGAGCATTGGCCTGTTAAACCCACAGTTGTGAGTTCAATCCTTGAGGGGGCCACTTGGGGATCTGGGGCAAAATCAGTACTTGGTCCTGCTAGTGAAGGCAGGGGGCTGAACTCAATGACCTTTCAAGGTCCCTTCCAGTTCTAGGAGATGGGATATCTCCATTAATTAAAAAAAAATTAATTATAATTAAAAATTATGAGGTGCTCACATACTATGAAGGTGGGGCCCATAGAAGTACCAACATAGATATACCTAAGATGGCAGCTGGAAGATCATCTAAGTGCAGTATAACCTCAAGGAACTTCAGCTGTGAGGGAGTCAATACTTTTAAACTTAAGAGTCTAAATCTAAATTTAGACACCTCGATTCATGATGTACCTGAATATGGACTTTTAGATCCACATCCTTAGAGGTGTTTAGGTGCATAACATCCACTAAAATCAATGAAAGTTGGGAGCCTAAATACCTTTGAGCATCTGGGACAATGGCTGCTGTTGAATGACGGCCATCTTGTCAGCAGCTCCACCTCTAGAAGGAAAGAGGGGAGAATTGTTATGAGGCCAAAGTTGCTGCTGTGGATCAGCAGGCATATGGAAAGCAGGTTTCTGAGTGAGGATAAATGCTGGAATGGCACATACCACCCTGCCCCTAACATCAACACTGTTTAGGGATAGTCCTGATGCCACAGACCTGTTTGCCTATTGCCAGCTCTCATAAAATACATTCACTGCCCTTGCAGAGCTCGCTGAGAGAGATACTCATGGCTGTAAGAAAGGACTTGAGTCTTCAGTGTACATCACATTCTAAATGGGAATTTGCAGCTGGCTGTCAGATGAGTAGACTTTGTGGTAGTTCTGTGCAAATTGCCCTTTCAAAAATGCTGATCAGAGTGCAAAGCAGAGAAATGATTACTTTGATGCTCCGCGGTGTTTATCAGAAAGAAATACAACGGGTCATGCTTCCACCCCCTGCTAATTCAGTAGTCGATATTTCTTTGCGATAAGAAACAACTGACTGATTTTAGTTCTACTAATCCTTGAGAAGATTGTAATTTACAACCAGCCTGTCATTCTCCACCTACTTTGGGGTGAAATATGCTGGCTGTATTCCCACTTAGTGGTTTCCCTATTGTCTAAATCGATAGCATTCCTGCTCTGTTAGTTTTGTAGCTAGGCTCCTCATTTGCCACATGAATCTTCTGGTTCAGAGATAAATTACCATGACCCTTACACCACACGCAGCCATGCTAGCCAAGAGCCTCATGGATTACACTCTATTCCCAAGGCTGAACTTAGTCAAACACACATGATGGGCCCAGTCCTGCAGTCTTTGCTTAGGCAAAACACCCATTGACTTAATGTTATTTATATTCCAGTAGCATCGAGAAGCCCCAGCAGAGATCAAGACCCCATCATGCTCGGTGCTGCACTTACATGTAGCAAGGGACAGTCCCGGCCCTTAAGCGCTCACACCTAAGGAGACAAGACAGCAGCACATGGGAAGGAAGATTTATTACACGTGGGGAACTGAGGCACTGAGAGGTTAGCTGACCTGCCCGCAGTCATACAGAGAGTCTGTGGCAGAGCTGGGAAATGATCCCAGATCTCCAGCCTTCCTGTTCAATGCCTTAACCTTAAATCCAGCCTTCCTCTGTCATCACGGTAGGCATAGGTCTGCCATTTGGCTAGAGGCAGAAGGGAGCCAGTGTCCCCCATAATCATGTGAGAGCAAGGTACCTGCAGGACCATCTTTCTCCTTATGTCCCATGAGGCAACTGAGCTCAGCTGGGGTGTCCTCACTTGCTCTCCTGAGACTCAGTCTGTGGTCAGTGGTAAGGTAGTGATTTGTGGCTCTCTTTCCCTCAGACCATTCTGGACCATCCGGGTCCCTCTGTGACTGCTCACAGCGCTCTCTGGGTGGGTCGGTATATCCATGACCATTTAGCACCCCCAGCTTGCACCCCCTTCTTCTAGGTAGCTACTTATAGTGATTTGTGGGGGAATGGGGCTAGGTTTAGTGGATGGAAAGCAGGGATGTCTCACAGCTGGGCCACTGGACCTGCTGTTAGAGTGTATTATTGTTCATGCAATACAGTGCCTTGGGGGTATTTTAGGTGACAGAACCCTTAAAATAAACATGCCTGTGCAGGCACTGAAAATGGAACAAGCTGGCAAGAGCGACGAACTGATGGCTGCTCATAGGCTGTTGGAAGCTCTTGGTGCTGCAGCTGGTGCAGTGCCAGGGAACCAGTGCTGTGGAGGCACCTGTGGCCCAGCCCAAGCATCCACCATGGACAAACTGACTTGGGGCCTTGAGTTAGGGAATAGCAAGTGTCCGACTGTGAATGGTAGTGGCGAGATGGGGAGCGTATGTTCTGTACCCAGGCCATACCCCGTAACACAGATGGCTAGTTGGTACATGGATGGTGAGACGTATAGAACCATGAATAGTGATGGTTGCCGTAATGCAGCACTGGCTAAGGAATCCTGCTCCCCTAGGGATTGCTGTGCTGTTGTTCTCTAGCCCTGAATGCACCCCCTGCCCACCCCCAAACTTAGGGAGGGGGTGAGGAGAAGATTCCTATTGCATTCAGCTTTGGGGTTTATATCAATAGAGTTGCAGGCAAAACAGAGGTGGACATGAATGCACAAGTCTGTCCTCTTAACTTCTGATTTCCCTGATTTTAACATTTGGGAGCAAGGACCATGTCCTGCCACCCCCATAAGTGCCACTAAACAGAGTTGTTGCCTGCTTAATTCTTCTCCAGCTTTGGTGACCCCAGAGTCAGGGAGAAGCGGGGGCTGCCCCGGCCTGGGAATAAGAGGGAGAAGCTATGCTGCTGCTGCTGGTGCTTCTGGCTGTGCCCATCCTCATGAAGGTGTGAGAAGCTGAGATGGGCCTCAGTTAGTTCTTGGTGGCTGTAACATCTGATCTCTGCTTACAAATTACTGAAAGTAAGTACAGCCAGAGCAGCTCTCTCTGGTAAGACATGGCAGCATCTCTGACAGCTGGAGGGAACCAGTGTGAAGGAGCCTGGGTCATCGCTCAGGCCTAGCTCCTCAGAGGTATGTTGTCACCTTACTTCTGGGAAAAAGAAGAACAGGAGTACTTGTGGCACCTTAGAGACTAACAAATTTATTAGAGCATAAGCTTTCGTGGACTACAGCCCACTTCCTCTAATAAATTTGTTAGTCTCTAAGGTGCCACAAGTACTCCTGTTCTTCTTTTTGCGGATACAGACTAACAGGGCTGCTACTCTGAAACCTTACTTCTGGGGTGAATCAATGGGTGTTAGGTGTCTTTGTACCTTTGAGGATCTGGAGCTCACTTCCTAAAACTTTCTGTAGCCTCTCGTGGCCTTCTGGAAGTTAGATACTGCCAGGAGCTGGCCACCCAGCAAGTCTGCCCACTGCACGCCCCCATCCTGGCCAGTCTGAGGGATACCCCCATCATTAAGGTTACATTTTAGTCATGGGTATTTTTAGTAAAAGTCATGGACAGGTCATGGGAAGTCAACAAAAATTCACGGCCCCTGGCCTGTCCATGACTTTTACTATATACCTCTAGCTAAAACTTGGACCAGGGGGCTGCAGGTGCTCGGGGGCGGGGGGCGGTCCAGGGGCACTGGGGTGCTGGGGGGGCAGGCGGGGACCCCTGCTGGTGCTGGGGGCAGGGTTTGGTGGGGTTGACAGGCTCCCTACCCGGCTCCGACTGGCATGTCCCTGCAGCTCCTAGGGGGAGGGGCAGCCAGGGGGGCTCCACATGAGGCTCTTGCCACAAGCGCCAGCTACACAGCTCCCATTGGCCGGGAACTGCAGTGCACGGAGCCCCCTCGCCCCTCCACCTAGGAGCTGCAGGGATATGCTGGTGGAAGCCAAGGAGCCCCCCAGAGGTAAGCACCACCCCGCACTCCAACCCCCAGTCCTGAGCCCTCCCAAATACCCAAACTGCTGCTGCTGGCCCAGGGGCTGCCCAGCTCGGGCATTACAGAAGTCATGGAGGTCTCAGAAAGTCATGGAATCCATGACTTCTGTGACCTCCATGACAGACATGCAGCCTTACTCATCACTACGTATAAACCCACCAGTGTGGGACACCTAAAAAGATGGTGACTGGATGCCCTCTTGGCCAACACTAAGGGCTGGGCTGTGACGCTGCACTCTATGATTTTATGAAAGTATGCTGATGAATGTGAATATAATGTAACTAAAATATGCTTCATGCAAAAGGTCTCTTGTAAGGTATCATTACAAAGATTATAATCTACTGAGTGTGATCATCCTATTTGTATAAATGTATCACTCTTGTATCTGAAACTACGAATATGAAATATAACACTGAGGTCCTATTGTAGTTATGCAAAGTGTGTGCCATTAATGGTGGTTTGGAATCTTGATAGTTCCCATTAACCAGGACAATTGACTGTAGATGGCTCTGTTTTACTTGTAAGTCTTCCTGTTTACTTGTGTGCTGGCAAGTGGGTAATGAAGTCTTACAGTGACATGTGATCATGTCACCTGAACTGGAATCCATCTTTAACCTTGTGCTGTTCCATTGAGAAGGAGGGATGGGAATCCAGAGAGGGACAAAGGAATCCCGCCTTATGCAAAATATATGTAAGTGGGTGGAACAGAACACAGAGGGGAGCCATCATAAGAAATCCCCTAGCTATCACCTGAGCTGGAACAAGGGCAGTACCAGGGAAAAGGATTGTGCCCAGACTAGGAAGGCGTCCAGTCTGTGAAAGAAACTTATTGAAACATCTCTGAGGGTGAGATTTTATCTGTATTCAGTTTTATTACTGTATTAGGCCTAGATTTGTGTGTTTTATTTTATTTTACTTGGTAATTCATTTTGTTCTGTCTGTTACTACTTGGAACCACTTAAATCCTACTTTCTGTATTTAATAAAATCACTTTTTACTTATTAATTAACCCAGAGTATGTATTAATACCTGGGGTAGGGGGCAAACAGCTGTGCATACCTCTCTATCAGTGTTTAGAGGGCAAACAATTTATGAGTTTACCCTGTATAAGCTTTATATAGGGTAAAACAGATTTATTTGGGGTTTGGACCCCATTGGGAGTTGGGCATCTGAGTGTTAAGGACAGGAACACTTCTCAAGTTGCTTTCAGTTACGTCTGCAGTTTTGGGACATGTGGTTCAGACCCTGGGTCTATGTTGGAGCAGACTGGCGTGTCTGGCTCAACAAGACAGGGTGCTGGAGTCCCAAGCTGGCAGGGAAAGCAGGGGTAGAAGTAGACTTGACATATCAATTGGCAGCCCCAGGGGGTTTCTGTGATCCAACCCGTTACAGAAAGGCTGGGCAATGACCTCCAGAACTAGGAGTCTTTACAGTTTGTGCTGAAGGGCCAGGGCCTCAAACTCAGAGCTGTCAAGGCCTCACATCCTCTATAGATTAAGCACAGAGGGGAACATATAACACACACACTGACCAGCCAGTTACACTAGGTTAAGCCTGTGGCTGGAAGCCCTGGAGAGTCATGAGCTTGCTACTGACACCTGTTGGTGAACAGGGAGAAGAGCAGCTCAGAGCTGCTTGAGAACACCAAGGGACAAAAACTTCTTAGGGGAGGGAGCTCTCTGCTTCCATCTATTGGTGAGCAAGAGGAAATGACTGAGTTGGCCAGGCCTCATTTGCATTTCCCCCGTTATGTGACAGTTTGGGGGCATTTTTGTCAAAATTCAGGTAAGTTTTATATTTGGGGGTAATACAACCTTAGTATCTCTATCAGGAAACTAAAGGACCAGTGAACTGCACCAAATGTGAATGAGGTGAGTGGTCACTCTAACCAAAAGGACAGTTTGTTATGGTTGGGTGACAGAGTCTGGACAAAGCCAACAAAGAAAGGAGAGGTATTGTTAGTTTCTGGTGTAAGTAAATGCATTCCCCAGGGTAAGGATTTTATTCAGAGTCCTATATGCTATTGAACTCTTCTAAAGACTTTTTAAAAAAAGTGATGTTGTAGAAGCAGCTTAATAGCATAAAAACAGTTTTCCTGGGTAAGAGGGGGCTTTGCAGATGGCTTCAAGGCAACTTCAAGGTGAGAGATGATGGTAAGGTGGTTTGGGCTGAACTGGCAGAGAACAGCTGCCTGTTTGAGGGACTCTAGTGTGTGCCTCCATATTTAGCACCAAAACTGCAATTGCTTCAGCTGGGTTAGATGGTAGAGTGCCTGGAGGCAGCACTGCTCTTTGGGACTGGAGGTGGACCTGCCTGAGTTTTGAACTCTGGCTAACAAATGGTAAGTAGAGGAAGGGAGTGCCTAATGGTAGAAGGCATTGCCTCAGTAGTCTTCACAATGAGGGAAGGAGGACTAAGGCTATTGCCTAGACACCCTGGGTGGTGGGAGTCTGACCTTGTAGATATTGCAGATTTATTAACTGCTGGCTTTCCCAAGTTTATTCTCTGTCTCCCTTTCTACCTTCTCCTCCAGTAAAGTCCTCTTTGTTTGAAATCCCTAAGCTCAGTGTTTGTAAGGGGGAAGCATAGCTTATCAAGGGTGCCCAGGGGATGTAATTTAATTTCCCCAGGTTTCTGCAGGGGAGCTCAAGCCAGCGGTATTTAGGTTTTCAGCAGGAACCCCTAGCTAATTGAAACCCAGCTGTTTTCGTTCACAAAAAAGACTGGCAGCAGGGTTACTCAAGCACCATGCAACAAATGCCAGAAGTGCAAAACACGTGGGTTTTGGGGATTTGCACCTTGTTATGCTGCTGATCAAAGTAACCTGATGTGAAGAGGTCTTGCCGTGTGAATCACATGCAACAATGCCACCCCCCACAGAGAGCACCAGCAGAGTTTGAACCCCTTGATCTTCAGAGCCCTACCTTTGACATTAATGATTAAGCTACAGGAGTAATTACTGACCCTACTGTAGCGCAGCTACTGGACACATTTTCCCAGTGGGTTACCCAAACTATTCACCAAGCACCAGTAGAATATTAGTGTTCAGGAACCCTGGATTTTATCTCTGCCTCTGAGAGAAGGGGGCAATTTTATCCTCTTGAGAAAGGATAACCCAGACTGCAGTGGATAAATATTGGGGTTGGCATGTTAGACACCTGGGTCACCTGCAGTAACACCTTGAATAAGCTACCTGGGAACTTATGTAAAAACCCAGGGGGCAATGTTCAGCCCCTTTTCCCTATGTGTCTTCTAGGTTGGGGGCCGTAGCCTGAGTTAATGATAATTGTCTCCCATGGCAGAACAATTAGCAAATAAATGTAAATGCCACCAATGTTGCCAGATTATAACAGTTAGTAAACACTGCCACCTTTTGGCCCATAACAAACACTAACACCATTAACTGTGGTCATATTCAGCGCCTAGACACTGGAGCATTGGCAGCTTTTGGAATTGAGAGGTGTTTTTTCCCGCTTCAGTCTTGTTTAGAAATGATCGGACATTACAAAGGGAAAATTCCTATTGGGCATTTCACAGGCTGGTTTTATGAAGCTCTCTTTTATTTCCTCCTGATGGGTGTTTTTAGATGAACCATTCGTAAGCCTGATGCTTAAGCTCTGCCTCCGGCTGAGGCATTTTTAGTGCAGGTTCTCAAACATTTAACCGGGCTTCCCGGGTCTCTCCCTCCTCCCCTCCCCCCCCCCCCCCCCCCAGTTCTCCTGACCTTTGGCTCTGGTGCAGCCGCCGCCTGGATAGTCAGGCCTTTGCCCTGAGCAAGGATTGGAGGAGGGGGGCCCTTGTGTCTTAGCTGCTCCTGGGGATGGTGTTGCCGAGATCCTTGAAATGGGGATTAATGTGGGGATTGGCTGCCTACTTGTAGTGGATTTGTAGTGCTACAGCAGCATTTAGACACCTCTGCTAAGGTCTCTTCACTAGAAACATCTGCAGTATGTCTACATTGCAGGCACAGGGTGCGACTGCGGCTCGCATAGACTGATTGAGCTTTAATTGAGCTAGCTCGGATCACAGAGCCGTGGAGCCTTGGCAACATGTGCCTCAGTGCGAACTAGCCCCATTAGTAATTACCCAGAGTTTCTGGCAAGCTTGTACAGCCCGTGTTGAAGCCTGCTCCAGTACAGGAGCTAGCTAGATAAAAACTAGCTCAGCTACATCTACACAAGCTGCAATGACACCCTAGGATTGCAGTGTAGACATACCCATCATTAGCGCTCGCACTTGAAACAGACAAAGCACAGGACTGGGAATCAGTTACTAATCTGTTCTTTTAATTGCCTAGAGGCTTTGTGATTGGCATGTGCCTTATAAATGCACTTGTAATAAGGGCTGGTTTACACACAACTTTTGCACCAATAAACTATGTAGGTTTTGGAACTGATCTATTTATATTAGTGTCGTCCCCTAGGGCAGACATAGAGCTATAACAATGTTTATATAGCTTATTCCGGTCAATTACGGAGTCCACGTTAGGGTGGACACCTTTGAAGTTGTCTGTCATTTTGGTGCTGATGTGCGGAGACTGAATCAAAGGCAGAGATTGATGCACTTCGATTCAATGAGACTAGATGGTCTGACAAGTCCTTCAAGTGTTGGCAGAGGTTACAAAAGCAGCAGGCCCCCGAGGTGCATCTCAGAGGTGTGTGAGACCTGCTCATGTCTGGGCTCTGTGTTGTCTGGGGTTGGATCCCATGTCTCATTTCTATCCCAGCAGTACAAGCTGTACCCTGCACTTTCAGAGGGGGTAGGTGGCCAGCACAGAACTTGCTGCTCTGTCTGTCATGCACCAAACCAGTCAGTGCAGCCCGGGGCCTGGGATCTTTGAGATCCTGCTCTGAATATTGCAGCTACTTAGCTTGTGAATTAAACCATTTGATGTAAAATAAGACAAAGATACCCTCGGGCTGTACAGCCCTGACCCAGTGACAGGCACAATGGGAATTATATACTTCCTGTCCACGGCTCCTAGCTCATTAGCCACAAACCAGCATAAAGAAACAAACAATAAGAAATACAATAAGGTAAACTGACTGACAGCTTCCGTATTTACCAAAGGCTGCTCATTCCACGTCACTGATTAAATTGGGCAATTATCTTACTTGCCAAAGCTGTAAAACCAGACAATGCAAAACCAGCAATATTGGATATAGATATAACATGGTAAGGTGGGTAGAAACAAACAAAAAAAGATACAAAAATCAACAAAAAAAAGTGAAGGAGGGAATTGGGGTGGGGCTGCAAGAGGGAGGGCAAAAGCAGAGAGGTCAGGTGGAATGGAAGTCTGGTATTATTTGTGCTATCTCAGGATTCTTTATCTAAATGTATCAAGAAATGGCGTCCAAATTTCTTTGAATTCATATAATTGCCCTTCACACCTATATTTACTTTAACTCTTCTTTCTTTCGTTGCTAACTCAGACAGGGGCAGGCATTTCTGATTGGCTGGGAGCTGGGTCCAAAACTGCAAAATGTTTGCAATGAGGTTTTAAAGCATGCTCACCTGGCCTTGGATTTCATCACCAACTCAGCCTGGGGGCAGCAGAGGAACCTGTTACTATTAATAATCACATGACAGGGCACCGAAAGGTTCTACTGTGCCAGGCGCCATACAAACACCCAGCAAGATACAGCCCTTCCCTTAAGGGCTCCCAAACTAGAGAGGAAGAGGAGGTATTAACTGTTCTGTTCATTCCCCCTGGGGCACTTGGCATTGGCCACTGTCGGAAGACAGGATACTGGGCTAGATGGACCTTTGGTCCGACCCAGTATGGACATTCTTATGTTCGTATGTATCAGCATTATCCCCGCTCTATAAATGGGGCACTAACAGAACAATGGACTTGTCTTCGGTCATACAGGGAGTTCACAGCAGAGCCAGGAACCAAACCCAGCTCTCGCCAATGCTTAACTACCAGCCCAAGCTGTATCCTTTTGGTCATGGAAACCAGCTGAAACTTGCACCCGTGCGTTTTACAAGGAGCTAGGGGAAGCTCAGTGGTTTTAAGTGACTTTTGGTTTGGGCTCTTGGGTTGGTTTGAACCCAAAACTCAGGGTGAGCGCTGGAAATGTGTATCCCCTTGGAGCAAAGGGGAAGAAACTGTGTCGCTAAATGACACTGCTTAGTGTTGCACATCTCTGGCCAAGACTCCTGGGGTCCCTCCCTCACTGTGCTCAGAACTCCTAGGTTCTAAAGCCAGAAGAGACCATGGTGATCATAACACAGACCAGGGACTCCCCTGACTTAATTCCTGTTTGAACTAGAGCAGATATTTTCCAAAAATCTTGGATTTAAAATCCAAAAGTCTTGATTTAAAAATTGCTTTGTGATGGAGAATCCAACTTGCTGGGAGGCGAGCCCTTTACCTTGCTGTGCCTCAATTTCCCCATCTGTCAAATGGGGATAATACTCGCTCACCTCACAGGGGGCATATGAGGCTTAGCAAATGTTTGCAACGTGCTGAAAGAGCCTTGGAGAAAGATGCTATAGGAGTGCAAAATATCCTGCACATTAGCACTTCCTAGTTACTTTTACTGCGGTAGCTGCTATGCCTCTATAATGTGCATCCACCTGGCTGCTGTGGTGCTATAACTCTGCCGGCCAGGGGCTTGTGCTGCTCCGAAAAGGGGATTATCTATTTCACAACAGCTGCTGGTTTTATCAGCAGGTGAGTACAGACCCACCTCTGTCTGCACTGGGAAAAGCTGGATTCTGCCAGTGCAGTGTGTGTGTGGAGCAGGACTAAGTCGTACAGCCCAGACTCCTCCTGGGGTTTAACTCAACCCGCTTAGTACGAGCTAAAGTGTCACTAGTTTTGCTTTGCTGGAGTTTTAGACCAAGCCCGGTGACACCATCTAGCACCAGCCCTTCGACCTTAGCCCAGACAAAGCTAGTGGTAGGGGGAGCGCAACGACACCCGGGGTGGTCAGGCCCCTGTCACCAGCCGATGGAGATGCTCAGACACCGATCAGTGTAGGCACCTAACTCCCTTTGAGGTTCCCAGTCCCTGCAGAGTGATGCTGTTCTTGCCAACGGGTCTAATCGGACATAGCAACTTCCCATTGCAGAGTGCTCCACGCCAGCACAGGCCAGAGAACTGCCCCACAATAATTCCTAGAGCAGATCTTTTAGTAACACATCGAGTCTTGATTTAGAAACTGTCAGTGATGGAAAATCCACCATGACCCTTGGTAAATTGTTCCAATGGTTAATTACTCTCACTGTTAAAAATGTAAGCCTTGTTTCCAGTCTGAATTTGTCTAGCTTCAACTTCCAGCCGTTGGATCGTTTTAGACCTTTCTCTGCTAGGCTGAAGAGCCCATTATAAAATATTTGTTCCCTATGTAGGTACTTATAGACTGTGAACAAGTCACCTCTTAACCTTCTCTTCGTTAAGTTAAATAGATTAAGCTCCTTGAGTTGATCTCTATAAAGCAGCTTTTCTAATCCTTTGATCATTCTAGTGGCTCTTCTCTGACCCCTCTCCAATTTGTCAACATCCTTCCTGAATTGGAGGCACCGGAACTGGACACAGGATTCCAGCAGCAGTCACATCAGTGCCAAGATAGAGGTAAAACAACCTCTCTGCTCCTACTCAAGATTCCCCTGTTTATGCATCCCAGGATTGCATTAGCTACTTTGGCCAGAGCGTCCCGCTGTGAGCTCGTGTTCAGCTGATTATCCACCACAACCCCCAAATCTTTATCAGCGTCTCTGCTTCCCAGGATAGAGTCCCCCAACCTTTAAGTAAGGCCTAAATTCTTTGATCCCAGATGTCTACATTTACATTTAGCCATATTAGAAAACACAGTTTGCTTGTGCCCAGCTCACCCAGTGACCCAGATCGCTCTGAGTCAGTGACCTCTTCATTATTTACCACTCCAATTTGTGTCCTCTGCAAACTTTATCAGTGATGTCCCCTGGTAACAAGGGTGCTGCCAATGGCCTGTCAGATGGGATCTTGCCACATGCAGGATATGTGTTTTGGGCCCACTAGAATGAATGAGATCACCTAGCACTAACAATAGGGCCATGGTGGCACATAACAGTGGCAGGCTGAGTCCCCTGGGAAGGTGGGTAGCTGGGCTACACGAGAGGGCTGGCAGTGGTGATAAGGTTAACAGCAATGGTGTTCCTTGTCGTGGCACTAGTGCAGATTGGGGCTGGAGCAGAGAGAGGCAGAGCCCTGTGGAACAGGGAACCTTAAACCTGGGTGAAATCCAGATTACCTTGTAGGGGCTGGGAGTTTAGCCATTGAGTTCAATGGGGCCAAGACCGTCAGGAATCGGGGCCTGTAGCAGAGCCAGTCGCTGGGCAGCCTAATGAGTGCAGCTGGCCTGTGGCAGGCTGCTTGATTGGCTGCCCTGTCTGATTGAAGGGAAGAGTCCACAGAGCAGCTCTTAAACCCAGCTGCAGCAGCCATTCAGTAGCTGGTCAAAGCATTTGCCCGGGACTGTGATAGCTTCTACACCTGCCTTGTTCCCACCCTTGGGCCAGCCCTGCTCCGGCCTCACCTCACTCCAGATAACCTGGCTCTGACCCTCAGCTCCAACTCCTGACTCCGGCTGGGAGGCTCGGCTCTGGCATCTGACCCTGGTTCTGGCCCTTGGTGCCAACCCTTACTCTCACCACTAGGTCTAATGCCTGCTCTACCCACTAGGCACAATTGCCCCCATCTTACTCACTGAGTTTCACCCTGAACCCCTGCTTTAGCCCTTGCCTCCAGCCCTTCCTTGCTGAAATACAAAGTAGCAAGTGGACTGAAGCAATGGCCAATGACTTTTAAAAGGGACTAGTGATGGGGGTGGGTGGGTGGGACCTGAGACTCCTTAAAGGGGCCTAATTTTCAGAAAATGCTGAGCACCCCCTTTGGAAATCAGGCCTTGCAGAGGGATGCTGGCTCAGCCCGGGCAATCCCCTTTGAAAAAACTCAACCAATCATTTTGTTAGTTTCCTCTATTTTTTTTCTTTCCTGACCCTTATTTCTCCTCCTATTACAGACCTTAGCAGGCATTGGTAAAGAAGAGGATGATGATGGTCGATAATATTTCTGACTATTCTGCCTTTCATGCCAGGATCTCAAAGCCCTTAGAGAAGATAGGGAGGCCTTTGATTTATCTGTGGGCACTGCTGCAGAGTGAGCTGGCCCTTTAAGGAGGATGGGCCTCCATGCTGCGCTTGGGTCAGGCCTCTCCGGGGGAAAAAAGGGTCACAAGATAGGGAGCACGTACCCCAAACCCAGGCCTGATGGGATAGAAGAGCAGCCTGTGATCAGAGAGGAGGAGGGCAGAGGAAGATGTCAGGGAGGGCAGACCTGTGGGAGGCCGGTCAGGGGGAAGCTGCTTGAGACTGCGGCCAGCATTGGCCCGGGGAAGGGCTTTTCTTTGCTTGATGTTACTTGTGAGCATTGTGTCTGACCAATAAGTTGTGCCTGGAGGTATGGACTAGGTATAGACTTGACTGGGGAACTGGTCCTTTTGGGCTGGTGAGACAGCCTCCAGCCACCGATTTAATATAGTGCCTGACAGACCCTGGGTGCGTTGTCTTTATTAAAGACTCATCTGTCCCTTCCATGACACTGTGAGAAGGTGCTATAAAGTGAAGGGCATTGGTGAGTCCTCAGAATTCTAGGCTTAAAGGGAAAAAAGGGTGGGAATGAGGAAACTCTTACATCCTCCTTCCTGTATCTAAGGGCACAAACCCAACCGGATCGCTCACCTTTAACACTGAGGGACACAGCAGCACTTCCCACCGCTCCCCAGACTGGCATAAACCCAAGGCAGGGTTCCATGTGCTTCTCTAGCAGTCACCGCCCTTTCGTGATCACTTTCAGGTGCATCTCTGAGCTAAATGTTGGAGTCAGGCATCCAAACCTGATTTCTAATGAGCAGCTGCCAGGCTCCTGATCAATTTCAGAGGCAGCTGCTGCTTGTGCCTTATCAGGCTGGCCTGTGTCCCCTGGGCCTTGGCATTCTGACCAGGTTGACTCAGCATGTAACTTACTTGTCTGGGGAAGTCACTGCTGAATGGGAGTGTGAGGGCTGAGCTTTCATTGTGTAAGGGGACTGTTGCCCCCTTACTAACATTCAGTGGGGGTGTTTTGGTTGGCTAGCTCCCAGCACTAAAAGGGGAAGGGTCGATGGCAAATCAGGAGCCTGAGACTGACAGTCCCCAGGAACAATGGGGAGAGGCCATTGCTCCAGGTCAGCCTGATTGACAGGGCGGGCAGGCTAATCAGCATGACAGGAGGCCAGGGGGTCCCGTCCTCCGTGTGAGCTGGAATTGCCTGGGTCAGACAGAGTGGGGCCGAGCTAAGGAGAGAGCAGGGGCCCGAGCTGAGCTGGGGAGCAGAGCTGCAGCCCCAAAGCCAGAGCACAGCTCAGAGAGAGCAGAGCTGCCCTGGGAGCAGAGCTGCAGTAACCAGAGCCAGAGGGGCCAGACAAGCAGCCAGGAAGCAGGTCAGAGCTGGGCGCAGAGTCACAGAAGCAGCCTGCAGAGCAGACCTGTCCAGGGAGCAGAGCTGTAGCCACCAGAGCCAGGGGGGCCAGAGAAGCAGCCCAGGGAGCTGGAGGCAGAGCAGCAGCAGCAGCAGCCACGCTGAGGCAGAGTGGAGCTGGAGCTGGAGCAGTCCGGAGCCGGGTGCAGTGAGCAGCTGGGGAGAGTGAGGGAGACCCTGGGCAGTGGGCCCAGCGCAGGGAGACGCCTCAGCCAAGAGGCCTTGCAGGCCAGACTTGGAGGGGGGATCGTAACCCTTGCAGGGCGGGGGCAACGCTGGGAAGAAGGGTCCTGCCACCTAGAGCCTGAGAGCGTGTGGCCACCTCCAGAGCAAGTGTCCGACCTGCAGCGTCTCTGCAGCACAGCCAGGGCCTGAGAAGGAGCCTGAAACCTACAAGGAACAGATTGTGACCTGCCCTGACGTTCCAGAGACACTGTTTGTAATGTTCCCTGCCACAGAGCGGGGTGATGTGTTTTCCTTTAACTTTTCCCATTTTTCCTTATTCTTTTTTAAAATTAATTGTTAATTAAACAACTTGTATTTGCTTTAAATTGTATGAAATGATCAGTGGGTCAGGGAGGTGCCCAGTGCAAAGAGAGTACCCCGGAGTGGGGATACCCTAGCCCCAGTCCTGGGTGACCACAGCAGGGTTGGGGGTCGAGCCCCCCAGGAATCCTGGGCCCAGCCTTGTCGGGGTTTACGAGGACTCTGCCAGACAGGAGAGTGGAAGGGGAGTCCTCAAAGGCAGGGAGGCTTCTGGGTAAAGGAAGTGGGAGCGAGGACTCGGATCCTTTCGCCAGCCCACTTCACCGGGATAGTGCAGAAGCCAGGAAAGTTCCCCACAATAGTGGGACCATTCCCCCGCTTACAATTGCATTTCACCAGTGGAGTTACCCCAGTGTAAGGGGACTGTTGGCCCCTTACTGAAACTCAGTGGGGGTTTTTTGGTTGGCTAGTTCCCAGTACCACAAGAAAGGAGAAGGGTCGATGGGAAATCAGGACCCTAAGACTGACAGTCTCCAGGGGGAATGGGGAGAGGCCAATGCCTGTGGAGAGAGGCCAAAGGTCAGCTTGATTGACAGGGCGGGCAGGCTAATGAGGGAGTCAGGAGGCGGGTGTCCGTCCTCTGTGTGAGCCGGAATTGCCTGGGTCAGACAGAGTAGGGGCCGAGCTAAGGAGAGAGCAGGGGCCTGAACTGGGGAGCAGAGCTGTGCCAGCCAGAGAGAACCACAGAAGCAGCCCACAGAGCAGAGACCTGTGCTGGGAGGGGAGCTGCAGCAACCAGAGCCAGGGGGGCCAGAGAAGCAGCCCAGGGAGCTGGAGGCAGAGCAGCAGCAGTGCTGAGGCAGAGTGGTGGAGTTGGAGCTGGGGCTAGAGCAGTCCAGAGCCGGGTGCGGTGAGTAGCTGGGGAGAGCAAGGGGGACCCTGGGCAGCAGGCCCAGCGCAGGGAGCTGTCCCCACCAAGATGCCTTGCAGGCCAGACTTGGAGGGGGATCGGAGGGGGATCGTAACCCTGAGGAGGGGGGTGGGATTAAAACTGGGATGAAGAACCCTGTGACCTAGAGCCTGAAGGCGTGTGGCCACCCCCAGAGCAAGCGTCTGACCCACAGCATCCCTGCAGCACAGCCAGGGCCTGAGAAGGAGGTCTGGGCCGTGTGAGGAACAGACTGTGAATTGCCCTTACATTCCAGAACCAGCTGTTTGTGATGTCCCTGTGCCACAGAGCGGAGTTGTGTTTTCCTTTAACCTTTCCTATTTTTCCAAAAATTGACTGCTGTTTAAATAAATTGAATTTGTTTTGAACTGTATGTAATGAACAGTGGGTCAGGGAAGTGCGAAGAGAGCACCTTGGAGTGGGGACACCCTACCCCCTGCCCTAAGTGACCATGACAAGGTTGGGGGTCAAGCCCCCCAGGAATCCTGGACCAGCCTTGTTGGGGTTACGAGGACTCTGCCACACAGGAGAGTGGAAGGGGAGCCCTTGAGGTCAGGCAGGCCTCTGGGTAAAGGAAGTGGGAGCGAGGACTCAGCCCCTTTTGCTAACCCATTTCAGCGGGATAGTGTATAAGCCAGGAGAGTTCCCACAATAGCAGGACCATTCCCCCGCTTACATCAGCATAAAATCAAGGTAACACAGTGGAGAATGAGGCCCATTGGCTCAATCTCATTGGAGAAGGGATGGACATGAATTGACCTTATGTCTGACTGGATGATATGTACGGTGGCTGCCATTATTAAGTTAGCGTTTGCCAACAGTTAGCACAATTGTTTCCTTTCTAAGTATAGGGGGAAACTCTGGGAACTCATATTCCCCCTCCCCTTCCTTGCTGTGAATCTGGAGTGACTCCACTGAGCTCTACAGAGCTATGCTGCTGTAAAGCCAGAATCAGAACTGGGCACTATATTAGATCCAATTGCCTTTCTGATGTAAGGCAGACACACCTTAGAATCATAGGCCTGGGAGGGACCTCAAGAGGTCTTCTAGTCCCGTCCCCTGCACTCAAGGCAGGGCTAAGTACAAGTGGCAAGACCCAGGGGACATATGCCAGCCTGGTATTTATTGTGTACTTTGTGCTTCAAATCTCAGCTATGTTATGTTATGTGCAACTACAGTAATAAGTCCTTTGCCACTTAGGACAGTGCCCTTTATACAGTGTGTTAACCTCACTGATTCAATAGGAATTGTATGCCCATATTGAGGGCATGATCTGGCCCTGTGGTGATTTGATCCAGAGCCCAGTGATTTCAGTGGAAACTCTCGGATGGATATGACTTTTTGTATGCGGGGGGAAGATAAAAAAAAATTCTTTTTATTTCTAATTTTAATTTCAAGGAAAACTAAACCAAAATAAGAAAACCAAACAAAATGTGTCTGCTTTTGAAAAACAAACAAACCTGTTTTTTGGTAAAAAAAAAAAAAAATATCCAGTCTAAGGAAAGTAAAAAATGTTTTAACCAAAATCCAACTCTTTCCAGTTTTGATTTTTCCATTGAATCAGAAAATTTCCAAGGAATTTTTTCACTTAAACTTATTTCTATTGAAGACCCTTTAAAAAAAATTTTTGATGAAAAATTTGTGATCAGCATCTTTCAGCTGAGGATACTTCCACCCGCCCCTTTTTGCTTACCCCCAGGATGAATAGATAATGGGGGTGGGGGGAGAGAGGGGAGGAAGGTGAGAGGGAGAAGAAAAAGTTTGGGATTGTCCACTAGATGTCGCCATTCTCTTCCATATGAGTCAGGAGAGACATGGATTCACTGAGCTTACTTCACCAGTGACAGGAGTGTACAACACATGCAGAGTGAACCAGCTATCTGGAGGGGCTGGCAACTCAGCCCTTCACTTCTAGGTCATCTAGGTTAATAATGGCCAGATGACACACAGCTAGGCGGGGCTGCCAATACATTGGAGAACTAAGATTCAAAAGTATCAGAGGGGTAGCCGTGTTAGTCTGGATCTGTAAAAGCAGCAAAGAGTCCTGGGGCACCTTATAGTCTAACAGACGTATTGGAGCATGAGCTTTCGTGGGTGAATACCCACTTCTTCGGATGCATGTCACGAAAGCTCATGCTCCTATTCGTCTGTTAGTCTATAAGGTGCCCCAGGATTCTTTGCTGCTTTTTAAGATTCAAAAGAATCCTGATAAAGTGGAGAACTGGGCTATAGACAGCAAAATGAAATTCAACAAAGACAAATATTAGGTGCTACACTTAAGTGCCCCAGAGTGAGTACGATGCTATTTTCATGTCAGGTGGAGATAAAAAACCCCTTATCTCTGGGAGGCAGCTGGCTGAATTGCAACTTGGCCTGGAAGAAGGGAAGCGAAAGATTAACGCTATCGGAGGGAACTTGAGACTGCTGGAGACACCGGCTTTTCTCTTAAGCCCCTGGCAGGGTATTTCCTTAATGGCTGATAGAGTGAAACCTGGCCCTGCAGAAGTCGATGGCAAAACTCCCATTGACTTCAGAAGGGCCAGGATTAGTGGTTCGGGTCCTGCAGTCCTTTTTGGTGTAAAACAACCCAGTTTACACACAATATGTCAAGGGAGGGAGAATGTTACCCCTACCCTTGGGGATCTGCTGCAGTGGTTAATCTACTAGAAGTGTGGGTCTTACTTGCAGTTGGAATCTGTTAGCTTCAACGTATAACTTTGGGATGGAGGTAATGCGTCGAGCCATTGTATCTTGTTATGCTTTTGTAATTACAATCAAAACACCCTCTCCGGGTTCCCTACTCTCCAGCCCCAGCAATACATAGTAGAAATCCTGTTTGATCTCCTGTCTATTCACCAGTGGAGGCAGAGGAACAAAGCCTGAAGTCGTCCAACAAATTCGTTGACGCTGATTCACTCAGCTCGGCTCACCCATAAAAAGGCTATGCTCAGTGTGTGTTTGGAAATAACGGGTCACAGCCCTAGCTCAAAATATCATGACATTGACTTAAAAAGCATGAGATTTCTAAAAGGAGACAGACTGGTTTTTCTTTGCCTTCTCGTGTTGCTGTCATTAGAGGTCGTGTTTTCAAACTTTTCTCCGCAACCAGCAGGGCTAGAAACTTTTTTTTTATTTTAAAAGAAAGTTGAGATCCCCCATAATCACAGGAAACCAGGAGCTGGGGCTCCAAATAAAAGAAACCCAGCAACTATCATGAGTCTCATGATAAAATTGTGAGAGTTGGGGACAGTGGTGGATTAGCTACTGGGCCTAGGGTGCCCATGCCTAGGGGGCCTGGCCAACTATGGGGGCCCAGGCCCCCAGCTGCTGGGCAGGCGGGGCAGGGAAAGCCCCTGCTCCCTGACTCTGCTTCCTGGTAGCAGTGCTGGGCAGGCAGGCGCAGTGGGGGAAGCCCCCGCGCCCCGACCCTGCTCCTCAGCAGAAGCCAGGGGATGGTGGAAGCCCCAGTACCCCCCATCCCTGGAAGAAGCTGGGGGGCAGCAGGGTAAGCCCCCAGTGCCCCGACCCTGGTCCCCTGCAGAAGCGCAGGGGGTGGTGGGGAAAGCCCCAGCTCCGGGACCCTCTCTGTAGCCCCACGACTGGAGGAGCTTTCACTCCCCGCTGCGGCCTATAGCAGTGACAGGGGGACAGAGCTTCTCTGTCTTGGGGCTGCAAAATGTGCCAGAAAGTAGCAAATGGGTTGTGGGGTTGCAGTGGGGGGGGGGGGGGGACAGAATGGGGAGATCCTGGGTGGAAGAGGGCTGAGCCCCAGGGAAAGGGCAGAAGGGGGTGGAGCTGTGGGCGGGGCCACAGGTTGAGGGGACTGCAGGTGGAAGGGATGGGGAGGGCCCCCCACTTGCTCTAGCCCAGGGCCCCAGGAAACCTTAATCCACCTCTGGTTGGGGACACAAAGTCCCTGGAGCCCCCGAATTCTGACTGAGCCAGACACATTGTGGTGTTTGGAAAAACTCTCTTCAGAGGAAGCTGCAAAAATGTTAACCTGAGCTTCTGAAAAATTCCGGTTAAGTGCAGAGGGGCAATTCCTGTGGGAGGAAGCAGGTTCTGATCCACCCAACCAGGCTCAACCCTGGCCTACGCCCTGAGGTCCGGAAGAGGAACAGATCAGCTCTGGCTTCTCAGAGTCCTTAATTGCTACTTAAAAGTCCCCCCCCCCCCGTATAATTAAAAGTATTCTGTGTCCTTGCACCTCCCTCACCAATCATGTCTTCTCCTGAGGACCCCCCCCTCCTCCAGGCCTGCTCCTTGGACTGTCAGGGCTGTGCAAGCATCTTGGCCTGTTGAAACATATTAGAGAATGATCACTGTCTCCTCAGATGTCTCTTTAATCATTACTTTCCCTCTCAGATCCCTTCCCTGGGTCTCAAGGTTAGTGTCAGATGGCCGCAGGAAAGCAACGAAGAAGCAAGTGGTTTGTTTTATGGACTGTTTCCTTGGAGGATCTCGGAAATCACCTTGTGAGGACACTTCCCTCTCGTGTTTCCATGGTGAGAGGAGGCACTAACCTGTGGCTGCCTCCTTCAGGATTGTCAGGGGGCAGTTAGATTGTGATAGTGATCATCTCACAAAGAGTGAGGGCTGAGTGTGAACGTAAGAACGGCCAGACTGGGTCAGACCAATACCTATCCCTGTATCCTGACTGTCAACAGTGACCAATGCCAGGTGCTTCAGAGGGAATGAACTGAACAGAGTAATTTTGAGTGATCCATCTTCTGTCATCCAGTCCCAGCTTCTGGCAGTCGGAGGCTTAGGGATACCCAGAGCATGGGGGTGCATCCCTGACCATCCTGGCTCATAGCCACTGATGGACCTATCCTCCATGAACTTATCTAGTTTTTTTGAACCCTGTTATACTTTTGGCCTTCGCAACATCCCCTGGCAATGAATTCCACAGGTTGACTGTGTGCTGTGTGAAGAAGTACTTCCTTTTGTTGATTTAAAACCTGCTGCCTATTAATTTCATCAGGGAATCCTGGTTCTGGTGTAGGGGTAAATAACCCTTCACTATTCACTTTCTCCACCCTATTCCTGATTTTACAGATCTCTATCACATCTCTCCTCAGCTGTCTCTTTTCTAAACTGAACAGTCCCAGTCTTTTTAATCTCTCCTCAGATGGAAACTAATCATTTTTGTTGCCATTCTCTGTACTATTTCTAATTCAAATATATTTTTTGAGAATTGAGACCTCTAGCATCACAGTGGCAGACACAATTATTGTTCATATAATTGACTGGAAACTTGCAGACCCGTTTGCTTCAATAATACCCTGTGGCAGTGAGTTCTGCAGATTAACGCGCTATTACATGGAAAAAATACCTCTCCATCAGTCTTTCTTCATGCTCCCTTAAGGAGACAGTGGGAGAATGGATTTCCCATCTTGTTCATCGAGTCTGAAATTGTTTATTTGTAGGGCTTTGGAGCTGTGCTCTGGCTCCGCTCCAGCTCCAGGCAAAAACCTGCAGCTCCACTGCTCCGGAGCTGCTCCGGGCTCTGCTCCAAAGCCCTGTTTATTTGCATAGATTTTTAAGATCGGAAGGGACCGTTGTGACTATTTAGGCTGATTTCCTGCATAACACAGGTCAGAGGATGTCACCCAGTGATTCCTGCATCCAGCCCATATCTTGTGGCTGAGCTAGTGCACATGTTTTAGCAAGACACTGTGCTCTGTTCCTAGGTTCAGCTCTACTCAGGGATGCTGGGGTGTTCAAAAGGCAGATGCTGCCACAAATCCTCTGGCTTGACTTTCTCTCTGGATGTCAACTTGGCTTCCCCCTCCAGCACTGAAGTGTGCTGAGCTGTGAGATTCCTGTGGCTCCCCAACATTGTCCCAGAGGAGAACTTGGAGCAACCAGCAAAGAGTTAGGGGGCAATGAGGCAGGGCTGAGAAATTAAGTCATTCTGTTCCTCTGCACAGCTGGCTGCTTCCACATTCCCCAAGGAGGGGGAGAAGTTGCTTGTTGTAAACTGTCCTTATTAACTAGACATTTCATTTAAATTGTACTTAGCACCTGCCTCCAATTACCCAACTTCAAGGCCCAGGCATGAGAGATGCTGGGGCTCTGATTAAATCCATGCTCAGTGTCAGTGAGCTATTAAGCCAAGGGAAGGCGCGGTGCTCCTTTGAAGGCGATCATTTGTCTTCATCAAACGTGGCCATCCTTGAGCGCCCTGACAGGAGCCTCTCATGGCGAGATAATCAGGCTGTTATCGTGGAGAGATAAAATAATGGACTGCGGTCCTCAGCTTGAACCTGGGGAGTAATTTGTATTCATTAACACTCTCAGAAATTACCCTTCCCTGATTAACATGTGACTGAGACAGGCAGCCGGACCACGCTCAACAGCTAGCCGACTTAGGACTCCTTGGTGCTCTGCGCTGGATTAGAGTGTCCTGCCTCAGGCGCTGCAAGGAGGCCTTGGGCCTGGCAGAATGCTGTGGAGAAAGAGGCCTCGTAGTAGGACTAAGAAGGGACACGATCCTGGGTTCGCTAATCTCACCGTTAAATCGGACCCCAGGCCCAGATTCTCAAAAGCATGAGGTGCTGAGCTCCTGGTTAAAAGAACGGGAGTTTGGCACCTGCATACCTGAAGATGTGGCCCCAAACTCCTGTACTGCCATGGTGGGCACCCTGATAAACTCTCCAGTGTTGCCTCTGATGTCTAGATAATGGTACTTCAGTGCTTCCCGGACTTACCGTTGTGTAATACCTAATTCTTATCTCTCTTTCGTCAGCAGTTCTCAAAGCGCTTTGAAAAGGAGGTTAGTAGCATTATACCTGTTTTGCAGATGGAGGAAACTGAGGCACAGAGGGGATGTGGTTTGCCCAGGGACACCCAGCAAGCCAGGAATAGACCCAAAGTCTCCTGAGGCCCAGTCCAGTGCTCTATCCACTAGGGAACAGCACAAATCCCAGGGTCACGTTTTTGGCTCTGAAAGGCAAAAGGGAGCATTAGAATCAATAGTACATATTTGCCCTGCTCTGCTCTTGGAGGTAAACCCACTCGCCTGTATTCTGTTCCTCAGCTGGCATGTCCTCTGTGGACAGACGGGGGAGGTACGTGTCTCCATGGAGGGGAGGGTTAGGAATAGGTAGGCATTGGAAGACCTCTCACAGTGGGACTCTGCAAAACCGATCGCAAGAAGGGTTCAGCCCTGGCTCTTCTTCACCTGGATCCCCAAAGTTGAGGGGTGCTGGTTTGGGACAGTCTCCAGCTCTGTCTGGAATAAACCCATTACCCTTTCTGACTTTAAAGAGCTTCAGCATTACCTTTTCCTGGGGGAGAGGGGAGGGAAACTCCAGAATCCCCATCTCAGGTCCTCACAAAGATGCAGGCTCGCAATCAGACATGTGTTTGAGCTGCTAAATGCCCTGGGTTTTCAAACACCTTTGGGTTCAGGTGCAGTCAGATCTGGAGCCAGCCCAGGATAAAGGCAGGAACTGCAGGGCCCCTCGCAGTAGGAAAGAGAGAGGCCTGGGCCAGGGGTGACTTGCAAACTCCAGTGCTGGGTCTGTATTTTGAATGCTCTGAAGTTTGGGTCAGTTAGAATCTAAGATCTTGAGTCAGACTGTCTTTTGTACCAATAAACATTGACACAGTTGCTTGTCTGGTACCAGCACGCTTGCTAAACCCTCCAGATTAGCCCTGGGAGCAGCCGGAGCCCTTGCATTGTCTTCCTTCAAATCTCGCCTTAAAATTCACCTCTGCCATGATGCCTGCTGAACACTGGGCGATGGCTATGCAGCTGGAGTGGTTTGTGACCTCCTGGAGGCTGTGCGCTACCCATCCCCCTTTGTGTCCGATCTGCACAGGAGTGAGTCTGTCCCAGCCCCAGCTACCAAGCCTGGCACTCACTCGTGCTCTCTCTCTCTTTTGTTCAAGTTGTACCAGCTCATGCTTTCAGCTGTGGAGAACCCAAGAGCGAGTGTGTTGGCCAAGCTATCGGCTGTCACACCGTAACAGCTGATACTTACACTGATCCCAATCACCTTCGTTGCTTGTTTGTTTGTTTTATTTAACTGTTGTCTCTTCTCTACGTTTTCTGGGGTAGGGGCTCTGCTATTTATTACATCTGTGATCAGCGCCTAGAGCAATAGGCCCCTGATTCACAATCAGATGCTACCACAATACCCCTAACTCCTGTTTTCCTCCACTCGGTTTACTGTCAGTGATGTGACAGGAAGTCCATGCCAGCATGTCAAGGCAAAGTAAAAACTGAATGTGGATACGCTCTGCCTCCGAATGTTACATTTTCACATCCAATCAGAGCTCTTGAGGCCAAGACAATGAGACAACTGAATGGTCAATGCGGGGAGGGTTTGACTCTGTCAGCTGTGACTTGTCAGTAACTGACTAACGGCATGAACTCCCTGCTCTAGCAAGCTTCTAGCTCTCCTTACAACCCTTCGTGCGCTAAGTAAAGCGTGTCATCTCTCCTCAATGCTTGGCTGAGAATGTCAGGAGCCGAGCAAGCTCACGGAGATGTGACGATCATGAGGCTTTGATCGCGTTTGCCCCATTAACAGAAGGGCAGGGGTGTCCATCGCTGGAGTCTCATCTCCCCACGGCATTCTGGATTCCTCTCGCCTGACCTTGGAGTTTTTAATTAGTGCATTACACCAGCCCTCTGTTATTTCCTTTCTGTCCAAGAACCCTTTGGTATCCTGCCTGGATATCTCCAAGGCAAACATAAATGGAGGTCTTGCTGATTAGATACCAAGTGCAGAAAACAGATGGGGTGCTGCAGATTGTATACATTATGAACAATATTACAATAACATCCTTAATCCCTTAATGAGGGAAAGCTGTCGGGGCAAAGGGAGCTGGCAGAGGGGGGGTTTAGCTGCCGCACACAGAAGCCCTAAGAATGCTCTTACGCTAACAGATGTAACAGATGTCACGACACCTTTGTGCTGTCCAGCCTCACACTTCCCGAAGTTCACGCTAATTACAGAATAGCACCAGACCCCCCGGTTGTTTTGAAGTCCCACGAGGGCCTCTGTGTGCATGATAATGTTCTACAGCTGTGATGTTAACAGCAACGCACAGGGCTAGCCGGAATGTGGGAGATAGTTAAGAGCCGCTGAGACCCAGACATCTCTTTACATCTCTTGCAGGGCGGTACAATGCTTTGTCATCGTCTGCCCTCTGCATCCACCTCCATCTGGCCTGATTCTTCTTATCATGCCCCCTGGCACATGCTCCGGAGGTATGTTCAGAGAAGTTTGGACATGTGCAGTAGCAAAGGGGGTGCATTTTGAGGTGCCGGCTCAAAAGTCTGTGTGGTGATGCCCACTGATCTTGTAACACATCTACTCCTTCTGGGGGACATGACCAATCTCTGGTCATGGTGAGCTGCAGTATGTGAGAGTCTCAGCTTGTGGTTTCTTAGCATGTGGTTTCTTAGCCTACAGACCCAGCTGGAAACTGAGAGTAAAAGAACATCTCATTCCAATAGTGGAGACGCTCCAAAAGCTTGGTTTATATTCAGTTCTACAAATGTGTGGAGGGAAATTTCCCTCATCGCTAGTTTGATTGTGGGTATGATGATAATAGGTTTGTTCTCTTCTCTGTATTCCCTAAATTATCGAACACGTGCAAAATGATTTAACACCACTAAAGCCTCAGCCTGTTCTGCCACCCTCACTCTTGGCATAACACTAATGAAGTCCGGGGTGTTACACTGATGATCAATTTGGCCCATTGTATCAGCAACCAAATCTGACACATCCACTCTCAGAAATGAATAGAGTAGTCTAAGACATTGGGACAGATCCTGATCTCAGTTAGACCTGTGTAAATCTGGAGCAGCTCCATTTATTTGGCTAGAGTTCATTCAGATTCACGCTGGTTAACTGAGAGCAGAATTTGGCCCACTGACTTTCTGGGATACAGCCATCATATGAAGCTAAAGCTGCTGTTAGTAACTGTTTTAGGATACAAAGAATTCTAGAGGAGCTGGTGTTTTATCGGGACTGTGCTATGCTCCCAGCTGATCTTGTGATGCACTGGCACAGTATGTCCAATTCAGACATACGGTTGGAACCAGAGGCTGCAGAGACATTCGTGAAAAAGGAAAATTATTAACAAAAAGAGAAACCAGGCTCTTTTGAACCTCCAGAAAGGTCCAGTGCAAAATGAGCTGCAGAACCCGTTTTAACTGAGATCCTCTGAGTCATAATAGAATTGGAAAGCCAGGGGTCTGCATCCAGCTCGGCGAGATGCTGAGGAACGCTATGGTGTCTGATTGTACTGGCAAATTCAGAAAGTCATTCTTATTTTTGTAGGGTCTGAAGGGGGTTCATTATGGGATTTAGTCCTTGCGTCTGGAGGCATGTTTCCGTATTCTGGGTGTGTTCTGTGCATTAGCTCATAACAATTTATTTGATTTAATATTAACCGTGGTGCCCAGAGGCCACAATCAGGACTGGAGCTCCACTGTGCTAGGTGTTGTACAAACACAATTGAAAGACCCGGTCTCTGCACCCAAGAGTTTACACTCTTTGTAATGTCTATGCCATTGTAGGGGATTTGGTTTTGAACGCGTGAGTGTATTTAGATATCATCCCACACCAAGACTCTAGATTAGAATTCATCTCCCATGCTGTTCCTCTGGTCAAGAACAAAATAAAACTCAGAAGGCAAAAATGTGGTTAGACTTTTAAGGAAAGGTTTGAGTCAGTTCCTGTATCCCTAAACATGCCCTTCGTTTAGCAAATGGTAATGACATGGCAATTGTCACCTAGCCCGTCTGTGACCCACACTGCAGTCACTTTGTGGTGGAAGTTCGACGATCACTTGCATCGTTCTCTGTAGCACATCATGCTGTGTGTGTGTGTGGGGGAGGAATTCTAATTCCCATAAATTCAGGCCAAACTTTCCAACCCTAAGCCCCCTAAATCCCACTGAACTCAATGGAAGCTGCAGGCGCTCAGTGCCTGCGTCATTCCAGAGAGAACAAGAGCAGAGGCAGCTCTCTTGACTTGCACTGTTTTGAGTATCATGAAAAATGAGTCATTTCCCTGAGCTTTCATGTGTGTTTTATACACTATCGAACATGGGCTCAAGAGGTGCCTAGTGCCATTTTTTGAAGCACCGGGTAGAGTGTTTCCTTGGGCCAGATGCTCAGCTGGTGTAAACTCACGTTGCTGCACCGGGGAGGTATTTTCTCTATGGGGAGTTGTGATAGGGCATATAAACCCTGCACCTGGCAGGAAGGGGTTAAGGAATTGCTTTTGGCTGGAGTGGCCCTGCCCCACTGCATCTGCAAGTCATGTCAAGAACGGAGGAGGAGTTCAAGAGGGGGAAAGCGCAACTCAGTAGCTGGCGGCTCTGGCGGGGAGCAGAGTGCCGAGTTTCCCAGCTCCCAGGGAGAGGCCTGGCCTGGCACAGGGCAGAACCTACTCCCTTGCCTAAAGATGGCCCAAGTCCCCTGAGATGAAAGGGGCTCTACCATTCTCCTCTGTTGGACTCTGTGCCTTACTGCAGCCCGGCAAGGCCCCTCGGAAGGAAGGGAGGGAGTAACCCTGCAGGCGCTGACTGCATGTTTCCTTTTCCTTCGTTTATTGGCCTGTTCCTCAGTTGTTTGTGTGGTTCCCCTGACTCCCCAGAAAGGGTGAGCATCCAGAAGGACTTGGCTGGAGGTCTGAGACTCCATCCCCTCCTGAGCATCCCACTTGAGTAACCAGATTCAGAGAGAGTCTACAACCCTGTCCACACCCCAAGGGGGCGCTGTTGAAGGACCAGATCCCTGACATGGGTCCAGCTGCCGTGTGGAACCAAAATTTAATGGTGAAAAGACTGCTGATTAATAGGGGGGTTAGAAACCTCAGGCCTGGAAGCCTCTCTTCCTTGTGGCTTTCAAACTCCTCCTCATTCGCTCTTCCTCCAGTTTGCTTTGAGCTGCATTAGGGAATACCCAAGCATTAGCCAGTCCGCCCCATTTCACGGCTTTGATCAGTTTATAAATAAACTCCCAGACAGCTAATCCTTGGGAAGCTCAGCATCAGCGGTAATGAGCTCCTCTATTCTGTGACAGGCACTATTTCCAGCTGTGCTGAGACGTCCGAACAGCGCACATGTGGCAACTTGTGCACTCCAGCCTCCTCAATTGGACTGAAGGAACTGAAAAGCTTTTCACTCCTTCCATGTACAGGTCGGGCACTGGGCCAGGGCTGGGAGACAGGAAGGTACCAAGTTTCCAGAATCTTGTCATGATTCACTCCTCCGAAAACAAAAAACACCCCCCAAAACCTTCTGAGCTTTCTCACTTCTTTGCAAAGCAGCCAAATTCAGGAAAGTGGGTTTGCAGCTAAGAATACCCTTGTTTTCTTTGCACACATTTCTGTGGAGGAAAGTATTTCCCCTCTCATTCTTTATGGCCGTATTTTCATTGTATGAAGAAGTTGGCCAAGTCCATATCACCTGTTCCCAATCTTCATGCCGTTGCAAAGGCATAATAGACATTGTATGCAATTGCATGGGGCTAAATTCTGATCAGTGTAAATTGTGTGTAACCTCATTGCCCTTTAATGGAGAGGAAAAATGGTCTGGTGATTAGGGACGTATGAAATCTAGGTTTGATTGGTGGCTCTGCCATAGAGTTCCTGCATGACCTTGGTCAAGTTATTAATCTCTGTGTGCCTTAGGACTGTTATGCCCATTTTACAGATGGGGAACTATTTCTCCCTTTTGTTCTGTTTGTGAGCTCTTCAGGGCAGGGATTGTCTCTTAACTCTGTATATGTGCAGTGCCTAGCACAATGGGGCCCTGATCTTGGTTGTATAAATACAAGCAATAATGATGGAGTTACTCTGGAATTACTTGATTATAACAGATCTGAATTTGGCTAACATCTTTAATTAAGGGAATACAATTTTGATTTTCTGAAAATGAGATTCCAAAGTGGCCTCATTGTCTCACTTGCACATGTTGTAACCACACTGACTTCAGGGGAGTTACTCCTGATTTACACCAGAGTCAGAGAAAGTTTAATTAAGCTTAATTATCTAATTAAGATTTAATTAGGTAAACAGAGCAGGTCAGTGCTGCATAGTTACCTTGAAAATTTGAGCAAGGTTCTTGATATTAAAGAGACCTGTCTGCGTCTCTCTGAAAATGTTGCGCTTACTATTGTTCCAATTGACACACATCTCAGAATAAATATTTATTCTTTCTGTTTCCAGTTTGTTTGCTATGACAGCCAATTCTCTTCTCATTTGCACTGCTATAAATCAGGTGTAACACCACTGATTCTTATTGCCTCTTTACAAAACTTTCCTTTTTAATAATTCTTTTCTGCAAATGAAAGCTGAGATTCTCTTGCAATATTTGAAGTCCCACAGTTCAGGCTTTAGGAAAAATACCAAATATCATGAGACTGGCAATAGAATTGCAGGAGTGTAAGTCTGATGCAAATTAGATGAGAACCAGGGTTTTTGTGTATAGTTAATTTCCCTCATAAATACCAGTGAGGAAGAGGAGGTATTTAAGTTAAGCCCCAATGTGGACATAAGAACAAATGGATATAAACTGGCCATCAACAGGTTTAGGCATGAAATTAGAAGGTTTCTAACCATCAGAGGAGTGAAGCTCTGGAACAGCCTTCCAAGGGGAGCAGTGGGGGCAAAAACCTACTGAGCTTCAAGACTGAGCTTGATAAGTTTATGGAGGGGATGGTCTGATGAGACAACCTACAATGGCACGTAGCCAATCTGCGACTGCTAGCAGTAAATAGCTCCAATGATTGGTGATGGGGCATAAGATGGGGTGAGCTCTGAGTTACCACAGAGAATTCTTTCCCAGGTGTCTGGCTGATGGGTCTTGCCCACATGCTCAGGGTCTAACTGATCGCCGTATTTGGGGTCGGGAAAGAATTTTCCCCCTGGTCAGATGGCAGAGACCCTGGGGTGGTTTTCACCTTCCTCTGCAGCATGGGGCACGGGTCACTTACAGGTTTAAACTAGTGTAATGATGGATTCTCTGTCTCTTGTAGTCTTTAAACCATGATTTGAGGACGTCAGTAACTCAGCCAGAGGTTAGGGGTCTATTTCAGGAGTGGGTGACGTTCTGTGACCTGTGATGTGCAGGAGGTCAGACTAGATGATCACGATGGTCCCTTCTGGCCTTAAAGTCTGTGAATCTGTGTTTCCTTTGCATAGTCAGCCATTTCCCCATTTGGGATTTTCACACAGCGGCAGTACAGAGACAAAGTTTTTTTTAAGTATCAGAGGGGTAGCCGTGTTAGTCTGAATCTGTAAAAAGCAACAGAGGGTCCTGTGGCATCTTTAAGACTAACAGAAGTATTGGAGCATAAGCTTTCGTGGGTGATTGCCCACTTCATCAGACGCAAGTCTTATTATGCTCCAATACTTCTGTTAGTCTTAAAGGTACCACAGGACCCTCTGTTGCTTTTTAACGTTTTTTTGTTTGTTTTTTTAAAAGGAAGATGTGATTATAAAACCACAGAAGTTACTAGGAGGGGCTGACCTAATACCTGACACTGCTATTGACTCATTTAAAAACTGCTTAGATTTCAGGTAGAGGGTGGCCCTTTAATAATGAATGGTGTTTGGAAGGAAGGTGAAGATGAGGAAGTAGCTGAGTTAGGGAAGGTGGATTGGGGTGGGGAGGGGGAAGCTATTTGTGTCATGAATGTTCTGAGTTCTTTAAGGAATTCAGACTGGAGCTCTCAGTTTCGATGGCCCTCCAGGGAAGCCAGTGACACTGCTGGAGATGTGGATTGAAGAAGCAAAGGGGTACATAGTTATTTGTGACAGGCTGTATCCTTTGCTGAGGAACAAAAGGGACGACTGTAAATGAACTGCCAGCAACGGAGTGGATGGGCCCTTGGGCAGACTGTCTCTCTTCCCTCTCAATTTGTTGCGCATCTGTCAGAATTTGACAGACCTTTTGATTTAATAAAAAAGCCCCAGCGGCATTGTTTGAAGTAGGCCTTATTAATTACTGTGTATTGGGTGATTGATGATAGTACCACAACTAGCAATTGTACTTGTGCCACCGCTGCATATTACATTTCATCCACTGGGAAAGCAGCAGGCACAAGCAACTTGTATGTGACTATAGCAGCGTGGAGGGACTGCCCTGGGGCAGGCTGATCGCCGTGCTTTTCACCTTGCTGCTTCTGATGCCCTTGGAACAGCAGCTCTCTCCCCATCCTGCTGGGTGGGCGGCAGTTCACCCCCTTCAGTGGAGGGTGAGGTCCTGTCTTTTTTGGGTCACCCACATCAGGAGAAATCAGCTTCCAGCTGCATGAGGCAGAACTAGTAGTACAGCAAACGACCTTGCGTGGTCCTGGAACCTCCAGGAGGGCTCCACAGCAAATGGAAACTCCGAACACTACTGAGTGCAGTTTTCCATTTGATGGACATGAAGCTCGTGTGCTTTGTGGAGAACGAGCTTGGGAACAGTGTATCTGAAGGAAAATATTAGCTTGTGTTACTGGCTAGGTCAGTGTCTGCTTGGGTTATCAGCAGGGTAATTGGGAACTCTGCTAGTTACACATGCCCAGAACCATCTCCAGCTATCCCACTCCAAGTCATCAGTGCAGGAGTGGGAGTCCACTCCATTCAGTAGTCCTGATTTCTTTGCTTGCTTGGGCCAGATCTCTTCTCTCAGGCCTCCAAGCGTACAAGATGTCTGTGTTGCTGCATTTTCATGTCAGTTCCAGGAAGAGTTCAAAGTACGATGCCTGCTTGCTCTCATTCCACATTGGGTCAGGCTCTCATTGGGCTTCACAAGCTAAGGCACAAGGGATCTGTGTGATGTGCAGATAGGAGACCCTTAAGGGCAATCGAGATGGTAGTGGGAATGGTGCTGGTTGTTCTGTTGCAGATGCTATTCCCTTTATGGCAGTAGCAAACTAATGTCCCAGCACATTAGCAAGGGTACTATGTTGCTGTGGGCTGGAGGATATCAACAGTCTTTTGGTTAACCATTAAGGCATGAGAGTTATGAGCTCTGAATTCTATGGCAACCCCTTTCTTTTGGATGCTTATCCAAACCAAAGCCACATTCTGGACCTTAGGGGGTTTCCCCACCACTAGACCATATGTGATGCAGAATCTCATTCACTGCTTGAAATCACAGAAGACTGGAACTGCACTCTTCATATTCATCTTTTTCTTGCTAGGCTGTCCTTGCAATTCTCAGCATGTTTTTTCTCCTGCATGCAAGGAACAGCAGTGGCGCCGTCTGTAGCAAACTCCGCACATGTCAGTTCCCAAGCTGGCAAACTAAGCCTGTGGAGCCTGGTGAAAGCCAAGTTAGTGTGGCCAAATATTTCCTTGAGATTCCCAAGAGCTGACTGTGACCCAGGCGTGCCCTGGCAGGTATATCATATCTGTGTCCAACCATCTTCTCGGTATTAGAATGAAAGAGGGTCGTGTGCGGTCTCTGGCGAAAGCTAAGAATCGGCTGATTGCCATGGTTATTGTGAGATGTTTGAAATAATTTTAGAGGTATGCAACATGGAGGATATTGTGTTCCAAATCTGTTGGAAGTAAAATGTATACACCTGACGAGAGGGAGTCACAGAACAATGGACGTTTATGAAGCCTGCACTTTGTTTACCGCCAGGACCAGGGAAGGGGCTTGAGAATTTACAAAGACAAAAGATCCCAAGAAAAGTCTCTGAGATAGGGGACCTCCTGCGGCAAGAGACAATGGTCTATGACTGTGCAAGAGATGAAGAAACAGTAAAGCTTGGATCCATTACAGAAGAGAAACTCTGCCAATGAGGGTGTCTCAAGAAAGGTGGATCCCATTGCCTGGACTGACCATGGGGTGAGAAATACCTTATCAGACAGAAAATTGCTAGCCTGCTGAGCGAGAAAGAGCAGGGCTTGAAGAGCCCAGGGTGGGGCGCTTGTGCTGCCAGCAGCCAGTACTTGGGGAAGGTTTCCCCTGTTGAGTACAAACAAGGCTCCCTCAAGCTGTAAGCAGGTGGTAGCAATTCACCCTGGACACCTCAGGTAACCTTAAAAAGGCATGAGATCCTGATAGCTGGTTCTTTGCATCAGATTCCTAGCAGGCTCATGACCCTGAACAGTGTCCCTGCCATTATTTCCCTTTGCTTTAGGGTCGCACACAAACCCTTTTTATATTCTAGGTTGAAGCCAATAGCACCCACCTGGTCTGGCTGTCAGGATGACTCAGAGAAGGGCCCTGTATCTCTGCAGTGTCCTAGCATATAACACACGAATATACTCATGACTTTGGCCTTGAACATGCCACTAAGATCCATGTGTAAAAGGGCTCATCTGTATGTGGATCTTCCCACGCTGTTTGGAAAGGGGAATCAGCCCTTTTCAAACCAGCATCTCTTCCCTTCCCCTGGCCCCTGCCAAGGGCTCTTTGGGATCTGTGAATGGGCAAGGACCATGAAGTAGGAAAACTGGGGAGGAACAGCTGGGACTGTGATGGCATGAGAGCTCAGGGAAGAAACATACTACCGCTCTGGGAGCTCTTGTGCCAGTGAGTGTATGCTGGAGACCCAGAGCAGAGGCATGGGACGTCTGCACAGATGGCCCTGGCCTCCTGGTAAGCAGAACCTGGAGAAATCCATGGGGTTTGCAGGCTGCAAGCCTGTTCCCTAGTGGGATGAACTCTTTCCCCCCGCATTGAAATGCAGGAGGAGAGGTCTCCATGAGGTCCTCCGGCTTAGCCCCTTCCTGTGATTCAGCCTTTAATTTTCACTTAACCCCAGAAATGTCCAAAGGAAATGCAAAAGTGTCAAAGCATTTTAAACAATTCCACGTGTGGTTTAGAAGAACGGATGATAGCACCATGGAACTAGATGGAGGCAAGTCAGAGATCGAACAGGACATTCCCCCCCTGCCCTTTACTTTCCCCGAAAGAATGTACTCTGGGACATATAGGAACAACCCTAGCAGTGCAAGGTGACCCCATATCAGTGGTGTTAGAACAGTTAGCGTGGTGGGGATGCTGAGAGCCATTGAACCAAACTGTAAGCCCTGTATATGATGGAAACCACTTCAAGCCAGAGGGTGCTGCCGCATCCCTCGCACCCCTAGTTCCAGCACCCCTACCCCACTTTATTAAAACTTCAGGCTCAGTTGGGGTGATATGGAAAATCTGTCGATCAAAATGTGGAGATTCAAAACGAGACAAGGGTATTTCCGTAGGATTCTGCCTTGAGAAAGTGTTTAGGATGTCTGGAATGGGATGGTGCAAATTAGGAGTGAAGTCAGGGAAACAGAAGATGATTTAGGAATATTTTTGTGGCTGAGCTATTTCATAACACACACATCACTCTGATTTCATATGGAAACCACCCACACTGTGGCCAAGACCAGAAAAAGCAGCCGAGTTTCTCAACAGACTGACAGCAAGGGCCAAACACAGTACTTTACCGGGGTGGGGGTGGGGGGCCTGCAATCCTTGCCAGAGAACTGCTCGTGTGGCTTCTTTTCTAGTGTTGCTTCCACTGTGGTGCTGAGACCCTTCAATCTTTCCAAGGGCAAAGTACTTGAGATCTGTTTAATTCTAGGCCTGCTCCTTCTGGTAAGAGCAAATGCAGAGTAATCTGGCTCTGCTTGGAGTCCTCCTACTGATCATACAACTCCACGCATGGGGACCTTGCCCCCAAACCAGGGCCCTGAAACACGGGTTGTTCTTGGCCAGCCATGGGGAAAACTTTGTGTTAAGCATTAGCCACACACCGCATGGGCTCTGATTGGCTGACCGCAGCAGATGATGTCATAAGGACATCATAAGAGGACATCTTGTCTATGATAAAAGAATGGGAGTACTTGTGGCACCTTAGAAACAAATTTATTTGAGCATAAGCTTTCGTGAGCTACAACCCACTTCATCATATGCATAGAATGGAACATATAGTAGGAAGATATACACACACACACACACACACACACACACACATATACAGAGAACATGAAAAAGTGGAAGTAGCCATACCAACTCTAAGAGGCTAATTAATTAAGATGAGGTATTATCAGCAGGAGAAAAAAAAAAACTTTTGTAGTGATAATCAAGATGGCCCATTTTAGACAGGTGACAAGAAGGTGTGAGGATACTTAGATTCAATATGGCATGGTACCTGCTGATAATACCTCATCTTAATTAATTAGCCTCTTAGAGTTGGTATGGCTACTTCCACTTTTTCATGTTCTCTGTATATGTGTGTATATATATCTATATATATATATATCTATATATATATATATATCTTCTTACTATATGTTCCATTCTATGCATATGATGAAGTGGGTTGTAGCTCACGAAAGTTTATGCTCAAATAAATTTGTTTCTAAGGTGCCACAAGTACTCCTGTTCTTTTTGTGGATACAGACTAACACGGCTGCTGCTCGGAGACTTGTCTATGATGATTCTTTCCCTCAGCCATTCAAGGAGGTATCCAAGTCCCTTTCAGCACTGAGGAAGGTTGATAGGAACAGAAAGATTGTTGAAGACCTGATATTTCCCACCGTGCTTTCTGAAGGTGAGTTCTCCTAATTTTTGAACATGTATGGCTGTGCAAAGTTCAACTAGAACTGAAATGGATATTGGGTTTGTGTTCAACAAGAAAAGGCTCAGAGAAGAACTATCCAGTGGAAAATCAGCATGGAAATTTGAAGACAAAGGGAGTGGGGAAAGGTGCAGAGGCAGAGAAATACTCATGGGGAAAAAATGGAGCGTGTGTATAATTTTGATTATTGTTCAAAATGGTCTGATTTTTCAACAAAATCATTCAAAATTAAATATTTTCATTTAAAAATTTGACTCAAAACACTTTCCCCTCTTTTTACCTTTTCAAAAAGGGAAAGGGAAAGAAGAAGAAAGGGGGAACCAACCCTCCACCCCCTCAAAACAAAAAAAATTCGGGTTTCATTCCATTTGTTTGGAATCCAAGTGAAACCTTTTAATTTCAGATAGTTGTGATGAAATATTGGTGAAGTCAACCAAAACCTTTTGAATGGAATGAAAATTTTTCATTTTGTTTGAAATTTTTTTTTTAGGAAAATAATTCCTGTTTTTTTGAGCAACTTTAAATGATTCTGAACAACGACACTGATTTACCAGCTTGTTCTTTCAAACAGTTTTCTGGGGGACACTATTTGTTATTTCAGAGTGTCTGCCTTTCATTTTCTCCAAATCTTGTATCTTTCCATTCTCTACTTTTGGTGCAAAATTCATCTGCATCTGCCTGGAAATATTTGTGGTTGCTGTAATTCTGGTGTTCAAATGCACTTTCCATTCTTGTCAACGGGTTTATGTTATTGAAGGCAGCCGGCCATTCAGGTGGCCGGGTAAAAAGCAGTCTTACCATGGCTTCCTTTACATGCACGTTCTTTTTGCCTCCCAGCTTTCTTTTGCCAGTGTTGATCTGTTTTGTGAAATCTGGGATTTCTTTATGGCCTATGGCTGACACAGGTTTTCCCCAACTGGGAACTGGATGTGTCTTTGCTAATGTCACTCAGATGCCGACTGACTCCTACATGAAGTTCTCTTGGACCTTCGCCAAAGCAGCATGGTTATCATCACCCTGTGTCACTTTCTACATGGAACAGGCTAGATCCTCAGCTGGAGTAAATCAGCATGGTTCCATTGACTTCCGTGGACTGATGCTGATTTACATCAGCTGGGGATCTGCCTTCCCTCCCCATTTTTTACATAACCAGATGGGAGGCATGGGCTAGATTTACATCTGATGAGAGTGGCAAAAATCCAGGATGGTTTATTTAGCCTGGAAAGGAGAACCATTAGGCTGAGGAATTCAAAATCAGGGAGGAGAGAGGGCAAACTAATCGAGCCTCTCCTTGCACCCCATCCCCTAAGAAAAGAGAAGGGGTCTGTCAATGACATTCAAAGGCATTCACATAGAAAGAGAGGCTACTGTATGTAGAGCATAGTTGGCCTATGGTGTTCTCTGCTGCAGGACAAGTTAAGCCTTGTGACTGGGTTTTAGAATGGCTAGACATATCAGTAGCTATGTCCCCTGGGATTATGAGGATAATCAAATTTCATGCTTCAAGATATAAGATGAGAGCCTGTAGAGTCGGAGAGCAATCCCCATCCCCCTGGGCAGTGCTATACCTTTGGCTGGATGCAGTATAGTGTCCTCCACCCCTTACTGGTGGTTGCTGGAGACAGGCTACTGGTCGAGACAAGGAGGGGTAGGATCTTCTCTGCTCAGGCACGTTTGTATGGAGTTTGTACACGTGGGTCCATATTAGCTGGACTCGAAACTGTTCCTGAAAAAGCGTCAGTTTGGACATTTCCTAAATGCAAAGGTCTGTTTTTCTGCTTGAAACAACTTTTTGTTTAGAAATTTACATTAATTTATAGTTAAAATAAGGATCAACACTGGAAAAAAATGTTATGGTTGACTCAATCTCAAAAATTTTCAGGATCTGGGGGGAAAAAAAAGACAGATTTTGACTTTGTCCTGGTGCAGGAAAACAGTGTACCATCCAGCTCTTTGCTTGGGAGAATGCAAGGACTGCTTCTTCCTAGCACCCTAGTGGCGTGGAGAAGAAAACCCAAGGAGATGGGCAAGAGACCTGGCTTTTCACCTCTCCTTCTTACCTGTCAGGGAGAGGCTGTCATACAGGGTGCCCACATCTTGGTATTGTGACAAAGTTCCTCCTCTATCTTGGTGGGTCCTGCGCTTATTGGCAGATTTTCTTGCCTCAGAGATTCACCATGTGGGTTGGGGAACAACCCAGAGACCTTCCACTCTGGAAGAACCCACAGTCCAGGTCAATTGGGAGGAACCCAGGTCCACCCTCTACTCTGGGTTCCAGCCCAGGGCCCTGTGGACTACAGCTGTCTATAGTGCCTCCTGTAACAGCTGCATGACAGCTACAACTCCCTGGGCTACTTCCTCCAAACACCTTCCTTATTCTCACCACAGGACCTTCCTCCTGGTGTCTGATAACGCTTGTACTCCTCAGTCCTCCAGCAGCACACCCTCTCAGCTCCTCGCATCTCTTGCTCCTAGCTCCTCATACTCACACCACAAACTGAAGTGAGCTCCTTTTTAAAACCCAGGTGCCCTGATTAGCCTGCCTTAATTGATTCTAGCAGCTTCTTCTTAATTGGCTCCAGGTGTCTTAATTAGCCTGCCTGCCTTAACTGGTTCTAGCAGGTTCCTGATTACTCTAGTGCAGCCCCTTCTCTGGTCACTCAGGGAACAGAAAACTACTCATCCAGTGACCACTATATTTGCCTCTACCAGACTCCTGTACCCCACTGGTCTGGGTCTGTCACAGTATCCTAGGAGATGGTGGAACATGCGCATTCCCTCTGGGCTTCCTGAGATGCACAATCATTCCTGGAGCATCCCCAGCTCAGTGTGGCTCCTATGGACCTTATGTTTATCAGGCACAGTCTGGCCTTTCTTAGGATCTTATGGTGGAGAAGCTGGATCTTCTGCCCTGGCAGGCTGTCGTCTTAAAACTGGGAGTCTAAAGCCAAGACCCCAAGGCTAGGTTTTCCAAAGCACCTAAGTCCCATTTTCAAAAGTGACTTCAGGCCCTTAGAAGCCTAAGGTTGGGATTTTCAAAAGAGCCTAAAGGAGTTAGGCACCCAAATTCTATTGACATTTAATGGGAGTTGGATGCCCAACTTCCTTAGGCTAGGATTTGCAAAGGCCCTTAAATCTCATGGAAAGTATGGGATTTAGGATCCTAAGTGCCTGAGTCACTTTTGAAAATGGGACTTAAGGTAACATTTTCAAAAGCACCTAAATGCTTTAGGAGCCTAAGCCCATATAGAGGCATTGTAGCAGGGCCAGGCCGCCTCCTGAGCACCCCTTTGTGGCTAGAGGTTACTCAGTGGCACCCTGCCTCTGTTTCCCCCTCTTCAGGGCCCCTTAATAATCCACTCAATCCAAAGGTAATTGAATCACGCCCCTTCTAGGATCCAGTTTATTTATCTGGTGGGTCCACACTGGCCCTCCAGGCCCCAACCCCAGTGCAGTGTCTCATTCCTTTTAGGTAGGGAGTTCTCAGCCCTCCGTGGCAGAGCTGGGTGTAATTCGCCTGACTGTGACTACTCAACTCCCCGGTATCAGGGTCTTCCTTGCAGAAGCTTCTTCTCGCTCCCTGCAGTTTCTCTGCAATTTCCTGTTTAATGGCAACTGGTGTGGTGTTTGTGGGAGTTCAGTGCTCATTGCCCGGGCAGCCCATCAGACAGCGTCTGATGTGAAACCTGTCAGAGGCTTTGCCATCACTTCTGCCCCCTCCTGGGGGAGAGCAAGGGGCAGCTGAGATTCCCCTCTGAGCTCTGATCCTCATGAGTCCTGGGAACAAGTAGCCCCAGTGCAGCCCTGTAAGCAGCCCCTTGCCTCAGTTTCCCTCTTGGCTCCTCAAATGAACTCCACACTGGCTATTTTTGTTTAGTGATGACCCTTCTCCCACAGTCTAATTAACTGACATTAACTGAAAACAAAACTCAGGGGCTTCTCTTGTCCACAAATCTGCTCTCTGCAGGAATTCCCTGCCTCAGTAGGAATTCCCTACCTGGCTGGAGCCTTTTCCTACTCCTGGGCTCTTTCCCACCAAATCAAATTCAAACTAAAGTCTCCTCAAGTCCATGTATTTACCCTCTTATCAGGGCTCTTCCCAGACCTTTTCTGCCTGCAGTCTCAGCCCCAGGATTCTCTGCTGGAGTCTACCTACCTCTAGCAGTACACCCCGCCACTCAGCTTTCTACTACTCTTTGTAGGGGAACCAAGTGAGCGCTGTTCAGGTGTGCTTCCTTAGTAAGCAGGGTTGGCTGGCCCCAGGACTGTAGGCCTTAAGGGGCAGGCCACCTGGTATGGGTCCCTACAACAAGCAATGTCACTCGCTGCGCCGTCTCTCAGCATTTTTGTCATTATCTAAATCATTGATGAAGATATTGAACAAAACCGGACCCAGAACTGATCCCTGTGGGACCCCACTCATTATGCCCTTCCAGCTTGACTGTGAACCACTGATAACTACTCTCTGGAAATGGTTTTCCAACCAGTTATGCACCCACCTTATAGTAGCTCCATCTAGGTTGTATTTCCCTAGTTTGTTTATGAGAAGGTCACGTGAGACAGTATCAAAAGCCTTACTAAAGTCAAGATATAACACATCTACCACTTCCTCCCCTCCGTCCCCCATCCAAAAGGCTTGTTACCCTGTCAAAAGAAAGCTACCAGGTTGGTTTGACATGATTTGTTCTTGACAAACCCATGCTGACTGTTTCTTATCACTGTATTATCTTTTAGGGGTCTGCAAATAGATTGCTTAATTATCTGCTCCATTATCTTTCCGGGTACAGAAATTAAGCTGATTTGTCTGTAATTCCCCAGATTGTCCATATTCCCCTTTTTCAGTCCTGTGGAATCTCTCCCATCTTCCAAGACTTTTTTGAAGATAATCGCTAATGGCTCAGATAACTTTGCAGTCAGCTCCTTGAGTATTCTAGGATGCATTTCATCAGGCCTTGGTGACTTGAAGACATCTAACTTGTCTAAGTAATTTTCCTATTTTAGCCTCTGACCCTACCTCATTTTTACTGGCATACATTATGTTAGACATCCAATTGCTACTAACCTTTTTGATGAAAACTGAAACAAGAAAACATTTAGCGTCTATGGTCTCGTTTCTACTGTTGGGTTAGTGTGTAGGTGCTGGGTGGCGTTGGTGGCCTGTGAGGTGCAGGAGGCCAGACAGGATGATCTGGTGGTCCCTTCAACCTTAAACTCTGTGACTTGCCCAAGCCAATAGAAAGGGAGTCTCTGGCATAACTAGAAACTGAACCCTGGTCTCCCAAGGCCCAGTCCACAAAGCCAGCTGTTTTCCCTTTGTGTGTATGTATATTTATGTATATGACCTGATTTCGCCTCTCATTTAGTCTGAGGTAAATCAGGAGTGAATCCTTTTAAATCAATGGTGTAAAACTGCTGTAAGTGACAGGAGAGTTGCTCACTCACATGAAATGGCAACTTGCGCAGGTCTCATTATAGGTCCTTGGGAGGCATGTCCGCGATCTCAGGTCTCTTTGTGCTAGTGAAACCAAACTGGCATTTACCAATTCTGCCTATTTCTTGCGTTGTGTCCGGAGCCACTTTGAGCTTCCGAGGCGGCGCCTCTTGCTAGGGCTAAGCCATGCTCAAAACAGGCTGATCTGGCCTGTGCAAACAGTTTCCATTTCAAAGCCTTGCGCCATAAATTTAACTCTGCCTGAGTCAATCTAGTAAAACACTAGAACATCTAGTAAAATTCCTGCAGCCTGTCTGTCGCTCACACCCCGCCCAGTTGTGTGCTGTCCTCATGGCGCGTCTGTTATATACCCTGCCTCCACGCTGTCCCCAGATCCTGGCAGTGTCAAATGTCAGTAAATTTCTCTTCCCCTAAAAGAACTGTATTGTCGTATAAATGTCCCTGGAGATGAACATGCAACAAAGCTAGGTTTTGTTCCCTTATAGTCTCTCCTGGGTAAAATCGCCTCCTTTCAGGCCCTGCTGTTTGGATGTGGAGGCTGAAGCAGCGAATGACGTGATTTGTCTCTCCCCTTCACCTTTATGGTGTGTGCTACAGGTGTGGGTCGGGGGGGGGGGGGGGGAGAGGACATAGCTGTAGTAAATGTGCGCTGGCTGGGCTATAGGCTAAAGCCCAGCTGCTGCTTGCACTCGGGTTGGTAACCTGCCCACTTTGTAGTGAGGACATTATCTAAACTACACGACTGCTGGTAATCCTCAGTGCCTTCCCACAATTCTCTCCTGTGCCTACAGGGACAGACAAGTTCTACCACACCTCACTGGGAAAGTGTCAGAGCGGCTCAGCTCACGGCAGCGCTAAGATCCCTGGGATGTGCTCCCAGATATCCTAGCACCACACACAGGGCAGTGCAGCACCAGTGAGGACATGGTCACTTGGGCTTTTCAGGATGGCTGCTCACGCCTGGGCAAGGCTGTCCTGGTGCCGATCACCGGGCTAACACTGCAGTGAAGATAGTGAGAAGACCTGCCCCAAAAACCTTACAAATGTAATAGACAAGGCCAATGGGGAAACAGAAGGGAAACGACTTGTCCAAGGTCAGAGGCAGCTGCTGGAGCAGACCCCAGGTCTTCTGAGTCCCAGTCCACAGCCCTGTCCAGTAGGCCACACTGCCTCTCCAGTCATACTCTCCTCTCCCCAAACCTCTAATTCCCTTAGTCTCTCCTCTGCCTTGTGCTCTCACCCTGCCCCCCAGAAGCCTCTGTCTCCTGTCCCTCTCTCCTGCACTCCCCTCCAGTCTCTTGCTCCCCTTCCGCTCCCCACAGGTAACTCAGCTCTGTTCCTCCCGACACCCCACCATTTGCCTCTTTATCCCCTGCCTCCCTGTGTTCCCTGCCGGTGCCTTTTACCCCTCGGTCATGCCCATTCTGTTTCTGCCCCCTTTGCCCGGGAATCCTCAATCCCCTCTCTGTGCTCTCCCCCTACGCCAAGGCATTCCACCTCCCTTCTGGGCTCTCGGCCTCCCTTGTCCTGCTGCTCCAGGCTGGGGGATGGGGAGTTGGTGGGGCTGGTCTCTCCCTCGCTCCTGTATGCTAGTGGGGTGGGTACTCTGACAGATGGATTGCCAGGCTGGTAGGGCGGTGACCCCAGCAAAATTCCCCATGCAGTTCTCCGTGGCCCTGTCCCTCCTTTGCTAGAGTGACACATCTTCAGTCTTGGCTGATCTGAGCTGGAACCGGGGTGAGAGGCTCTGATGAGCAGCAGCTTTGGAATGTTGGACCCCTTGACCCCCCAATTTGGCACAAAAGGCCACGTTGTCCCTCTGGGCTGAAAGCTGGGGGGACAAGACGTGCTGCCCTGTCTTGCTCCTGCTTTCAACTCCCTTCTGCATCCACCCAGCGCCAGTTCCAAGTCCAGTGCACGATGCGCATGATTTCCCAGTCCCCGTGAAACCCCCACGGGAGTGTGGGGTTAGTCCGGGGGCAGGGAGAGGGCTGGTTTGTGGCTCTTATTTATTTTCTTTTGTCAGTGTCTCTAATACACCACCTGCACTGAATTCACAGCCCAACACCCACACTGTCAGTGTCCCCCCACTCCCCCAATGCCATGGATCTCCCCATTCAGTACCCCGCTCACCTCCCGGGCACATGGTAAAGCCTTTTGGGGAAGTCAGTCAACTGGGGACCAGCCACCAGCTCTCTGATGTACAAGCCTGGGGGCTGCCAGCTCGGCTGATCTCGCCTGCTGTAGGATAACAGGAAGAATGAGCAGACCACGAGGGTGCCTGAGAACCAAAGCCGAAAGGAGTTCAGTCAACAGATTATAACAAGCCTCTTTGGCTGAAGGGAGCAGGCAGGACACTTTTCCTCTTCCAGTGTGTGTTTTTTTAACTCTTATCCTATGTGTGTTCCCAGTGGATGGGGTGTTGGGCCTGTGGCGTGATGTGCAATCTTCGGTTTATGTATTGTTATGTCCCAGAGGATACAGTACATTGCAAACACATGCCTGCCCTCACACACCCTTCACTGACCACCCATAGGAATTCGGTGATAAAGAAAGAAGTAACAGGATGACTCTTCCCTTAGGGCCTGTGCCAGCCCTACTGAAATCCTGGCAGTTTTTCCACCGAGACATGGGATTAGACACTGTGCTCCTGATCTATCGATGTAGATACCACATGGCCCTCGTCACCATAGCATCTGAGCAGCTCATGCTCACTACTGGCATTACCTCGCTGTACAGCTGTGAAGCCAGGGAATAGTATCCCCATTTTACAGAGAGATTTGCCCAAGAACACACACGGAATCTGCAACTGACCCAGAAATTGAACCCAGGCCACCAACTTTCCTACCCCGAGTGGTTTCAGTCTCCAAGATGTAATCTGGCACATTTCACCATCATCTTGTACAATACTGATAACACAGAAAGGAAAAAAAAAACCCAGTCAGCTTCTCAGCCTGTAAGTGAAAACATCTTGTTTTTGGATGACTGTTGTGACTTGCAGCATGAAACTAATGAGACTAATGATGGTGCATTGCAAACCGGGCATCCTCTGGCCAACAGCTGGGATGTAGTGGAAGCGGGTACACAACATGCCCTCCTGACACACGTGTGCCAACTCATCTGGCCCACATTTTGTTTGCTTGAAGATTACCCACAAAAACGTGCTCTGGCAAACAGCCTTGAGGCACACTGGTATAATCAGAATAGCTTTGGTAGGTTCGGTAGGGGGAGCCGTTTCACCAGCTGAGCATGGGATAGAAGTCAAATGGCTTGAAGTGTAGGTATTTAACTGTATGGATATAATGGAGTTTATCAATCATTCTCTTTGACAGGGAAGCATCAATTCTACTATTCCACAGATGGTTTATACTAATAATATCTCAAGGGTGGAAATTAGCATGCGATTTCTGATGAAGTTTAACCCTCCAATGAGTGAATGGAGCAAGAAAAAGTGGCTATAGCTCTGAGAGCTCTATCCTACAAGGTGAGGGGCAACCGCTAGAAGTCCTGAGCGGCCTCACCTCAGTGGGAGCTGATAGCGCTCAGCACTTCCCGGAGCTGCCCGGCATCTCATGAGGTGGAACGGCAGACTGCTGTTCAGAGACAGCCTGTGTCCTACTGGTGGTTTGTTTTCCAGGCCAGGCATATTCAGTCTCAGGGTAGTGCCCCCCTCCCCCATAAGGAGACACTACCGGATCCAGGGGCATTGCTGCCACCCATATTTTTGTTATGGCTAATTGGAGGAGAACATGAAACTTTGGGAGGGGGCAGCTCAGAACTGTTTTCTGTTGTACCGTGGGGTTGGGGTTGCTGTCTGGAAAAGGCTGGGAGCCTCTACTTTAACAAACAGCGCCTTTCTTAGGCTGCTATCAAACTAACTTTGCGAAAGGCCAAGTGCTTGAAGTGAACTTCCTTCACCTTCCGATCATGATCAGCAAACACCTCTGGCTTTGGGGTGGGGATAAAGGGAATGGAGGACATGGGAAAAGGACAGAGCCCCCAACATGAGTGGGTGAGGCATTGCAGAGTGCCTGGAATAGAGAGGGATGGGAGGGCTGCCCATAGGGAGCTTGTGGGGGGATTGGAGGAAGGCAAGGAGCTGCTGGGCTGTGGAATGTGCTTGGCTTGCAGAAGCAACGAAGTGTGCGACCCTCTGGAATTAAAGACGAGAGAGCAAAAACCTCCCAAGGGAAAGTTTGACTTTGGGTCCTGCCCTTCCTGTTGCTTTGATGTTTTAATTTCCTTTGCTTGGTTTGGTTTTGCTGCCTCTTCAAGAGCTGACAGACACACCAGAGGGGGTAAGGACACGAGAGCCTCATGTGAAAGTATCTGAGAGGAGATGAAAGACGAGTGTGCCTTGTAAATACTTCCAGAGACCCTTTAAACCTCAGGTTTTGAATCTGGGAGGCCCTACCTGTGTGGAAGGAGAGATTCCAGTGTCTTGCTGTACCATGCCCATTCATAGCAGGAACCTGTACAGTCTGAGTCCCCATTACCTTACTGAGCTACTTGCACCCTATACACAATCATCTAACCCCTTAGGGTCAAAGGGAGCTGGACAGGCCTGGCCTGAAGCAGTATGGACTTTATATCGGATTCCACATGGGCATGTGGGTCGATGTAGATACATCGCTTTGTAGGATCGGGACCCGATGGCTGAAATGTCTTCAGGGTCAGGGAGCTACCTGTGAATCTCCGTGTACACCTAGGGCACGTGGCATGATACAAATCATACTTTAGTCCCTGCTTCCGTTGTGCTGTCACCCGCTACCATTCAACCCGAACTGGCATTTTTTCTACATAAACCTGGCAAATCAAAACATCGAAAAATGTTTATTCAGGTTGAATGAAACATTTTGCTCAACTCAAAACAAAAGGTTTCATTTAGAACTTGAGCTTCTTAAATGTAACTTTAACAACTGTAAAATCAAATTGGAGGAAATTTCTAAACAAAAAAGTAACGAATTAAAATGGGCCATTTTGAAAAATATTGAAATGAAACATTTTGATGGTTGGAAATTTTTTTTTAGGGTTTTTGTTTTTGTTTTTATTGAAACAATATGTCCGGATCCGCACTAATTTATGAATGTTTCCGTTGGCCTGAATTAGCATTTTTTGCTGGGAAAAAAGTTTCATCTGAAAAAAAGTTTACTCAGCTCTACCTGCCATACAGTTTGCAGGTGCTTTGGGAGCCCCCTGAGTGGGGCTTTTTGGTTCAGAGAGCCCACTGGAGTAGAAGATTCGTAGTCCATGGCTTTGCCTCTGGTCCCTGGCCTATGAAGTTCTCTAGATCTGACCTCTTTGAAAAGTGCCTAAAGACCTGTTTATTTAGCAGGACACTATGATCTGAGGTTAAATGTTTCAGTGGCCCTGGTGGGTCTTTTTGTGACTTACAAAAACAAAATCTTACCATAGGGTTTTCTCATTGACTATGTGACAAATCACTCCTGTCCCCTCTCCTATTTAACACATTCCACTGATCAGTCCACTAGAGACACGTAGAATTAGCTTCCAGTAATCTGCTTAGAACACCCAGCCCTGTCTACCCCCTCTGCAACATTTATCACAGATGATGCCACTATCCCATTGCCTGGTAGAAATAAAGGTCTGGATGGAAAGCAGTTGGATCAAAATAAGGCAGAAGGGAAAGCACTTCAGGGAACTAACTGGAGCTATGACATCACCCTCATTGGAGGACATCTGCCCTCAAATTGATGAGGTGTTGTCCTCTTGAACTCCCTCTCTTGCCCCTGGCACCAAAGTAGCTGCAGTGACCAGAAATATATTTTATCTCTCTTCCGTTGGCCAGAAGGACATACCTTTTCCCCTTGGCCACCAGCCTAGGACAATAATACAGGGTTTAATCTAGGCGACTGCTGCACTCTACCTGCACAGACCACCCAGCAGTTCCAGGTGGTCAAAAATACAAAACAATCTGCTTCCTCCAGACGACGTTGCGCAGGTGCTCCATGCTGCACATTGACAGGCCGAAGACCCACTTCAAGGTCCTGGGCCTATTGTTAAAGCTCTCAGTGAGCTACCTATTTCACTGCCTGCCTCTCTGTGCATACCCCATGTGACAGCTGCACTCCACAGGCACGTCCCAGCTGATTCAGGGAGCGGGTGTCCCTGGTGGAGGGATCTTGTCTCCCTAGAGCTGAGGATGCATCCAAGATACCATGCTTTGATCTGTGACAAATGGAAATCAATCTGGAGATGAACTTGATAACTCCAGATCCTTGTCTCCACAAGCCCTGAACTCAATAGGAGCCACATGCCACTGGCGATATAGGGCTCCTTTTTGTAGCCCATCTGAGCACCTGCCACACCCCCTCCCTCTCTGTCACCCTACATCACCAGCCTCCTTTGAACATGTCTCTCCCAGCTCCCGACTTCCCCAGCCTTGATCCCTCCCAACACCAGAGGTGAACAGAAGAGACCCAAACCCCTCACAATTAATGCAAATTAAACTAGGTTTATTCAAATTTTTCTAATAATAGTACTTTTCTGGCATAACTGCTTCAAACAGGGCATGAAAAAAGGGCAACAAAAGGAACTGAATCCTTAGAATCTACGAGCCAGATTCTGCTTTTGTGCCAGTGGAAATCGGGAGTAACCCTCGCAACGTCAGTAGAGTTTCACTGGTGTACATGAGATCAGAGCTGAGCCCGAAGATTCTTGGTAGGTTCCCTGGGCAGCCTAGCTCCTCCTCCTCCTCCTCTCCTGTGAGCCAAAGGAAAACAGAAATTTGGGCAGGCTGCACAAAGTTTCCGAGCAGTTACCCAAAGTCTCAAGAAGCCGTTCAAAGATAACAAATCACAAGTGAGAAATGTATCAACTTGACACATGTCTGAGATGGAAAATCCCCATTCGATAGATCCTTCAGCCCTTTTCCCTGCCTGCACAAGATCGCTCCCTATGGCCCATTTAACACCAGACTGGGCAGAGCACTTGCCAAAGTCCCTTTGCTTCCCTTCAGAAACTCTTCCATGGCCTAATAGTTCTCACTTTCTTAATGTTATCCCATGAGCGCTGGCTCCCCTCCTCCCCCCTTTGGAACTGACACCCTTTCAGTATGTATAGACTCAAGTGATACTTACCAAGCTATTTACCACGTATAATATTTCCCCATAAGTCAATACCAGCCTCCAGCCCCTGGATTATTTGCTGCTTTTCCCTACATAAGAACAGCCATATTGGGTTAGTCTTATGGTCCATCTAGGCCAGTAGCCTGTCTTCTGACAGTGGTCAATGCCAGATGTTTCAGAGGGAGTGAATAAAACAGGGCAATTTCTGGAGTGATCCATCTTCTGTCATCCACTCCCAGCATCTGGCAGTCAGAGCCTTAGGGACATGCAGAGCATGGGGTTCCCTGAAGCTCCTACTGTTGGTCAATCTTTCTAGCAGTACAGAGCCCGGAACTGAGGCCCCGGATCTACAGATCATTTAAGCATGGACTTAAATCCACCTTTGTTCAGTAAAGTATGTGAATGCATGCTGAAATGTAAGCACCTGCTTACGAACTTTGCTACAGCAGGGGGGCACTGATTGTGCCCATCCTGGGATGAGTTCCCAGGGGGTTAATGGATTGTGCTCGTAATATGTCCATGTGGCAGGAGAATGCCAGTCTCTTGACCCTTCACAGAAGCAAGCCAAGGCCTAGGGAGATGAAGTGACACATGGAGAGTCTGTGGCAGACTCAGGAATAGAACCCAGGAATACCTGTTGATTTATTTATTGCTTTTCTTTTAATAAATGTATAGCGAGACCATCTCAGTGGCACCTAGGGCAAATGTGGAAAGAGAAGGAAAGAGAAGTCTTAGGCTAGAAAAGATTTAAGCCATATAATGTGCTCTGAAGGTATATCTACACTGCAATGAAACACCCATGGCTGGCTCCTATCAGCTGACTTGGGCATGTAGGATTGGGCTAGGGAGCTGCTTAATTGGGTGTAGATGTTCAACCTCTGGGACCCTGAGGTGGGAGGATCCCAGAGCACTGCCCCCCAGTCTGACCCTGAATGTCTACACCACAATAAAACAGCCTCCTAGCCTGAGTCCCGTGATCCTGAGTCAGCTGATCTGGGCCAGCCATGGGTGTTTAACTGCAGTGTAGACAGACCCTGAAAGGCTAGCAAGTGTGGGCCTGGAGGGGATCACCGGAGGTCGTTTTAATGTCAGGCCACCCAGTCATCTGGGACTGCCTCAGCTGGTCTGCGGTATCATTGTGATGCCCAGGATGGGTACTAGGCCTGCAGACAGCAAGGTCCCAAACCATTTCCTGCTTTGCAGCAGACCGGAAACCAGTGCAATGCAATGAGCCTTGGCATGGCATCCTCCTGCTGGCCTGCGTTATCAAGCTGGGGCACTTGACCTGACCTTCACACATCACTGCATGGAGCTGATGAACCAGAGGAACTGATGCAGCCCTAGGCTGACAGGGCCCTAGGCAGATCTCAGATTGCCACACTATCACCTTCTCAATATCCTTCCCCAAACAACCAGGGCTTGAGACAAGGCGAGGAGGCCTTGGCCTCACAGGAGAGTCAATGGTCAGACAAGAGCTGAGAGAGCTCGGTGGGGCCTCAGGGCATCTGGTGTCCCAGGACTCTGCAGTTAACGCTAGCCTGGCCCAGGCACACTCACTGGATGTTCTCCAGGCAATTTTCAAGCCAGTTTTCAGGCAGAAAATGGCGCTTTGGCTAAACTGAAAGTTTTCACAGAACTGCATCGATTTTGAAGTTTAGGTTCTGAAAAAAATCAGAACAAAAATTAGATTTTTATTCTTTTTGAAATGTACCTTGTTTTCTATTTAAAAATAACATAAAAATACAAAGGTTCAGCATTGCAACGAAGCATTGTGAATGTACTGGAAGGAAGCACCTGGATTGACCTGCCAGGATATTTTTTGGGGGGAAATTGTTTTGCGAAAAATCTCAGAATTTTTCATGGGATGGAAAATCTCCAGATGAGTCCATCTGTGGAGCCCCTCCAGCTCCTAAGGGCAGATGTAGAGCAGAAAGCCCACCCCTCCCTGAGTTTATACTGAACCGACTTCCTGCCGGACAGGGCTGGGCCACAATACAGGGGCCCCAGCCAAACGCTGCTAAGACAAGCAACAGTTCAGTCATGGGGGACTATCTGCCAGTTACCTTGCATTGCACAGCTGGCTTTGTTTGACTTCGCTCCTCCTAGAAGCGGCAGTTAAAAAAGACAGTCGTACTGATGAATAGGTTAAAAGTATTTAAAACATCCTAAAATACTTGACAGGGGTTATACTGGGGGGAAAAAAGAAACATCATATCATCCAGAGTATCCCAGAAACAAGAGATGGAAAAGACCCTCTAGTTCATCCCTCTGCCAGCACAGAATTGTTCCCTATGGAGCATTTTACAGTTTCTCGGTTAGGTAAATGTGTCCCCACCCCACAATGCTGTGGAATTGTCTTCCAAGCAAAGCATTCATCACTGTTAGCTAATGTACTGTTCTAGCTGTTATCATGCATTAATACCAGCAGGACTGAGCCTTGAGAGCTCCATGTCTTAAGTGGAGCTTTATATTAGACCTTTGTGAAACCACAACTCTCCTTCTCCTTCCAGGACTCAATAAACAGCTTAGTCAAGAGCTTGACTATCTGTTCAATTTAATTACAGGTCTCTTGATTTATGATGCAGGAAAGGCTGTAAATGAGGACATTGCATTGGCAAGTCAACCTCGAAACGTTTTCAAAATCAGCAACAAAAATCCTCACATGAAGTCTTGTGAAAACAACCCCCTGGAGAACTGAGTGCAGCATTTAGCTAGTCTCAGTGTTTACCCAACAGAAGAGATGAATGACTGACTTTGATTTTTCATAGGTGTGCAAATAAGGAGCATTAGACTTGCTTATCCCAAAGTGTTGACCTTCATCTGTCAGTGCTGGTGAGATGATCACGTGGCCGCATGTCCCAGGGGAGCCAAAGAGTTGGAGATTGTGGCTTGGCACAGCTACTCTCTGTCAGGAAGGCAGGAGGAGGTAGCTTTTCATTTAACAGGGAGTCTAGGGCACTGCACACAATATGACTAGCAATAAAAGTTACTTTCTAGATGCTCAAATATCAAAAAGAACAGGAGTACTTGTGGCACCTTAGAGACTAACAAATTTATTAGAGCATAAGCTTTCGTGGACTACAGCCCACTTCTTCGGATGCATACAGAAGAAGTGGGCTGTAGTCCACGAAAGCTTATGCTCTAATAAATTTGTTAGTCTCTAAGGTGCCACAAGTACTCCCGTTCTTTTTGCGGATACAGACTAACACAGCTGCTACTCTGAAACCTGTCAAATATCAAAGTCTCCATTGAGCACCAAATAATCCCAAAATAAAAAAGCACAGCAAGAAAAGATGTACCAAAAAAAGGAGAGAAGAACTCAGTCCAAAAGCCTGGTTCCAGCACTTCCAAACTACAGGGCTATTAAAAATCCTGATTCTGGAGCCACATTTTGTAAATGACTCTTTCTAATAGGATGCAATAAAATCCCAGATCTAAATAATCCCAAATGCTGGGGTGTGTGGAATCTGGATCTGAATTTTGTGGTTTAGCTTTTTTAACCCATCCTAAGCAAATGTGGCTCTTTGTCCCCCTCTTGTGGCTTCTCCATGTAATACTTTATCAGTCTGTTACTGCTTCCAGATAACGGATTTAGTCCTTTTCCTCAAGCAGTAACAGGTCATTGTTTTTAGAGCTGTTTGGAAATTTTTCGATTACATTTTTTTAATGAGAAAATGACAGTTCATCAAAACAAACTGCAGGAAACAGTTTTCACAAATTTCATGTTTTAAAAAAAGTTTGGAAGAAACAATTTCAAAATTGTCAAAACATACTGATTTGTCATTTTCAAAACCAAAGAAAATCCATTTTTTGGTTCAAAACCACTTTACATTAAGAAATTTAAGCTTAATTTTTGTAAAAAATGCAAAAGGTTGAAATCAGAATGAAACATTTCAAAAACGTCAAAACAAAACATGCTGATGGAACTGGTCTGTTTTATTTATTTATTTTTGGATTGCTGGTTTGCTAAATGTTTTGAGACTTCAACTTTTTGCCTTGCTTCAGCCTGGGAAAGGTTTTTTTTTTTTTGAAATCTCAAAAGTGTCCCCAGGATATCTAAACCATTTTCCGCACAGCTCAAATGGTTTTTGCTCTATAGGTCCCAGGGTCAAACCCTACTTATGGCCCAAGTGGAGCAAGCTACGTGGTTGATGCAGAAGACAATACCAGAAGCAACACAAGAGCAAACCCTACCAATCCTTCTCTCCACAGAACTTGTTCTATTAAATAATGTATGTGCATCCCGACATCCATAACTGGGTGCGTTTCAGAAATCTAAACAAATAAGCTAAAATATTAACTAAAGAGGAAAGCAAGAAGTCTTGATCTTTGCCCAGGAAAGATCCATCCATCCATGGCAAAAGCGTGCTAGAGTCATGGGGCCTCAGGGTATGTCTACACTACGAAATTAGGTCGAATTTATAGAAGCCAGTTTTATAGATATTGGTTTTATACAGTCGATTGTGTGTGTCCCCACATAAAATGCTCTAAATGCATGAAGCCGGCAGACCGCGTCCACAGTACCGAGGCTAGCGTCGACTTCCAGAGCGTTGCACTGTGAGTAGCCATCCCACAGTTCCCGCAGTCTCCGCCGCCCATTGGAATTCTGGGTTGAGATCCCAATGCCTGATGATGCAAAACAGTGTTGTGGAGGGTTCTGGGTACATGCTGTCAGGCCCCTCCCCCTCTGTCAGAGCAATGGCAGACAATCGATTCGCGCCTTTTTACCTGGGTTACCTGTGCAGACAACATACCACGCCAAGCATGGAGCCCGCTCAGCTCAGCTCACCGTCACCATATTTCATCTGGGTGCCGGCAGACGTGGTACTGCATTGCTACACAGCAGCAGCCCCTGGCTTTTTGGCAGTAGATGGTGTATTACGACTGGTATCCGTCGTCGTCGTACTCCAGTTCAATCATAGGCACCTGGGCAGACATGCTTTGTCTCCTGGAGACTCAGTCCTGCCGGCAGTCCTATTGAACTGTCTTGACGATGATGGCTAGCAGTCGTAGTACAGTATCTTCTGCCAAGCACCCAGAAGATGCCGAGGGCTATCAGTCATGCTGCACCGTCTGCTGCCAGCTTAAGATGTAAAAAATAGATGGACCAGATTTGTTCTGTATTCATTTGCTTCCCCCTCCCTCCGTGGTCACCTGTGCTCTCCACGCTGGGCAAACAGGAAATGAAATTCAAAAGTTCGCAGGGCTTTTCCTGTCTACCTGGTCAGTGCATCTGAGTTGAGAGTGCTGTCCAGAGTGGTCACAATGAAGCACTGTGGGATAGCTCCTGGAGGCCAATAACGTCGAATTCCATCCACACTACCCCAAATCCGACCTGCAAAGGCCGATTTTAGCGCTAATCCCCTCGTCGGAGGTGGAGTAAAGAAACCGGTTTAAAGGGCCCTTTAAGTCGAAAGAAAGGGCTTCGTCGTGTGGACGTGTCCAAGCTTAATTTGATTTAACCCTGCTAAAGTCGACCTAAACTCGTAGTGTAGACCAGGGCTCAGTGAAGAAGTCTCCGCCTGTTCTGTCCTCTTGAGATTGTACTCTGGTACGATCAGCACTCTCACCACCACCAATTTCAAATGCAGCCACAGACCTGCACCCTTCACAGTGCCTGGCCCTATGTTATCTAAGTAGATTAATAGATGAATAGGCTTTAAAAGCAGAAGGGTCCTGCAATGGGGCATGCTCCCAACCCAATCACGAGAAAGCTAATGAGCATCTCTGGGCTCAATCCCTACCAAATAGACATACCTGCAGAGCCTGCTGGAGGAAGCAAGCTTAAAAAGAAGAGCTGGTCACAGGAAGGGGCAACAAACCGGGAGGAAAGCTGCTGTGCCTTGGTAGCAGCTGACTCTTGTTAGAGCACAGCTGAGAGGGAACAGCTGACAAGCCTCTGCTGTTCACAAAGATGAACCAGAACCCCAAAAGACTTTTGAAAGGGGGATGGACTCTGAAGGTGCTTGAGCGTGACTCCTGAGACGGGCCCTGCCTATCACAGGACCATTGCAGTCATCTAGCCTGATCACCTGTATACCCACGCTGGAAAACCTCACCCAGTAATTCTGCATCCAGTTCAGAACTTCCTGTCTGAGCCATAGCAGATCTTTGACAAAGACACCCAGTTGTGTTTGAAAGACTTCCAATGATGATGAATCCACCACATCCCTAGTTAAGTTGTTCCAATGGTTAATTACCCTCACTGTAAAAAATTTTGCTCCTTATTTATAGTCTGAATTTGTTCAGTTTCAGCTTCCAGCCACTGGATCTTTTTATGCCTTTGTCTGTTAAGTTCAAGTGCTGTCTACTATCAGAAATCTCTTCCCCATGTAGGTACTTGTAGACCATGATCAAGTCACCTCTTAATCTTCTCTTGGATGAACTAAATGGTTTAAGCTCCCTCGTTTATGCTCTAGGAATTATTTGGGAAAGATCTACAGCAAGGGTCTCAAACACATGGCTAGCGGGGTGATTTTCTGTGGCCTGCGAGCCACTCGCAGCCCCCCCGCCCTCCCCCAGTGTTTACCAGAGCGGCGGTCGGACGTGGAGCGGGAGCAGGACAGGTTCCCTGCCTGCCCTGCCCTGCACAGCTCCGGGAAGAGGCTGGAACGTAGGGAAGGAGGGGCTGTGTATGGCTGTTGCTTTAGGCAGCGCCCCCAGCAGCTCCCATTGGCCGGGAACGGGGATCCGCGGCCAATGGGAGCTGCTGGAGGCAGTGCCTCAAGCAACAGAAACACACAGCCCCTCCGCCCCCCCTTCCCCACATTTCAGCCTCTTGCGGGGGCAGGGCAGACAGGCAGGCAGGGAGCCTGCCCTGCCCCCAGTACGCGCCGGGCCAGATCCTGGCCCCCGAACCCCTTCTGCAGCCAAACCCCCTGCCCTGAGCCCCCTGCCGCACCCTGCACCCCAACCCCCTGCTCTGAACCCCCTGCCTCACCCCGCACGCCTCCTGCACCCTGAGCCCCCTGCCGCACCCTGCACCTCTTGCATCCCAACTCCCTGCCCTGAATCCCCTGCCGCACCCCACACTACTCTTGCACCCCAACCCACTGCCCTGATCCCCCTGCTACACCCTGCACCTCTCTTGCACCCCAACCCCCTACCCTGAGCCCCCTGCTGCACCTTGCCCTCTGACCCCTTGCTGTACCCCTCACTCCTCCTGCACCCCACACCCCAACCCCCTGCCCTGAGCCCCCACCACACCCCACACTCCTCCTGCACCCCCTGGTGGCAGGGAGGGGGCAGAGTTGGGATGGGGATTTCGGGGAAGGGGTTGGAATGGGGGCAGGGAAGGGGTGGGAAGAGGCAGGGCCTCATGGAAGGGGTGGAGTGGGGGCGGGGCCGAGGGCGGCGGGGGGTGGTGGTGTCAGTAATGCAGCCCTCGGGCCAATGTACTAGTCCTCATGTGGCCCTCATGGTCATTTGAGTTTGAGACCCCTGATCTATAGCCTGTGTTAGGCAGGAGGTCAGACTAGATGATCACAATGGTCCCTTCTGGCCTTGGAATCTAGGAATCTCTAAGTCTCGTGTAAGGATATTTTGCAGACCTCAGGTCACTCTCGTAGGTCTTTTCTGAACCCTTTCCAGTTTGCCAGCTTCCATTTTGAAGGGTGAACACTAGAACTGGACAGTGTTTTCCAGGAATGGCCTCATGAATCCCATGTATGGAGGTGATAACCTCTCCTTACTTTCGCTTGATATTCCACTGTTTATAAATCTGTGCCTTCACCTTTTTAGCTACAATTTCACAGTGGGAGCTCATGCTCAGTTGGCTCTCTGCCATGAGCCCTGAGTCTTAAATACTAAATGCGAGACCGTAAAATAAGAATTGCTTTTGCTTATCATGGCAGGAACCCCGGCAAGAGTTGTTCATCGCAACCATTGTGGTGGGCCGTGCCAGGGCTGTAAGTGTGAGAGAGAAGGATGATATCGGAGGTTTGGTGAGGAGATAGAAGTAGAGCAGTAAAAAGACAAAGGGGCTTTCTAATGCAATGAGGGCACACGCTTTCATCCCATAAACCTTTTGTACCAAGGCCCAAGTGAGTTGGCCTCACCAGAAATTTAATACAATAGTTACATTCATCCAATCCAGGGAGAGAAACAATACCATGTGACTTCAGTGACCAATCACAACTAAGCAACTCAGCTCGAGTTTCAGATTCCAAATTTTAAGTAGCAAGCCAGGGAGTGACTGAAACAGGTGAACAAAAGCATGGCTGAGCAGGGGATGCACCTGCAAAATCACGACCTTTTCCTGGATATTCTGTGCAGGGGAAAAGAGGCAAAGCCATTTGCTGAAGTGATTTGGTGTTCCTTAGGGGCTCATCAATATCTCCTGGGCCTTCAGCGATCCAGTCCTACAGACCATGTGTGTGTGTCTCCACATTTCAGAGTGGTAGCCGTGTTAGTCTGTATGCTAATTTTTCCCCTACTGTTACTCACACCTTTTTGTCAACTGTTGGAAATGGGCCATCCTGATTATCACTACAAAAGTTGTTGTTCTCCTGCTGATAATAGCCCACCTTAATTGATTGCTCTCGTTATAGTTGGTATGGCAACACCCATTTTTTTCATGTTCTCTGTGTATATATACCTTCCTACTGTATTTTCCACTGCATGCATCCGATGAAATGGGTTTTAGCCCACGAACGCTTATGCTCAAATAAATTTGTTAGTCTCTAAGGTGCCACATGAACTCCTATTTCTTTTTGTCTCCACATTTTGGTTGAATGTCTAGTGAATTTGCTAAGGATCACCACAACAGCTGACCCCTCTGGAAGCTTGCTGGATTCACATGTGCGATTCTGACATTCCTAACTTGACATCAAACACGGTTCAAGGTGCTTTCCAACAGCTCACAGGCTCCTGTGGGCCACATTTCACTAAGTTCTTTCATATAAATCTCATTTAAAGTCTCTAGTTCAATCAGTTATAGCAAAAAAGCACAGAAGGAGTTTCTAAATATCTGTTTTTCTCCCCATGGTCCTGTGACTTTGAAACAGCTTGTTTCAATAACTTCAAATTTGGTCAGATATTATCAGCTGGCTATGGGCTACATATGCCAAATTTGAAACTCCATGGAGGGAGGAGAGGGATTAGAGGAGAAGAAGGCAAAATTGGATTTACATTGGAAAGCAAGTCTCATCTTCAACTAGGGTGTGGCTCATTCTGCTTCATAATGCATGTCTAATGAAAAGGAAATGAGGGTATAACCTGGGAATTTAGAGAGGTTTCTGGTCAGTCTTTTGTAATCATTTTCAGTGAAGACTTGCATGTACCCTTCTGCCCCGCAAAAGCACACAATTTTTATATTTATATATATATAATACGGGCTGTCAATTAATTGCAGAAAACGCATGTCATAGACTTTAAGGTCAGAAGGGACCGTTATGATCATCTGCTCTGACCTGCACAACGCAGGCCACAGAATCTCACCCACCCACTCCCGTAACAAACCCCTAACCTATGTCTGAGCTATTGAAGTCCTCAAATCATGGTTTAAAGACTTCGAGGTGCAGAGAATCCTCCAGCAAGTGACCTGTGCTCCATGGTGCAGAGGAAGGTGAAAAACTCCTAGGGCCTCTGCCAATCTGCCCTGGAGGAAAATTCCTTCCCGACCCCAAATATGACGATCAGCTAAATCCTGAGCATGTGGGCAAGACTCACCAGCCAGACACCCAGGAAAGAATTCTCTGTAGTAACTCAGATCCCACCCCATCTAACATCCCATCACGCATATTTACCGCTAATAGTCAAAGATCAATTAATTGCCAAAATTAGGCTATCCCATCATACCATCCCTTCCATAAACTTAGCAAACTTAGTCTTGAAGCCAGCTATGTCTTTTGCCCCCACTGCTCCCCTTAGAAGGCTGTTCCAGAACTTCACTCCTCTGATGGTTAGAAACCTTCATCTCATTTCAAGTCTAAACTTCCTGATGACCAGTTTATATCCATTTGTTCTTGTGTCCACATTGGTACTGAGCTTAAATAATTCCTCTCCCTCCCTGGTATTTATCCTATTGATGTATTTATCGAGAGCAATCATATCTCCCCTCAGCCGTCTCTTGGTTAGGCTAAACAAGCTGAGCTCTTTGAGTTATTAACGTGTTTGTTATTTTTTTAACAAGCATTAATTGCACACCTCTGGAGATGGGACTCCGTGGTGGTCAGGCAGGGAGGGAGGCATGATCTCTGGCAATTTGGGAGAGCTGGTTAAACACCTTTGGGGAGGGGAGGAGCCTGCCCATTACCACCTGCACAATCCCCTCCCAGCTGAACAGGGCCAGCCTGAAGGGTGAGCAAGGGGGCCACTGCCCAATGCACCATGCTCAGGGGGGTGCTGATGTGTACCTCTGGGGCAAAGGAGTCCTCCTCCTGCTACCCTGCTCCACTGCTGCTCCTGCCTCCCCCCCCCCAAGGAGCTGCCTGTGACACTTCACCCCATATTCTTAATAGAAATATGGTTATGATATGAATATGGCATGACTAAGAAGTACTTTATGCAAGATGGCTCATGTAAGATATCATTGGAAAGGTTATGATTACTGAATGTGATTATCCAATTTGTATGCATGTATCATTTCTGTATCTGAAGCTAGGAATATTGATCATGTATCTGCATTTCAAATGTGCTACTTTGGGTGACACCCACAGCTAGCCCTTCACTGAAAACAAATGGTTCCCACCATACACAAGAGCTATGTAAGGCAGGGGAGTGACACCATCGAGGTTCTCCTCTGCCTCCCTGCCCAAAGGGATACTGGGAAACACCTGGAAACAAGACGTGAACTGGGGGGAGAAGAGCTGAGCCCAGGCTGGAAGCGTGTCTAGCCTGTGAGTAATAATACCTGAAGTTTCAAGCTGCAGGCCAATGCAACTGGCTTTCAAGAATCTTTTCAATCTGCCTGAAACAAAATTTAGGGTGAGAAATTACTATTTGTAGCCAATTTCTTTAGTGTATTAAGTTTAGTCTCATGTTTTGTTTTATTTGCTCAGTAATTTGCTTTGTTCTGTTTGCTATCTCTTATAATCACTTAAAATCTGCCTTTTATAGTTAATACATTTGTTTTGTTTATTATTAAACCCAGTTTATGCAATTTCTAACTGGTGGGGGGGCAAAAAGTTGTGCATATCTCTCTTCACATTGAGGGAAAGGGTGAATTTTTATGAGTTTGTGCTGTGCAGATTTTTCTATACAGCGCAAGACAATATACCTTTGGGTCTGCTCTCCCAGGGAGGTGGGCACCTGAGTGCTGGGGCAGGTCCCTTAAGCTGAGTCTTCCCAGAGCTGATCTCAGTGTCTGTGGCTTTCTGCAGCTGGGTGTGGCCCTGCCTGTATGCATGCTAGAGGAGGCTTAAGAGCCTGGCTCAGCAAGACAGGTTAAAGGGGGCTCAGATGGGCAGAACAGGTGGGCTCAGTGGTATCTCAGTACATCAGGTGGAAATTAAGAGGGGGGCAACGCGTCACATCACCCCAGCCAAGCTGCTCCAGACCGAGAGCCTGCCTCCTCTCTGCTGTGCAGAGCAGGCGGGGGGCTGATGTCAGGGTGTCCCCCTCCCCCCACACATGTACCCAGTCACTGCTGAGCTGGGGTTGGGGAACACAGGGACTGTGTCTGCTGCTGCTGCTGGCTCAGGAGTGAATGCTGCCAACAGCAGCTGCTACTGCCTGAGTAAGCGTTCAGGCTCCGCTTAAAGAGAAAGTGCCCCCCCCACACGTACACACTCCCCCCACCAACACACACACACTTTCTCAAACCAAACCAAAAACTGAAATGGCGCCCCACTGAGCAAGGAAAGGGCTGCAGCTGGGCCATGGGCTCTGGCAAGATGCAGCCTCCATGCAATAGCACGAAGCCCACCTTGAGTAACAGACCGAGCACCAGGCACCACAAGCTGCAGCAGCAGTGCAGAAGCAAGAGTAGCAATACACAATGTACCATGCCCCCTTTCCTTCTGTGCTGCTGCTGGCAGCAGCATTGCCTTCAGAGCTGGGGGCTCAGGCAACACCAGCTGCCCAGTGCTTCATTTGTGCCAGGGCTGAGCCCCAGCACCTCTTTCGATACAAATTAAGCACTGGGGGAAGGCAGTGGGGCCTGGAGGTGCTGGAGGGTTGGCGAGCCTGGGGAGCCCATGGTGGCCAGGGCTGATGGATGGGGGAGCCCACAGGGACCGTGGCATGGTCTTCTATTGTTGTTTAACAGTGCGATTAAAACTCTGATTAATCGTGACTATTTTTTTAATTTCATGATTAATCGCAATATATATACACACACACAAAATACAGTGGTGTCTAGTGGTTCCAAATGAGATCAGGATCCCATTGTGCTAGACTGAGTCCTGCACATAGCAAGGGACAGTCTCTGCTCCAAAGGTCTTACAATCGAAATAGAGGCGGATGGAGACTCAAAAAGGCTGAATGGATTACCCATCATCACTGAAGTCTGCTATAGCACCAGGAATTAAACCCAGATTGCTCGAGTCCCAGTCCTGGGCCTCCTTACCCATAAAGCCATCCTTCTTCCTACATCAATCCAGTTTAGCTCCCAAGATGAAGGGCACTAGGAAAGTATGTGGTACTGTTATTTTTCACTACAGTGCAAGCACATAAACCATGTGCATTTATAAAAGGCACAGCAGCTTTTACACTGAGATGGTAATGACAGACATTTCTCACATTGTCCTTGGATTTATTTGTTTGGAAGTTGCTCTGTTGAGGTTCTGGGGTTGGTTGGTTTTTTGCCTGAGATGGAATATCACAGTTTCCAGCAGGGTGTCTCGGCCGGGGAAATATCTCCTCTGCGGTGGAAATATCCGTATCCTAACAACTACACAAAACAATAGTGAAGTGTAACTAACTGTGAATGGCAGTGCACTGCTGACAAGCTCTGACCATTAACATTTTCCTTTGTTGAGCTCAGCAGGCGAAATGCAGCTAACAGGAGCTGTCTGCTGTGCTGAGCACTCACAAGGATTTCATTGTAAGCGCACAACAGAAAAAGGAGGGTGGCTCGCTCAGAAAATACAACCTTCTGTGTCGGATTATATCCTTACACATTAATTGTGGGGAAGTGTCTTTAGAAACATGATGCTTTTTACGCTGAGCTCCTTGAGGTCTGGCACCGCAGAAGGTGAAATAATTGAGATGAATAGGGCCAAAATCTGCCCTCGCGATCTTGTAATGTCATTAGGTTTGCATGGGTGTATCTGAGGGCAGAAATTAGCCCATGTGTATGTAACAGCCTACTTGGGATATCAGTGAGGTTTGAATGCAGGATCTCGTGTGCTATAAGATGAGTTAAGGTGTAAGGGTGACATGCCAATTCTCCCCTAACTCCCCTAGGTAGAAGATGTAGGAGACTCGCTAACAGCTTATATGGAGCAGTCACTTGAAGGAGACGAAGCCCATGCAAACCCAGTATGGGTTAGGTATGGCTGACAGCTCATGTCATCCCACTTCTCCCCACTCCCTCCAACTCAATTAACAGGAGCATGCTTAGCTCTAGCCACTGCTGTACTTGTCTGCAATGTGCCTAGCACGATACTTGCACTAGGAAAGAGGAAAACAGGGCAAACAGTGCTCTTTCCTGCCTGTCCTCCCAAGAGTAGTGCCCTCCCACAACCATACTGCCACACTGCTCCTAGGAGAAAGGGGGAGTCGGGGTGAGGGGTATGCCCATGCACATGAGCGTTTGACATGCACATGGATACAGGGCATCGAAGACAATTCCTTCCCAGTGCTCAGTGTGACGGGATAACCTTCCCCTCATTGCAGCATGAGGAACTCAGCAGGCCGGTTAGTGGGTCAGCCCTGAAATCTGCACCCAAGCCCTTGCCTCATGGAGCCCTGTGGGATAGTACCTTTGGCATAATACAACTGAGCAACATAGATCAAACTCACATTACGTGCCTTCTTCTGCAGCAGGGGGCGCAGATCATGTGAGCATGTCCTGCCTGATCGATTCCCTGCTATCGTAGGGGCTTCAGGCACTGATGGTACCTTGGTCTCTGCCATCTCTGCCTTTGGCTCAGTTTAGTCTCCTGAGGGCTGAAATGCTTTGTCATTTGGCTTAGCATAGGGTGTCTGGGTGAAATGTAAGGGCCAGTGTTATGCAGGAAGTCAGAGTGGATGATCTAATGGTCCCTTCTGGTCTTAAACTCTGTGAAATCAACAAGCATCTCAGTGCCCTAGACATTGCTGATTGTGTCAAGGCAGTCTGGCAGCTGTGGAGGGTTATCCCCACTTTACAGATGGGGACCTGAGGCACAGAGAGATGAAGTGGCTGGGCCAAGCTCACACAGGAAGTCTCTGAGAGACTCCAGAAAGAACCTCCTGGCTGGGATCCCAGCTCACTCCCTTCACCACAAGACTCTGTGCCTGGATTTTCAGTAATCGCTCTTCAGCCTAGCAGAGAAATGTCTAGCATGATCCAATGGCTGGAAGTTGAAGCTAGACACACCAGATCGGAAATAAGGTGGATTATTTTAACACTGAGCGTAATTAACCATAGGAACGACTTACCAAAGGTCATGGTGGATTCTCCATCACTGATACTTTTTAAATCAAGGTTGGATGTTTTTCTAAAAGATCTGCTCTAGGAATTATCGTATGGAAGTTCTATGGCCAATGTTACACAGGAAGACAGACTAGATGATCATGGCTTTAGAATCTATGAAATGAGAATGATGACACTTAACCAATCCTGATGAAAAAACATAACTACAGTTACCAAGTTATAGGCTTCCCTAAAAGAAGATAGAACAGTATTCATCAGCAGGCAGATCCTTAACTGGGTGTAGATGAGTGGCCCCATTGAAGTCAATGGAGCTGTGTGGATTTACCATAGATGAGGACCTGGCCTATCCGGTTCAATCAAAACAACAATGTGAAACGAAAGTTAAGGTTGCCTAGTGATGCATTTTAAAAAACCACACTACAACTCCTAGCTGCAAATGCTGCAAATGCTGCAGTATCACTATGACAAGTGGTAGTGCTTTGGATTGTTACTGGAGAACACTGCGGTACTTTTTTTTAAATATAAAGGTAACATTTTTCAAACATAAAAATGTACAGAAAGCAAAACAAAACCTGCACTCAGTGAGTTATAGAGAGTCTGTGCAGGGCAGTCAGAGCCATAATCCAAACCCCACTTACAGAAAAGAGCCCTACTGTATGCTCCTGAAAATATTGACGTTTGAAATCCGAAGCACATGTGATGCATTAATGTGAAACAGGGATTACATACATGCTGCTCATTGCCCTGCAGCTCAGGAAAAGTCCTTATGTAATGAAGAACTGAAAGACTTATGAGGGAATCCAATGGACTGTTATCGTGTAAAAATACCAGCCCTCTCCAAAGTCAACTCGCAGTTGCTCAAATATATGCCGGTATGTGTTTTGTTTTCCAGCAGGTCTGAGAGAGAAGGAGCCCCATTCATGTCAGCTCCTGGTAATCTCATACCTACAGCTCGGTGAATGAAACAGTGACTTGGGAAAGTCACTGCTTTTCTTTCCAGTCAATTCTCAAACATATAAAACCCACCGCCAGAGAGCCAAACACGCTCAAACAATGACAGTCAGTTTTGTCAATTACAGAAACGTTGTGTAGGCAACAAGAAGGGAATGTTTCATCCAACGAGGGGCTCCGCTTCTGGGTGTTTCTCCTGTCAGAAAAAACCCGAATCATTTCTTGATGCTCCGTATTTTTTCTATTAATAACCAGCTGAATCCCATACACTTCAATCTCACGCCTGGCTGATGCCAGCAGTGACTCTTTAATCAACGCCAAATGAGCGAAAGAGAATAACAATGCTTGGCACTTACAGGGTGCCAAAGAGTCACTGTCGAAAATAGCACTTGATCCAGGGTAGATAGAAGAGCAGCAAACCCAGCTTTCTCAGAGCCCTCTGCTAACATCTTAACCGAGCAAATCTCCCAGTGACTTGGCCTGAAGTCAATGGGAGTTTTGCTTAGGAAAAAAGCACTGAAGAGGACCTTCATACTAGAGAAGCTTTCAGATGTATCAGAATTAAGGCCCACTCCCAACATTTTGTGAGGCCTTGGTATCCTTAGTGTTTCCTGTCCCATATATCGTCCTATAGGGACGGTGGGACTAGGATATGATTGCCATAAGCAATACAATCTTCTGCTTCTGTGAGGTCCCTGATCATGGCAGGGAAGTCATGGACTGGATGTGGGACATGCTTTATAATTTTGGATACAGTTTGCTTCTGTGTAGCAGAGCGAGGGGCTACTTTGGGCCATTCAAATTTCTGTGGCAAGGCTGGCAGGACCCAGGTGTGCTTCTGTATTGCCCTGAGCTTTGGAGAACCCACAGATCAACAGGGCTCCTTGATATGGTGTCTGACAACTAGGGACTTGTGCTTCCTATTCAGCAATAGTTTAGATCTCATGTCATTTAGGTGCAGAGGCAAAGCTCTCCAGAGCCAGTCCCTGGAGGCCGCCTGCTTGCAGAAGACACAGGCAAGCACAATGCCTCTTCTGAGGCTAGGGCAGAGCTCTTCCGTCTCCTTTTCGGGTGTGCAGCCTGTATTTCCCCAAGCTACACTGGGCACAGTCCCACAGCCATAGGCCCAGACCCTTGGTGCAAAGTGGTGGTCAATGCCGGCATTTCCGTAACCCACTCAGGGTTACACTCTGTCCCCCTCTAGTGGTGGCTGGGCTACACAGCTACAGCCATGGCTAACACAGCTGGGTTTTTAGCTCCCCCGCATAGGTCTGAAAGGAGGAGGAGCGAGTTCCCTGTACCAGCTTCTCCCTGTTTGCCCCTCCAGGGCAGACCCTGAGTTACGACCAATACACCTGCTCTCATCTGAGAGCTATGAAGTGGGAGATTTGGGGAGGAAAAACAACAAGAGCCTGTGAACTGCGTTGGGCTTGGAGTACTTCCTTTGATGAGACGGGGCCGTGCGTTTGTCTGCCATTCTGAATTACTTCTGTCTACACCAGGATTCTCGTTGTTACTCAACAGGTGTGCTCTTGCTACACGAGATCACAATGGCCCCATAGCAGCTTGCACAGCTTTGGCTATGGCATATGCTTGTCCTTTTAAGGCTGGAGTTTTCAAAGGGAGCTAAGGGAGTTAGGCCCAGATCCTGAAGGTATTTAGGTGCCTAACCTCCATAGGAATCAATGTAGGTGCCTAAATACCTTTGAGATTTTGGGCACTGAGCTCCCCTTCAATTTCAGAGGGATTTGGGTGCCTATCACCCATGGTCTCCTTTGAAAATCCCAGTTTAAAACACAGAGGCATCGGAGGGAACGCCCATGCTGGGCCTGAATCTGGGAGTCAGAGAGAGCCAATGCACGTGCAGCTGAGAGAACCAGTTCTGGGCAGCAGGGAGTAACCAGCTTTCAGGAGACCTGCGCCAGCCAAGTCCACTTCTGCCCCCAAGAAGGGCTCCAAGGAAGTGGTGTCCAAGACCCAGAAGAAGGGGGATAAGAAGCAGGAGCTGGAAGGAAAGTTACTCCATCTCCATTTGCAAGGTGCTGAAGCAGGTTCCCCCGACACCGGCACCTCTGCCAACACCACGGGCATCATGATTGCTTTTGTCAGGGATGGTTTTGAGCATATCACCAAGGAGACGTCCCCTCTGATGCTTTTCAACAAGTGCTCGACAACTGCTTCCCCGGGCGAACCACACAACCGTGCATCTGCTGCTGCCGCCGGGGTTGCTAGCCAAGCTAGTCATGCCCAAGGCCACCAAGGCCATCACCAAGCTCCCCAGCTCCAGGTAACCAGAAGCCCATGGCTAGTAGTGTTACGAACAATAAGAAGGAACTCTATAAACATATCAGGAACAAATGAAAGCCTAGAAATGGTACAGGTCTGCTATCAGATGAGGATGGTAAAATTGTCAATCATGATGCAGAAAAGGTAGCGGTATTCAATACATAGTTCTGTTCTGCATTCAGAAAGAAGCAGGATGGTGTATTCATATCTTGCCATGATAACAAACTACTTTCCACTACATCAGTAACTAGGGAGGCTGGTAAGCAGCAGCTATTGAAGTTAAACCTTTTTAAATGTGCAGGACCCAAGAGTATCAAACAAATTGGCTGAGGAAATCTGAATCATTAATGCTGACTTTGAAATACTGGACTAGAGGACTACAAAAAAGGTTAAGCAAAAATATTATTATAAAGAAGTTATGAGCTTGAGGTAGGTATTGCTGGGGGAGATTCTCTGTCCTGTGTTACACAAGAGGTCAGTCTAGATTATCATAATGGTCCCTTCTAGTCTTAAAATGTATGAATCTGTGAAACTTGAGCTAAGGCACTTCACAGATTTTTCCAGTGTTACTTATAGTAACATATGCAAGAAAGAAAGAAAGAATGTAGGAAGGAAACAATCAGGGTGGTAAATAGCCAACTTTGTTGTAAAGCAAAGGGCAATTGTAAATTGAAGAGAACTCTGTATTGGAGTTGGCTCATTCCCTAAAGTATTAGGGTTTATATCCCTCATAATTTCCCCTGGATGTTCTCATTATTCTTATAAATATTTGTCTTTTTTTAAATTCTAGTAAACTTTGAGTCTCCATGACATCTTGTGGCAGTGAGTTCCACAGGTTGTTTATTCACTATATAAATTTTCCTTTGTTCACTTCTAAAAGTATTGCCTTTCAGTCTCCTCTTCCTTGCCCTGTGAGTCAGGGTTAATAGGAGTGCCCAGTTTACTTTCCCTAAACCATTCATCAGTTTGTAGACTGCTGTCATGTCCCCACTTCCTCAAACCTTCTCTAAACTAAACAGTCCATATCTTTTCAGCCTCATGCAAGAGTCACCTTAGCCCTATAATCATTTTTGTGATTTGTTTGTGGACCGCTGATGAACTGAAAAAGAAGCAAAATTGGCCGCATCAGTGATTTGTTGTGAATTCCTAGCCCAGCTCTGCAAGAGACAAATGTAGAAGGAGAGAGACCCTCAGGGGCACAGAGAGGAGGAGATACAGAGGAAGACTATTACAGAGAGCTGGAGCTGTAGAGGAGAAAGCTCCCACACGAGCAAGGGAATGGCTGTCTGTGGGGACAAATATTAGGAGTGTGGGCCGAGCAAAGAGTGGGATGGGCAAAGTCCCTCATACCAGAGGGAGCAAGACAAGCTGTGGGCCACGCGCAAAGGGGAATCTGGTGTGGTGTGACCTGCATCTGAAAGGGGCTGGGATGGGGCAAAAGCCCATGTGCAAGTAGGGGTAGGAGCCTGGCCTGTATACAGAGGAGGAAGGAGAAGACAGGGCCGTGGCCCACGTGCAAGGGGGTTGGGACAGGGCGTGGTCTATGTACAGAGGAGGAAGGAGAGGACAGGCCCACAGCCTGCGTGTGAGTGTTGCCAGCTTAGCTAGTTTCTCACTAGATTTAGTGACTTTTTGGTTTCCTTAGTGAGAAAATAAGTGTCAAAGTGACCCGTGACAAATCTAGCGACTTTCACTGCCAATTACAATGACATTCAGAGAAAGAAGTCACCAATATCTATAGTCACAAAATCATTCACAAGCAGCTTGATATTGTTAATAAAATCCATTCCATGCTCTTCTTACTACATTCTGTTGCACACCAAGTCAATGTCATTACGTCTCAATTGAGCATGTCCTCGGAAGGAATTGCATTCCGGGGCTTCTTGGGCCGAGATCACTATAAACTGCAGGCGAGGAAAAGAAGTTTGTGGAGGCTAATTAAATACTTTGCTAAAGCCAAGTGCACTTTGGAGAGAGCAGCACATTAGCCAGGACTTGTTTTTACCCAAATGTGTTCTTTCTCGCCCCTCCATAGTAGGTAGCACACTCTGTGATGCAGGGAAAGACAGCTAATGAAGCGGGCTGGGTGGGGGAGGCAGGTTAGCCAGCAAGGAGAGCCGCACGGATGGAAGGTGGGGTTGGATGAGACAGGGCCATGTGCACCAATGGGGAAGGAGGGCGGGCACCGTGCCTCCAGGAATGAAGCCCTTATTACAGGATCAAAGGTGGAGCTAGCTTGAGTTTGACTCCCCTTTACTCCTTCCCCTATCTTGGCCTGGGGTTAGCTGCCCTGCTCTTTTCAGAAATGAAACCCTGGAAGCGGGGGGGGGGGGGGGGGGGGGGCATTGGGAAGGGATCTGGCTAGTGGATTTTCTTAACTCTCTGCAGTGCTGAGCTCAGCTCTGTACACTGCAGCCCAGTACGGCTTGGATTGGTTAATTTTAGCTGAGCTCTTTCTTGCCAGCCTGGATTTGAGCCAACAGGTTAGTGAAAGGGAGAGCCAGAGCCAGGGGGAAGAGGGCATTCGCCTGACCTGAGCTTGGCGCTGCAGGGAGAGCCCGGGTGCTGTTCGGCGCTGCTGGGAATCGAAAGATTAAAGACACAGATTGTGTAGCCGGTGGCAGCTGCAAGGCTGGAGTGTTTCTCGCTGCAGCAGGGTGGGAGCAAGAAAGCCTAGTGATGTCTCTCCAGAAAATCCATGAATGTACTGGGAGGTGAAGGCAACAGCCACACTTCACACCCCACTCACTCACATGCTCCACAGGGTTGCCCACTTTCCAATTCCACAAAACCGAACACTCTTGCCCTGCCCCCTGCCCGAGGCCCTGCCCCAGCCCCACACCTTCTCTGAGGCTCCATCCCCACTCACTCCATCCCCCCTCCCTCTGTCGCTCACTCTCCCCCACCCTCACTCACTCACTAACTCACTCATTTTCACTGGGCTGGGATGGGCTTGGGGTGCAGGAGGGGGTTTGGGGTGCAAGCTCTGGGAGGGCATTTGGGTGCGGGAGGGAGCTCAGGGCTGGGACAGGGGGCTGGAGTGTGGGGTCAGGTGCAGGCTCTGGGAGGGCGTTTGGGTGCAGGAGGGATCTCAGGGCTTGGACAGGGGGCTGGAGTGTGGGCTTGAGTGCAGGCTCTGGGAGGGCATTTGGGTGCGGGAGGAGGCTCAGGGATGGAGCAGGGGCTTTGTGAGAGGAGATGAGGGCTCTAGCTGGGGGTGCAGGCTCCAGAGTGGGGCCAGAAATGAGGGGTTCAGGGTGCAAGAGGGGGCTCCAGTCTGGGGAGTGGGGCCGAGTAGTTTAGAGTGTGAGAGGGGGTTCTGGGGTGAGGTAGGGTGTTAGGGTGTGGGAGGGGTACGGACTGTAGGCTGTAGGTGTGGACTGTGGGGTGGGACCAGGATGAAGGATTTGGGATGCAGGAGGGGGCTCCGGGCTGAGGCCAAGGAGTTTGGAGTGCAGTTGGGGGCAGCTCTAAACTGGGGCAGTGGTTGGGGTGCAAGAGGGTCTCTGGGCTGGGGCAGGGGGTTGGGATGTGGGAGGGGGTGAGGGGTTTATGCTCTGGGCAGCACTGACATCGGGTGGTTCCCTGGAAGCGGCGACAAGTCCCTCCAACTCCTACGTGGAGAGGCAGCGAGGGGCCTCTGCATGCTGCCTCCGTCCGCAGGTGCCACCCCCGCAGCTCCCATTGGCTACGGTTCCTGGCCAAGGGGAGCTGTGGAGCCGGCGCTCGGGGTTGGGGCTGCGCATGGAGCCCCCTGGCCGCCCCTAAACCTAGGAGCCAAGGGACATGTCGCCGCTTCTGGGGAGCTGCGCAGAGCCAGGTAGGGAGCCTGCCAGCTCCGCCAACTGGACTTTTAACGGCCCGATCAACCGTGCTGCAGGGTTTGGGCTCAGTGCCAGGCATCCTTGTCACAAGGCGTTCCCTCAGCTGCCTGGAGTGCTGCCCCTTACTCACAACACACACCAGTTACACAATCTGGCTCTAGGAAGCCTGGTGTCTGTAGCTAGGGAGAGCCCAGGTTTCCTTAACTACTGCATTAAAGGCCTGTAGCTGTAGTAGAGCTGGGTCTCCTGCTCTGGCAGCTATAAGGGGTGAGCATGGGGATAACTGCAGCTCACTAGTCAAGAGGACTTGAAAGCTAAAGTGACCCCAGGGCCTGAGGGGGAGCTACAGGCGTCCTGAGGAGAAGGTGCAATTTGCAGCGGTGACTGTTAGGAGCAACTCCTTCTGGATGCGTGCACATTCCCAGAAGGTAAGCAGAGGAGGAAGGAGGGATTTGCATGGCCTATGCCAAGCCAATGCATTGCAAAGCCAGGAGCTGAATGCACAGAACAAACCCTGCTGTGGCCTTTGTTTGATGAAGCCATTTTGAAAAGGCCTCGACTACTCTGACATCCTTGGTCAAAATATTGAATCAATTAGTGCCTGTAACATTTCAAATAACTTCCAAACAGCAAAATAGATGTTGGCACAACTCTAAATCTGCTCCCTTTATTGAGCCCTTATATGGCAAACTTCAGTGCAGAGGGAATTCTTAGCAGCAAAGCTATCCGTCTGGACTTTTACAATAGAGGTTTGTTCTAACAAACAGGGGGAAGGGTAGATTGGTGGTTAGAGCACAGGACATGGAGGCCTGGGTCCTGAATTCTAGTCCTGACATTTCCACTTAGTACCCTGTTTCCCCGAAAATAAGACATCCTCCGAAAATAAGGCCTACTTACAGTTTTGCCTCTCGTTGTAATATAAGGCATCCCCCCGATAATAAGACCTCCCCGATAATAAGGCATCCACCGATAATAAGGCATTTTTCATTTCTGAAAAATAAGACATCCCCTGAAAATAAGACCTAGCGCATCTTTGGGAGCAAAAATTAATATAAGACACTGTCTTATTTTCGGGGAAACAGGGTAAGTGCCTTTGTGTAAGTTGTTTAACTTCTTTGTGCTTCCTCATTTTTGTACTACGGGCTACAATGTGTACTATGTAGATGGAAACTTTCACCTACATTGCAAGGAGGGAAGGAGGCTTAATTCGTATTTGTAACGTGCTGTGAGATCCTCAGAGAAAAGACTAAATTTTATCATAATGCTGGCACCCCTACAGCAATGCAAGGTGATTGATAATGATCATCTGCTGATATGTTACAGGTGGCAGAGATAGCAATTGCAGCTGGGAAAATAGCAGATTTATCAGTTCACTGGAAATGCCAAAAAATTGGGGAAAAATAATTTCAGGCTAACCTGAAAACAAACTTTTTTGAAATGTTTGGCAAATTGAAAAGTAAAAAAAAAAAAAAAATGCTTTGGGCAGAACTAAATGCTTTCTTCTGCTTTCAAGCATTTTTAACTTTTTAATTTTTTTTAAGTAAAGGAAATTTTGGGAAAAAAGTAATTTCAAACAAAAAATTCAAAATGTTTCATTTAAAAAATGTCAAAACAAAACATTTCAATTTCTTTGGAATTTCCTTTGAGTTTTTTCAACTGAACAAAATCCACATGGATTTGCAAAATACTCCAGTGTTTCCTATTTGCATTTTCCACTGAAAAAAAGGTTTTGGTTGAAAAATTTCACCCAGCTTTACTAGAAATGTCTATAGTTAAGTTTGCCCAGTGCTTCTCATTATAAGACTGTTTTCAGTTGCTTATAACAAGGCTTGGTAGAATTTTATTTTAATTTTTTTAACGTTTCAATGGATAATATTGATGTTTATTTTAAGCATTTTTTTATTTGTATCAATTTAATTTTTCACAATTGCAGGAAATTATGGGGGGATTAAACTAGGGGGATGTCAGACAATCATTATTTAATGACGGTAGATTTAAAAAGCTTTATAACCGTATTAAAACACAAATGGGTAACATCACCTGTCAAAATATACAAAGTAAATATCCTTAAATCAAACCCTGTGTTCTCAAGCAGCATTTTTCTTATTTAGCCTTTGTAAATTTTGATTATTATCAATGGAAATATTTTGTTCACTCATTTCTGTGTAAAGTGAAATTGATGTTTGCTGACATTTCCTGATAAAAATCTAGTCCTTCAAAGTCTACTTATAACTTAACAAACTTAAACTGCTAGGGTGAAGTTTTCCATGCCAGTTGTCTGCCTTACAAGACTCTGACATCTCCTTTCTTAAATCTTTCCAAGTTTTGTTTTCTTTCATGAGGTTTTCTGTCACCATGCAGACAGACACATGAGAACTGATGTCCTTTCCTATCTGGGCCTCCTCCTTGTTGCATATAGTACTGCTCCATGTTATCACAGTCTATTTTAGTTCTGCAGAAAATAATTGCAACCATTTCACTGAGAAGTTCTACCACTCCCCTGCTTTGGAGTAGAGAACGTGAAATTCAGCAGTGGGTTGGGCCTGGTATCAGGAATGTGCCATTTGATTTTCTGGGGGGTGGGGGGGTAGGGGACCTCCCCAAATTTAGCCAAGTTATAGGCCTTTGAAAAACCATTTTGCACATGCTCAATAGCGATTTCTTAGAGTATGGCAGCTAAACTCTCTGAAGATTGTCTTCACCAAGCATGTTCCAGTTGAGGGAAGCAGGGGGCTGCTGTTGCAGTGAGCTCCACAATTCTCTCTCTCCTGTGCTGTAACACACCTGTTGGTGCCCAGGCAGCATGAAGGAGAAAGCAGCCTGACTTGGATGCAGAGGGGACAAGAATAGGACCTAATGGGGGGTGGTTTGTGAAAGGAGGGCATTAGGCCAAGAAGCCAGCGGGGGAAGGACTGGAAGCAATTTCGAGGGAAGAAGGAAACTAGCGCTTGGAGCCAGTAGGGTAGGGGAAGAATGAGATTGGATGAGAAGCTGTGGAGAGACTGGGACTTCCTAGGCTAGGAGACTGGGACTGGGATGAGGAGCTGAGTGTGTGTGAAGGAAAAGACAGGAGAGGGACGGGCCGGAGGGGGAAGAGGTGAAGGACTCTGGTTTGCAGGGAACGGGGCAGAAGGGTCTGTAACCACTAGAGCATGCATCCCTCCAGAACCCGGAATGGAACCCATTCCTCTGCTGCTGCCAGACAATAACCTTGAAACCCACTGGCAAAGTGTGTTTCATCGCCCTCTAGTGCTGGTCCATAGGGAGGATGACAACCTACTCTGCTATCGGTTACTCCATTAGCTCAAGTGGCAGAGGTATGTGCAGTGGATCTAAAGGTTCCAGCCCTGCTGGTAACATAGGTGGGTATCAATATGGTGCTACATGATGGGATTTCTGGTGTTTCCGTTTGATTTTTAAAAAACACCTCTAGAAAATTACACACAAAACCCCTGTTAAAATAATGTTAAGATTGCAAAATCAAGCACCCAGAAGCTAGGAAATGCCAGTATTAAGGCTGCCCAAGCAACCTGAATTTGGTTGATACCGTCTTTTATGCACGATTTTGCACTATTATTTCCACTGGACCCCTGCTTCATTCAGTGCACAGGGTGGATGGTGCTCAAGGAATGAGCAGCTGTTCAGTATTTTGTTTGGCTGTGATTGAGGGACAGACTTTGTTTCCAGGTGTCAATCTGCACCTTCCTGAAGTGACATCCTTGCAAAAATCACAATACCCATGACGTTTCCCAATGGCTCCGTGTTCCCACAGGAAGGTGTTGAAGTTCTCCAGGGCCTCTGCTCCTGTCCTATGTAGCAGTGGGGAAAATTTCACTCTAGTTTCTTTGCAAAATCATATGCTTCCAGGAAAATCTGGAATTGCTGTGGCCCCCTGCTCCTGGCCCCTGCAAAGTTCCTTCTAGCCTGAGGGATTCAGGTAGCTTTGTGTGCTCCATTTTTGCCACAGATTTAGTTCACTTCAGAGACTATAATTAAGGTCTGAATGTGTGGACGAGATGTCACATGACATAGGTCAGGGTTACAAAGGTTTAATGCCCCTGCCACAGGACAGGCATCAGTTTCGAATGAGTGGATCAGCTACTGTTGCAGATGAGAGCCTTGGGTCTTGCACAGACCTTCTGCTGGCCCACCTGCTCACACCCATCTGTTTCCATGGAAGACACCAACCCTAAAAGCTCAGCGGCCAGTGTAACCACCATGCCAGTGGAAATTCCAGTACAAAAATTTCAGCAGCTGAGTTGGCAGATAGGTTTCAGAACAGAGCAGTGGAAATACAGACTAGCTAAAGGATTTTACTGGTTCCCATGACTACTGGATCCTATGGCTTCTGGTCCACCAGATGAATCCAAAAGAGGCCAGTAGAACCTACGAGATTCCAGTAGAATCTTTCCACTGATCTAAATATCCCCTTGCTCCATTATTGCCATCACACTGGGGTGAGTAGGAACCAGGTGAAAAGTGATAAGTTATGCATCTCATCTGCTTGAAATAAAATGAGGGTGGTAGAAAAGTGAATGGGCCCAACTGGATACTTCAGTTCCAGGTTCTTGGGTTAATTCAATTCTCTCCATTCATGCCACTCCAGTGAATTCAGTCTGAGTGATGACACCAGTTTAAAAGTAAAATAATGCAGTGGTGACTCATGTTCAGTGCAGAATAGCCAGTTTTACAAAAAGCAGGGATGCTCCTAGCCCTTCTGATTATTCCCAAATCAAATATTTTATCACCTTGGTCACTTTCAAACCACTATGTTCAACTGGAGTGTCTAAATTGCTTATCATGGCCACCAAAACTTCATTTTCAGCCCCATCTGGAAAATATAGAAATATACTGTATCCTCCAGATGTAATATGAGAAAGGTATCGAAGTGATTAATAGCAGTACTGGGGCAGAGTTAAGGTTATGTGGAAAAATCTATCCTTAGCTTGTGATTTCCATACTTTTTAATGTTTACAGGAGAGGTTTGTGGATGTGTTTAATGATACATCATCTCTTGAATTGCTTTTAGCAAGCTTATCTGTAATGTAGCAAAGATTTTGGGGGGGGTGGGGTGTCTGGTAATAAGCACAGTGGTTCCTGATTTTTCTCTGACACTTGTGTATATGAGGGTTAATTGGAGTTTCACCCTTGTAAAACTGAATTGGGCCTAGTATGTATCCGCTCTGCCTACATTCCAGGCATCCTCTCAGAATGCCTTCATTTTAAGTCACGTCCTTTCGTTTTTCTATTCCATTAAGCTCTGATCTCTTTGTACTATTTATCTTATAGCATCTTTATGCTTGACTGTTGACGTAACCACTCGCTGTGGCAGTACACATACTCTACTGAGCACACATGCACAGAAGGCTCAATCCCGGCCACAGAGCTACTCCATTTGTTTCCTAGAGGCTTGTTACTTGGACATGAGTCTGACAAACCGGAATGTCAGCCCAGGTTTATTGGCAGCGTGCCTCTGTTTTCTGTTTCCATAAGAGGCCTTCGCTTTCCCAAGCTTCTTGTCCCACTGGTAGTTTTTTAGAAAAACTCAGCAGGTCCCTGGAAGTTCACAAAGCCTTCTTCATTCATAAGCAAGCCGCTTGCGAGCCCCTGAACAGAATGGCTCTATCCGTGAAGTCTGATTGACCTTTGGGAATCGTGCACATGACAGAAAAAATAATAAAAATAAAAAAGGGGGCAGAAAGTTTAAGGAAATAGACAAACCAAGAACAAGGGGCCCACCAGTGTGTTAGTAATGCACTGAATGGGAGAGCTAAAGGTATAAATATCATGATGGGCCGTGTTTGCATTGCCACAGCCCAGCAAAAAGAAAGAACCCCAGGGCTAGGCGCCAACGTGTCCTGGATCCTTAATGGCTTCTACATAAAAATTGTCATTTTCATTGTATGATTAAAATAAAGCGCAATGGCAAAATAGACTCTCCCTTTCTCACGTTTCTTTTAGTGGATGCCAGACTGACAACCCTACAGAAAGTGGTCCTGTGTCCTTAGAATAGGCGCAGCACAAGCGAGTGTCTCTGCCACACATGCAACCCTTCCAAGACGCCTCCACCCCGAGCCACAGGGACCACCTCCAGGGGTGACAGGCAGGCCAGCTCAGCCTGTGGCCTCTCTAGTGAGAGTGCCAACCAGAGGACCAATTAGTGCCAGTTAGGAGGGTGGGTTTGGGGTGATCTGGACACTGACCACTCAGAACTGGCCTGCAGCCACCGATTCATTTCACACAGGCCACTGAAAGCAAACAGATGCTAGCAAACTTCAGTCATTCGCTACCAAGAGCATAAGGCCTGTTAATATTGCCCTGCGCTACATGGTCAACACAAGCAATTCCCATCTTCTAAATCTTCCATTCATCGTTTCCAATCCTTTCTCCCGCCCTTCTGCTCCCAGCTCTCTGAGCCTTCCCCTCAGCAGGCTTCAGGGTCCCCTCCTCCTTCACCTGTGACTTCCTGGTCCTCTGTTCCACCTCAGAGTCCCTCCCACCCCCCACCCCATTTCCAGGAGCCAATTCCTCTGCTCCTCTTCCTGTGTTGTCAAACCCCTCTGGAGGAAGCCCCAGTGACCACAAGGACTTTCTCTACTGCAACATGTTCCTTCCTCCTGGACTTCTGCCTTCTTCATAATCAACCTGCCCTATCTCCCCTCCTTCATTATGCCCCACGCCTATGCCCAATTTTTGTGTTCAATGCTTTTTCCTTCACCCTTCTAGATACTCCTTCTTCCAACACATGCTACCTCCGCCCTTCCCTACCAAGGGTGGAGCTCACGGCTTTGTGTTCTCCTGGGCAACAGCTTGTGACATCGCTATTTCCTTAGCATTGCGGAGCCTGTGATGACAGCAGCTGCAGCAGAACTGAGGTGCGAACAGTCAGGTGCTGTGAACTTGGGAGCAAATCCAGGTAACTACTGATCACATTCCCTGGGGAAGCTGGATGTACGAGGTGGAGCCGGATGCTTTGCTGAGGGTATGTAAGAAAGGCAGGCAGTGAGAGGAGCCAGACCATTAGCACTGAGATAGGAGACATCAAGCGTGAACCTAGGGAGCTCACAGATTCAGCGTACAACTGCTGTGTGCTGCAGAGATGCTGTACTAGATACACCTGGTGTGATCCAATGTGAACATTCCTATGAGATACTAAGTACATCAGTCAGACTGTCTGCCTCCCGTGAGTAGTGGTTTCACATTTAGGCTTAGAGGTTCTGCTCCAGGGTGACTCGGAGATGAATCTAAATTGGTGAATCATAAAAAAGACATTACAATAAAAACACAAACACAACTCCTCAGAAAAATAGGATCACATGAAATGATTAGAGATGGTTGTAAATTTTCCACCAAAACATTTTTCGATGGAAAATGGCTTTTCAACTACACAGATGTTTTCCCAGCCTATCTATCTATCTATCTATCTATCTATCTATCTATCTATCTATCTATCTATCTATCTATCTATCTATCTATCTATCTATCTATTTTCATTGAAAATCTCCAGGTTTTGCCCAAAAGCAGAAGATGTTTTGGTTATGATCAATTAATCATTTTGTTTTTTCAATAAAAAATGGAAAAATTTCAAAGGAAACTTTTGACAAAAATGAAAACATTTTTTATGTGTCAACTGATTGTAGGGGGGCAAAATCATTTCCCAACCAACTGGAGTAATGAGGCCCTTGGTAAGATTGTCTGGGGCGAATCAGCTAAATGAACAGAGCTAGTAGTTTAAGGGCAGAAGCAGACTCATAAAGCTTGAAACATGAGCTAGCCGTGGGTTGCACATGGAGTCTGCAGCTTCACAAGGGATCACTCAACGGTTTCCAATGGCAATGGGAACGTGGAGAGGTAGCCAAACTAGAGTACGTAGTGAGTCCAAGCTTGTGGGGAAGAGATAAAGGGGAACAAAAAATCAGTTAATACCCGATAAAAAGGTTATGGAGAATGAGAAGGCTTCTTAGAGCTACGTCTAGGGGGACAGGACCTGGAGAGAAAGTAGGATGATGGATAAAGGAAGAGGCAATAAAAGTGATGCAGACTCAAAATTGTTGCAATAATGAATTCTACTTTTCCATCTCTCTTTAATATAAAGAATTCTCGGTAATTAGGAACCAAAGAAGACCACCAATGAAAGCTAGGATTCCCCTTTGCTCCCCAGAGAAGGGCATTGCCAGCTGGCTGTGTGGGCCACGACACAGGCAGTCTCTGTTATTTTTAAGCACACGTGTTAGTCCTGCGGGTGAGCTTCCACACACTCTGTGTTCTGTTCCTAATTTGAGATCTGAAGTTGTTATGGGAAAACACTGTTTGGAAGCTCTGCGATTCACCTTTCAGTCAAGTCTGAAGAGCCCCCAAGGAGCCATTTGGAGCAGTTGTTAATGAAATGAGTGTGAGAGCAGGTAGCCAAAGCGAGGCAGGGAATGCCACTGACTCCCTAAAGCATGGAGCAGACAGCTGGGACAGCACCAGATCACTGTTTATTTGAGTAAATAATTGGAATGTCCTGTATTTAAATAATGCATGAGGCCCCCATTGTCAGACGGCACCGAGCCAATCGCTATACAGAAAACAAAGCAGTAATCTAGTCCTAACGACCCTGCTACTGCTTCCACTGAAATCATGGTCCATTTATTCCTGTTGATTTCCCTGCAGTCCCAGGGCCCAGTACCTTTCAGCACCACTCCCCTGCTCCGTTATGTGTTAGCTTGGTTTGTGTGTTCCTGGGTGGTGATGCCCACTTACTAGTAGCTAACAGGATTTTCTACCAGAGGCCAGTGTTCTGGAAACCAACCTCCCCAAGTGTCAGGGTCCAGCCGCCGGTGTGAGTGATTTATATAATAACTGTGTCTGCACACACAGAGGGGCTGATGGAGAAGGGGAAAGCCCTCGTCACCATAGTATCTGAGCCCCTCTCTCATGTGTATATCCTCACAACACCCCAGCAAGGCAGGGAAGCACCATCCTTCACAGATGCCCGGACAGACCTTGCCTAAGATCATCCAGGGGTCTGCGGCAGAGCACAGATTTCCCAAGTCGGTGCCTGAACTACTGGAGCCTCCTTCCATGCTCACGGCCTATGCTTTTGGATCCAGAGGCTTTGGATTAAATCCCTGCAGGAGACCCAGCTAGGAGTGTTGTTACAAGCCCATTTGATCTGGATCTAAGCGCATGAGACTCTGCAGCTGGAGCTAAAGAACCAGCTCCAATAGCTTGTGGGCAGTAGCAGGCTTGTGAAGATCTTTTTTATGAGGTCCAGCCCTGGAGGAGGATGAAGACCCACACTGGGTTAATGTTGGCTGTAAGGTTGCCAACCCTCCAGGATTGTCCGGGAGTCTCCAGGAATTAAAGGTTAATCTTTAATTAAAGATGATGCCAAGTGATGAAACCTCCAGGAATACGTCCAGCCAAAATTGACAATCCTAGTTGGCTGCATTTAGAAGCTAATTTGAGAAGGGAGAGAAAGAGAAATGTTTCCCGATCAAGATTCATATGCTTGGGATGGCTGAGCCAGTTTGGAAATAAACTCTGAATCTCACCCCAAAGGCTGCTGTGAACCCAAACCACATTTGGAGTTGACTTTTGGTTTCCCCTTGCGCATGGCTCTGTGCCTTCCTGCTGGCAGAGGAAGTGCTGAAATTCAGAAAGGAAGGCTGTTCTCATGAGACATCTGATGGGAGCAGCAGCAACCTAGCAAGGAAACCCATCCTTGTGCAATTTCAAGCCCACTTTCCTAGAGGTTCCAAGTAGGCCCAGTCCTGCTCCCATGAAGTCAACAGAAGTTTTACTGCTTGATTTCAGTGCCTGCAGGATTTAACCCACAGAGCATGATCCTGCAAACCCTCCCATGTGTGAGTAATGGATGTCAATAGGAATACTTGTGTGAGTAAGGAAGAATGGGCCCATAGTTCTGATACCCATCCAGGGCTTGGGTCTGATGTGATTTACACTGCTACAACCCCAGTGATTTCATTGGCTTTACTCCTCATTGACACCTGGTGGAAACCAGAAACAGGCTCCCATATTCTTGGCTGTTCACCGACCTGTTCTGAAATGTTGAGCATTGTGCCCACGCTTTCTCTCCTGTTCTCTTTCCTTGGAGATCTCTCCATCAACTTGAACAAAAAATGTCCATAGGCTCCTGAGTTTTTTTAATTAAGGAGAGCTTTCATTGCATTGGATTTCCCAAGCTCTTGCACCTCAGGGAGCCTGCGTATCATTTATCATGATCAGTGAAGGTTTTGTGAATCATCCAGTTTAGACCTCACTCAGTTTGGTGCATTCCACAACGGTAGCCAGTACTCACCTCCAAAGAAAACTGCACAAATGGATCTGAGTCCTGAATAACTGAGGCCTGAAGGTTCAGTACTTGGGTTACATGACAAAAGTTTTTAAATGAGAAGGAGAGAGGAAGTTAAATTCTCCGCAGGGAAGAAAGGCCAGTGGCAGCAAAAATAGAAGAAATCAATGCACTGGGAAGCGAGGTCCTGTCACTAGAGATGCAATGAAGGATTTCACAACAAATTAATCTTTTTAATGGATTTTAGGTGAGGGAGCAAAATTGGGCTTAAATTGAAAACTCAGGGTATGTCTACAGTGCGAGCTGAGGGTGTAGTTTCCAGCTGGAGAAGATGTACTTGCCCTAACTCAGATGGAGCTAGTCACTAAAATAGAGCGTAGCTGTGGCAGTGCAAGGGGCTACCTTCCCCTAGTATGTGTCTAGAGCCTCCTGCCACCCATGGTTGGTCAGAGCTAGCATAGGTATACCTCCTCAAGCTGGGAATCACACCCCGGACATGAAGTGCAGACATACCCTCAGTTGCATTCTTAATTATGGAACCATCAGTTCTGTCTTGTAATCCATTTTTGGGCAGTTCTGAGACATTTCATCTAGTAGAAGTCAGTGGTACATGTACCCAAACCTTCCATTTCCCTATACATATACCCCGAGAGATAAATGCACATACACATCAACTGATACGCAGACACAGATCTTGCATGCAGTGTTGTGTACCACCTGACCTTTGTGCGGATGTCCAAATTCCAGAGAAAGTACTAATGTGAGCTTGGAAAGATCTTGTTTATATGACCAGAATGAAGACGTTATGCCTATATGGTGTGTGGAAGAGAAGCTTCTGGGTCGATCTGCTTGCAATGTAGAAGTGCAGGAAGCTCTTCAAGATCAATCACACATTCTACGTGGAATGTATGTCAATATACATAAACCCTCTGTGACAGACCCAGACCAGTAGGGTACAGGAGTCTGGTAGAGGGCAAATATACTGGTCACTGGATGAGTAGTTTTCTGTTCCCTGAGTGACCAGAGAAGGGGCTGCACTAGAGTAATCAGGAACCTGCTAGAACCAGTTAAGGCAGGCAGGCTAATTAGGACACCTGGAGCCAATTAAGAAGAAGCTGCTAGAATCAATTAAGGCAGGCTAATCAGGGCACCTGGGTTTTAAAAGGAGCTCACTTCAGTTTGTGGTGTGAGTGTGAGGAGCTGGGAGCAAGAGGCGCAAGGAGCTGAGAGGGCGTGCTGCTGGAGGACTGAGGAGCACAAGCGTTATCAGACACCAGGAGGAAGGTCCTGTGGTGAGAATAAGGAAGGCGTTTGGAGGAAGCCATGGGGAAGTAGCCCAGGGAGTTGTAGCTGTCATGCAGCTGTTACAGGAGGCACTATAGACAGCTGCCGTCCACTGGGCCTTGGGCTGGAACCCAGAGTAGAGGGCGGGCCCGGGTTTCCCCCAAACCTCCCAATTGACCTGGACTGTGGGTTCTTCCAGAGGGGAAGGTCTCTGGGCTGTTCCCCAACCCACATAGTGAATCTCTGAGGCAAGAAAATCCGCCAATAAGTGCAGGACCCACCAAGATAGAGGAGGAACTTTGTCACACACCCCTCTCTAAAGTGCCTTGTGCTGGTTGCTCTTTCTATTTGTTGAGATAGGTCTTGCTATGGGAAAGGGGAAAGCTTCCTTGAAATAGGTCGTGCTAAGAAAGTCTTCTGTGAAACGGTCTCCCTGCAAAACTAGCACATGGGCCTTCTTCATCTTGACTCAGACATTATGAGTCATATTTTTAAGCTTTCATTAGACACTTTGGTCTGGAGATACGTTTTTGTCATTCAGCTTCCTGTCTTTCCAATGGTCTCATTGTATTTTCTCACTGTTATATTAGTTTAACCGTAATGTCCTTTGATGTGAAGTTTATTCCAGTTTGATATTGTGGAAACATTTGGATTGATGCTAGGTGTTTTCACAGCTTCGATTAATTCCCGAATTAAATAGAAATCTGGATAGATTTTGCTGAGATGAATTGTTGACGGTCATCAGACCCTTAACACCATTCCTCTTGTGTTGAATAGTAACTCGTGGTCAAATCCTACTGTTAGTCAACTCCATGGCAAAAATCTCCTGGTCTTCAGGGGGAGTAAAACTTGGCCCTTAGGTTTCCTTCTATGAATTAAATACTAATGTCCCACTACACCTAGTTTGTGACAATACCAAATATCTTTTGTCTGCATATCAAATTTCAATGTTATGGGTGACCAGATGGCTCAAGGGGTTGTCAATGGAATACAGAGTGCAGTCCAGGCTGGTAGTGACCAAAAGCACTACCATCTCATGACTGTAGAGTAGGCCATATGAGATGAGTTTGTGGTCCCAGTCCAGTTCCTAGAAGACAAGTGTCCACATCCCAAAAAAGCATCATCACAATGGCTGTAATGCTCACAGTTCTCAGCCAAGATGCCAGTTACTAAACAGGCCATGGAGGTGAAGCTAGCGTCTCTATCCTAGAGACAGTCCCGCCAGGCCAGGGTTGAATCACACTGGCAGTCTTTGGGGAGCTGGCATTTCTTATGCTGAGTCCTTTTGGTGAGTAAGCAGAAGACTTTGGTCTCCAGGACTGTCAGTCTAGTAACTTTCATCAGCATTAAAACATCACAAGAAAATCACCTTGCAGACCCCGAGGGACATATTCAAGGTCACACAGCAAGTCAGTGGAAGCAGCAGGAACTGAAATGGAGAAGACCTAACTCACATTCCCCTAGTCTAATACTCCTCTCTAGCCTTCTCTCCACCATTGCTAACACCAGCTCAGCTCCACCAGGTTCCGAGTGGAAGACCCAGTGTCGATGGGCTGTTGGCTGCTGCTGTTGATGAGACCTGCTCGAAGCAGGGTTACATAACATGAGTCTTAAACCATCAGTCAATTTGTCTACACAAGATCTTCTACCATTTCTTGCACTGCTGGGCTGAGCTGCTGTCAGCAATGCTGGGCAATGTTCCAGGGGCAGGACTAGGTGACCTCTGGAGATCCCTTCCAGCCCTACATTTGTATGATCCTACATTTTCAGAATTCCCTGAGTTTCTGTGTATCTGAACTTGTGCTCTTACTGTCATGATGTTTTTGTGGAGGAGATTTCCTCCCTCTCTGATGCCCAGGAATGTAAACTCCTCAGGAAACAACCATCTTCCTCTCCATCTTACTCTGTATGTTTCCAGTTCAGTCTTTCCCAGCTGGGCATCAGCTACATTCTCAATCAAGTTCACCTGGAACTATTTAATTTAAATTCTCAATGGCTTCTGGAGAAGGGGCCATATGCTGCCCTTCATACAGATCAATGGGACTTCTGCATGCAGATCATGGGCAGCAGTATATACAAAAAAGCAAGCAAATGGACTTTTAATCAAACAATAGAATTGTAGGTACGAAGGACAGAGGGCCTGGTCCAAACCCAGTGGGAGTCTTTCCGCTGGTTTCCGTGGGTCCTAGGACTTCCCTGAATTAATTCCATGTTCAGTGCTGGTGAGAGTCCCACTGTAATTTCCCCTTCTTGCTCTGCCTCTGTCCCTCTCGGGAAATGGTTGATAATGCATGCTTCTGTGCTGACCTACAGCTAACGTAAACACCAGCTACAGAGTCACCAGAGCCTCTCACCCAGTCCCCTCTGACCCCTTCCTCTGGGCTTCCTCATTGGGTGGGGCAGAATGGTCTTAACCCATGAAAAGAGGAAAGTACTAAGGGCTTTGTGTACAAGCTATACTCTGTCGCTGTCTGGGCTCAGCAGAAAGGTGAGCTGATTAGCATTGTGGAAGACCTCTAGAAATGGACTAAGAGACATTATGGAAAGAACAAACTTCAAAGAAAAAGTTTCATTTGAAAATTTTCAAAGTGCCTATTTTAGAAAATTGAAAAATATGGAAACCAGAATTTTTCTTTTTTGTCTTCACTTTTTGGTTTTCCTTCTTTGATTTCTCCCTCCCTCCCCTCCCCCCACTTTCCCTTTTCTCCTTCTCTGCTACCTAGTCCCCTCTAGCAAACAGAGAAAAGGGAGGGGAAAGGAAAAAAAGAAACACCCACCCATGAACATTTTTTTAAACAGTTTTCAGTGTAAAATTCAACGAACATCTTCCAAACCAGTTCTTTTCAAAAACTGGGAAACGAAAATATTTTCAAAAATTCCAGGAAATGTTTGCTTTTGGCTTATGACCAACTATGCTTTTACAGAATAGCACATCTTCGGACTCTCTCCTTTCCTTCCTGAGTTCCCTCACCCCGTTCTTTCACTGGGGAGCCTGTTGCAGGTACCTGGTTTGGGTAACAGCTGAGTTGTATTTTTTTTCAAGCATTAGAAACCTCTCCCATGGGGTTCCTGCGTGGCTCATTGAATCCTGGTGCATCTCTGCTGCATGCAGGATAAGCTGGAAGATGTACAGGTACTGGTAGCCAGACCATAAATATATTAACTGTTCTTTCCATTTATCATTTCACACAGTCATTTTCTGCTAGTTGTGGTTGGAAAAATTAAGTCCTTATAATTTACAGAGTCAACACGTCTTACAGAATAATTTTTTACTTAGTTGAAGTGCATCGCGTAGCTTCTTAGTGTATTTGCCTAGACTAAGGAGAATCTGTAAATTGCACAGATTCTGCTGCCCTGAGGCAATCCAGGTGACTGGGCAGTGGGTGAGGTTATGCAGGGATTGAAAATACTTCTTACGCTAGCAGCGCATTGACTTTTATCATTCGGTGATCCACTCAGGTAGATGGACATCCACTCACAGACCCATCTTCTCTTCCAACCTCCCAGAGGCCCACTGCACAGTGTGTACAATATTTCATTCTGGAGGCTACCTGAGAGGGCTCCATTGATCTGTGGGGTCTGCAGATCACAGTTGGCGATGCCACCAACTTTTGTGATCGTGTATCAAAATGGGATTGAACACACTATTATGCAGAGCTCTGCTGCCACGACAGCACACATCAGGGATACGGTTTGAGCCTTGAAATTCTTGTCTGTCCTCCATTTGAAATGGGATTTGAGGGTCATGTTAACGCACCTTGCACCCTTAGGAATTCTCTTCGCATTTTTAATATGTAAACAACAACCATGATGATTACAACTGGCTGAAATCTTTCAAATTTTGATGAAAGTCCAAAATTCAAATTTCCAAGTTAAAAGGGGGAAATGTTGATAAAACTTTCATGAAATATTTTTCCTGCTTTTTTTTAACCAGCTCCCATAATATTACATCTATGTGGCACCTGTCAACAAAGATTTCAAAGTACTTTGTAAAGGGATTGTAGAAACTATGGGCCAAATTCTGGGAGCCACAGTCAGGTGGGGATCACTTTGCCACTGAAATGCAGTCACCTCTGGTGTGGAATTGGTCAACAGTGCACAGCAACACTAAACATTTTACGAAAATAAAGGGCCTAATCCTGTGCGATGCAGCGCGTCCACAATTCCCAGTGAATTCAAATAGGGATTGGGCTGTGTGACAGGGCAATGTCCTGCTCTTTCTACACAGACTATTTAGAGATCTTTGGGTGTTAAACACCACCATGTAGTTTATAACACTTGTTTCTCCTCAACCCTCTGCCGAGGAGTGGGACAAGAACTCTGCACCTAGAGATTCTTCTTAGTCCACTAGCCTGTCTCTCCCAAGCACATCCTTTCTTTCCCTCCTACCCTCCATGCTAGTGTACTAATTAGCTCTTTAGTCCTCCCCAGTCCATTCTAATCTGCTAATTAAGCACAGTCAGGGCCACACTGGGGGGAATTAATTGGTATTTAAGTGATCAGAGTGCTGGTTCAGCTATTGGTTCCCAGCACTGTGTCTCAGGACCAAAATAAAAGAATCTAGTACCAATTTAAAGTACACTGAAGCTTTTTTGTTTGTTTGTTTTTTTAACTAGCCAAAAATGTATCATTCAGCCTGGAATTTAGCCAAGGCACCAGCGTTAATAATAAAACTGGTATTGTTGAATATATACAATGACAAGTTGTCAGGAGCTTTAAGTCTCCAGAAAACTGCTCCTCCATGTCAGAGCACCCGATCAATACTGACTTTGGGAGAATTATGCCACCACATACAAATTGATTCATCAACACTTTCTACATTACTTGCTGGAGGTCTCCCATCCAAATAGAGGCTCGGCCCAGAGAATACCCAAAGGGGGCATCAAATGTAGATTACTTCGTCTCAGTAAGACGATAGAAGGAGAGGAATTTAGGAAAAAGGAATAGGATTACCCAAATTGGAATCTGGACAAGACCCAGCGGTTACTAACCTGCCTACTGTTATGAAAAGTGTCCTGGGATCTTTAATGACCATAAATGATCAGGAGTTCTTATCTGAATGGTGGTGTTTTGCTTACAAAATTGTTTTGCATTACCGAGCATTTTTCAAGGCTTCTCTGCCATGTGAATCCTTTTGGGAAGCCAGGCATTGAATGGTCTGCCCGTACCTGGTGGAATTACCCCAGCTGTCTGGGAACAAATAGCAGACACATTGCTGGGGTATCCCCCAGATGATGAGAGGTAGGAACCCTAAAATGTGGTAGCTGATGCAGTCCATCCTTTATCGTTCTCTGAGGGCAGGGGTTCTGCACACATCTGCTCTAATATTAACTTCCTATCTCTCTCGCTCCCTCCCTCTCCTGGACAATCGGAAGAAATGTTAAGGTCATGCAAGCTTCTCTTCCTGCTTCTTGTGTGGTTTTTCCATTGCCCTTGATTTTCCTTTCTGCTTCCCCAGTGGCACCTCACTCAGCCCCCTCATGCTGCCTTAAGAAGAGGAACAGCAGAAGGGGAGAAAAAAAAGTCTGACAATTAGAAACATACTCAGAGATTTCCTGCTTCCAATGTCTGTTGCAAAAGAGCTGTTGTTCCTGGGTTAACAGGGAGGGAAGCAAGAGGAAATTAATGAGCTTGGCAAATCGTGGACAAATTGAATAAAATTCTGGGCCAAATTCACCCTTGGCGTCACTCCTTTGAACTTAGCAGAGGGATGCCTTTGGGTCTGTATTTTAAATTTTCTCCCCAGGTTAGAACTGTATGGGTTTTGTTTGTTTGTTTGTTTGTTTTACACCAGTCATTTCTTTGGTACATGCTACAGAAATTACTTTATTCATCCATTATTACTAATTATTATTTCATGTATATAGTAAATATATGTTCAGGGGCAGTGTTTTCTAGTAGGTAGTGCACTGCACTGGGAATCAAGAGGTCTATTCCTGTCTGTGCCACTGGGCTGCTGGGGGACCCTAAGTACGTTACTTCACTTGGCTGTGCCTCAATTTCGCCTTTGTCTGAGGATAGGATCATAGTAACCACCTCATCCTCCAGCTCCTTGGCTCTGAAATATTTTTGTTGAGAAACAATCATGAAAGTGCACAAGGCTGCATCTACGCTCTGCAGGCATGACCTCGGTTGGGTCCATCGGTGGAGAGGAGACCTCCAGGGAAAGCCCTCGCTGCTGCAGGAAATGGTGTCAGTGATTCAATAGGTGGTGCTCTTCCTTCTGAATTAATACAGATTCTGTGGCAAAGCCCGGCTGGGTTGAGGCCCTGGAAGCAGTTCAGGTTTAAAATGCACAGAAAAACAAAAAGGCCAGAGCTCCAGCTCTGAAGATGCCACCACACCTTTTACCCAACCTTTGGGAGCCCAGCCCCTTCCTTTAGATACACGTGGCCATCTGAGTGCTCCAAAAACTCTCCAGTGGGGGAGGGCGGGGGAGGATGGGACGGTCATCTTTTTATAGGCGCCTGGGCCCAGATCTGTCCTGACAATGGTGTTAGGAGGCACTGTGCTACTTGGGGGTCTGGATAAGACATAAAACCAAGATACTGGACCTGTTCCTCAGCCAGTGTAAATCAGCGATCTATAGCTCCATTAATCCAATGGAGCTCTGCTGAGTTACACCAGGGAGGACTTGGCTCATGGACCCTGTACCGAATTACATCTGCCGAGTTACAGTGACTGATTCTTCTACTGAGGGGAACTGAAAACAAAAGTCACTTTGCAGCAACCTGGAACCAACATGTGTGGAATTTTAAGATGAACCAAAACCATCTCATCCGGTTTGAAGGAAACATTTGGTTTCGTGTCTGAGGTGTTCACCTTTTACATTCTGTGAATAGAACTGACGTAGAATTTGAAGGGAAAATTCATTTCAAATTGAAATGTTTGATTTAGAAACATCAAAACAAAAGATTTTGAGTTGTGGGGATTATTTTCTGTTCGGCGGGGAGGGCGTTCTTGGCTGAAACAATTCAGCAAATTCAACACAAAACATTTTGATTGATCCAAATCTGCATATAATTGTTTTTTGGTCGACAAAAAATTTCACCCGGCTCTAGTTACAGCCACTGTGAACTGGAAGAATTCCAACCCCAGCAATTGCCTGCTGCCCTTCTACCTGCCCCTGCATTTCAACTGGAGACATTATCTCTCGTCATTTCCTGCTGGAAATATCTTGTCGTGTAGTTGCTGCGGCTCTATTCCACCCCAGAGTGGGTGGTTTTGCAGCAGAAGGCAAAGTGAGCCCTACGCACAGGGGACTGGATTGTGACTTGGACTAGACAGCCACACAAGAGAGTAAGAAGAGGGAAAAGAACGTATGTGGCCTTTGGCTCTGGGTTCTCAGTGGGCCTACAGGCCTGTTTCCTCCCTCCTGATAAAAAGTGGGCAGGGAACGGGCACAAGTTTGGCTCCACCCTCTTCCCTTCCCCATACAGTTGCTGGCTGGAGCAGCAGAGCTATCGCAAGACGTGTGGTAATTTGCTACTGAAATAAGCCCCTGAAGGAACGGTGCCGTCCTTCCCACTGTGAACAGTGACCACTGCCCTGAGCTGTCTTCTTAAGCCTGGTTTGTACAGTCCGGCATCAGGACAATAGCCTGGTTTGGTGGAGCTGTATATCTGGGTTGCACCTGGGAATCTGTCCAGGAGTTGGTGTCACAAGTGTTTTTACAAATTAAATACATGATTTCCCACGCTGTAAAGTGAATGGCAAGTACCCAGGTCTGCAGGCCTATAAGAGGAGTGCCCTGTGCTAAAATAAAAACTAGACAAGCCAGTGTCTCTCACAGGCACACAGACCCTGTCTCTGCTCTGCAGATTCGTCACATCTCTTAAACTAAGTGGGGTCAGTACTTGTATCCACCTGCTCCAAGAAATCCCAGATTGCTGAATGAAATGGTGTGTTTGTGGGGGGTTCAGTATGGTCAGAATGGAACCCATGCCCCCCAGCAAGGTGTCAGGGGCACTGCATTGACTTTATAGATGGTACTACCAGCAGCAGTGTCCCGGTGCTTGGAAATGTGAAGGATTCCATGGCATTTCCCCACGCAGCTGCAGAGGAGCCCAGTGGATAGCAGTATACGGAAGAGGAGATGCTGTTATGTGCACCCAGAGCTCAGGGCTTTGCAGAAGCCAGAGCACTAGCGATGCACAAAGGCAATCAGCCTGTCAGGAAAGGGGCTTAGCTCTCAGGGAAGGTATGCTGAGGCCGGGCGGAGCCGTCTGACTGCACCTACCATCCCTGAGAAGCATGTAAAGATGCCCAAAGCAGCACTCTGAGTGTTTGCAAAGTCAAAGAGGAGGTGGAGACATAGTGAACTAATTAGCAACGGATATTTGCTATTATAATAATAATACCTCAGGCTCTTACAGTGTTTGTCATCCATAGACCTTAAAGTGCTTTACAAAGGAGGTCAGGAGCTGTATCCCCATTTTCCAGCAGTGGAAACTAAGGCATGGGGAGGTGAAGTGACTTGCCCAACAACACCCAGAAGGCCTGTTGCAGAGGCAGGAATAGAACTCAGGTCTTCTATGTACTGATCCAGGCTAGAAGGTCGCAATGCTCCCTCTCCTATGAGATGCACTTGTGTGACTCTTTGCCTAACTTTTCAGCCTGTCATTGGAGAAAAGCTGGATATGGGTAAACTCATGGGCTGGATCAGCCAGTTCAGCAGTGAAAGAATGATCTTTTCCACTCTGTACGGACTGAGTATTATTAGTAGAAAATGGCTTGGATTTATAAATTCAAACTTCGTGGTGGATTCTCCATCACTTACAATTTTTAAATCAGGATTGGATGTTTTTCTAAAAGCTCTGCTCTAGGAATTATTGTGGGGAAGTTCTCTGGCCTGTGTTATACAGGAGGTCAGACCAGAAGTTCTGGCTACATGATCACAATGGTGCCTTCTGACCTTGGAAGCTATGAAACTATAGATATACTCTTCCCAGACAAAAAGTATGTTTAAACTGAAGTTAAAATCTGGTGTCCATGTCTGTAATTAAGGGTAAAATCCATTACAGGGATGTTTGTAATTATCCCCCAAACCAAACTAAACTCAGGAAAATAGAGTTATGGTTAAACTTAAAAGAAATCCAGGCATATTCAGGGATGGCAGTGCAGAGATAGGGCACCCAATGACCTCAACTCTGCCCCATAGTTATGCCACACAATAACATACGGTTACAATTAAGGCATTTTAATGTTTGTGGTCCCAGATTAGATTACATTGATTTTTAAAGAGAATTCAGATTTTTTATCTTTTTCTTCATGGCAGTACTACAGGGTAGAGTTAAGGTCGGCTGGGTGCCTTAACCGTGTGTTCCCAAACCTCAGCTCAGGCTTTAACTATGGAGCTGCAACTAGCCCTGCCACAGAACAATTACAACACAGAACGGCTGAGCTACGTTCCCATTACTCAGACCACGTTTCCTACTGCAACATTTACCAATGAACTCGCAGGGAGGGAGAATGAATATTTCCAACCTTAACTTAAAGTTCATGGATTCATAGGATGAAATTCTGGCCCCAGTGAAGTAAATGACAAAATTTCAAGTGGGGCCAGGATTTCACCCATAGATTTTAAGGCCAGAAGGACTGTTATGAACCTCTAGTCTATGATGATCATCTAGGCCAGTAGTTCTCAAACTTTTGTACTGGTGACCCCTTTCACATAGCAAGTCTCTGAGTGAGACCCCCCCTTATAAATTAAAAACACTTTTTTATATATTTAACACCATTATAAATGCTGGAGGCAAAGCGGGGTTTGGGGTGGAGGCTGACAGTTCGTGACCCCCCATGTAAAAACCTCATGACCCCCTGAGGGGTCCCGACCCCCAGTTTGAGAACCCCTGATCTAGGCCACAGAACCTCACCCAGTGATTCCTGAATCAAGCCCATAACGTCTGCTGAGCTGGAGCAGGTCTTTAGAAAGATCCCCCATCTTGTAAGTGGAGCTGGTGGAAATTAACGCATCGACTTCCATAGAACTATTCAGTTTACACCAAAGGAAGATCTACCCAGGTAGGGTTTTTTTTCTTCAGGATTGTATGAGTGTGTGTGTGTGTGCGTGCGTGTGCATGCGTGCATACTGGGAGTGAGGAAGATGTATTGACATAGCAACTGTGAGCACGTATGGAGGAACTGCATCTGGGTGGATGTGTGAAGATCCATAGGCATTTCTCAGAACAACACTGCAAGGAATGCCGGTAAATACTCAGCATGGATGACAACATGCAGATTGCTCTCTAATAGCATGGAACACTCCTGCTTCCTTGGTGCTGACTGCATTTATGAGTTCATTGCCTTATGATCCAGTAGCTGTAGCAACTTCAGAAAGTGACAGGGCTAACAGAATAGGCTCACAGAGGGTAGAAATCTGAGTCTCTAACCCTTGACCCTCCTCTGCTCCTTTGATTTATTTTTGCCCCTGGCTTGTTACATAGATTCCTAGCTGGTCGAGGTTTTAGCCTGTCCCAGTCAGGAGAGAAGTGAGCACGGGTCTGTCCTCCTCACTGAAATCTCAGTTCAGATTGGAACGAGGCAAAGGGACTCGGTTTGTTTTTCTTGTAGTTAGAACTGCTCCTTGCAACTTTCCCTTTCGGGGCTGTTCCAGTTACTAAACCCTATAAACAAAGGCCGCGCTTTGTACATATTTTCCCCTTCGCCAGGACTCGCACTGTCAGAGCCAAGTGTGCTTTTCTGGGTCAGGATGTCTTATTTATTTTTTTCCATGTCTCTTACTCGGCATTACCTTGGCTGCCAGAGCTGAGGAATAGGAGGGAGGTTGAAAGGTCAGATCGGGGCGGCCGCTGGCACTGCCCATAGGAGACTCATTGTTCTGGGGTGCAGTGTTGTGCGGTGCGAGCTAGTGGAATGCACTGTACGGTGCATGGAAAATGTTTATATGCTCTGGGTGGAGGGATGAATTCCAACCATGTCTGGTTTACGGCTTGAGATTTTCAACGATGCCTAAGGGGTCTGGATGCCTCATTCAGTGTAATTCACAGGAGTTGTGCATCTAAATCCTCTAGGTGGGTTTGGAAATCTCAGCCTGGGTCTAAATCGCTGCCTGGTGCATACTGTGCAAACATATGCAAAGCCAGCGTAGGCACTGTGGGCATACAACTTAAGCCATTGCCATGTTTAGCCAGATGAGGATGGCAGCTGGTGAGACATCCTGAAAGCCTCTGGCTGGCACTAAAGGAAGCACACTGAGGATTGGCTTCTACTGCTCCATCCAGCACTCCATCCACCCCACCTTGGCTCAGGAGACTGTGGAGAAGGGAGAGGGGCCAGGACAATGCCCCACTCCAGCCTGTCCCTCTCCTTTGGGATATCTAGCACCACTGACTTCTCTAGCTTCTGCACCGATGCCCCCATGTAGGTGGACAAGTGGGGCAGGGCTCCGTCCTGGCAGGTCATGTGCAGAAAGAGCCAGGCTCTGGCCCTAGGAGATTTGCAATCTGTGTAAGTGATGTGATCATTCACGTTCTTGGTGCTTGTGAGTGATGAGCCTGACCGGTGAGTAAGCCCCTAGCTGAAAGCACTGGCATTCACATGGCTGGAGAAATCCCCTGGGCCCTTCCACAGTGCTCTGCAAACAATGACACACCCAAGCTGTCTGGACAGCAGAGGATTGTGCCTTGGCTGCTAGTTGTCACTTGTATTTTAGCTTGCCCTGGCTCAGCAGCTTTGAAAGTTCTTCGTAGGTCTCACACAATGCCTCCCCTGGCCTGTATGTCCCTATCTGAAACTCACTGGTGTTATCTAATTCAGTGGTGCTCAAACTATTCCAGTCGCGCCCTCCCTTACCAGTAATGGAATCTGTCCTGTGCCCCCTCCATGACTGCAGAGCCAAGGCTTCCTCAGCAGTGGAGCTTGGGCTGAAGGCGGAGCTGGAGGCAGAACTGGGGATGGGGGAGGAGCTGGGGCTAGAGGCGGAGCTGGCCTGGGGGTGGAGAGGAAATTAGGGTGGTGCTAGGCCTGGAGGGGGAGCAGGACTGGGGGCTGAACAGGACTGGGAATGGAGCTGGTCTGGGAGTGGAGCGGGGCTGGAAGTGTGGCACTCCATCCCCGCCCCCCATGGGGGCTGGCCCTGACCCTTCTACGTGCCCCCCCAAATGTTCCTCCATGCCCCCCTAGAGGGGTGTGCCCCACACTTTGGGAACCACTGATCTAATTCATTCAGGCCCAGACCAGGCCACCAGGTAACCGGAAATCTGCCTAGCCCACATTCCCCCTATGGTGGCAATGCTGGGGTGCCGGGGTTGTGAGATAGTCTGTTGGTTAGAACAATGCACTGGGTGTCAGGATTCCTCGGCCCCTTTCCCAGCTCTGTGGGTGCCTGGTTCTGGGCTTGACAGGTAATCCCACCATGACTCAGTTGTCCCATTTGTAAAATGCAGCTGGTAATAGTGTTACCCCTTTGCGACATGAGCAATTAGCCAAACCGCAGGCTCTAACAGGTTGTTCCAGTGAGGAGAAATTAATGATGGAGCCAGATATTTCTTTGGTGCAATCCTGTTTATTTACCAAAAATGTCTGAAGGCCTGTTTCCTGAACACAGCAGGAATCAGACAGGAGACAGTTTCTTTGCTCACAGTTCCAATCCCCTTTCCAAGCAGCACTTAGCCCAAAAGCTCTATCCTCAGCTGTCTCTCAGGGTCACAATACCAGTGCTTCTGTGGTTGTGTCTTTGACTTTCTACGGCTTGTCTCTCTCCTCTGATCTTTCTGCTGCTTTTCTCAGAGACACAGACCTCTAAACAAAACCCCTCTGCCCACATAGCTCAGTTTCTGTGATCTTGCATGTGCCTTTGCTCTGGGCAGTGACATGCCTGTGTTTTGGGTGGAGGCTCCTAATGTTTCAGTTTTCTGGTTACATAAAGGAACTCAATTGCTTTTCGTCAGTTAAGAGCAGCTGTTACACCCCACAGATTGAATGAGTTTTAATCCAACTCCTAACAATATTTACCAACATTGGAGGGCTAGTGACTAATTAACATTTGGAAAATGCGCTGAGCTCCTTGTATGAAAGAACTGATCTAGGTGCGTATTATTTTTATACTGTGAGCCAGATTCGGCTGTATCTAGCGGGATGCAGCAGAGGTGATGTCTGTCTGGGAGCTGACTAGAGCTCCATGTATCTCTGCGTGGCCCCAGGAGCAAGAGAGAGCAGCCTGGGAGCTGCTCTAACATACACCAACTGGCAACAGTGTCCAAGGAATGCCATATCTGCTGTTCAGCTCTCCCTGCCCCAGGTATGGTCCTCCTCCTTGGCATGCCCTTTGCACCGAGGACTGGGGGAAGGAGGTATAGATGCTCACCACACTGCCTCCATACCTGCTGGGGGGACTTTGATGGAGGAAATCTGCAGGTAGGAGTTGGTGGCCAGTTTTCTGCTCTTTTTGCACTGCCGGAGCAGCATAAAGGGAATGGAGAAGGAGAGAGAATGCGGTCCTATATTTGGAATTCATGTCAAACTGCTTCTTTTGTGGCTCTCCTTTACTCATGAGTCCCTGAGATCAGGTGTTTTCACTTGGTGTCAGAAGAATGAGAACACTTTGATGCATCTGTTCACAGCCAATGAAATGTAAAGTTATGTTCTCTTGGAGGCTTTCCAAACCAAAGGCATTTTAGTTTCAGACTTAATTAAAAAGCAAAGTGCCATCATCTGGGATGCAGTAACGTACACTTATTGACTTCTCTATTAATGACATATTGCCATAACGATCCCATAGCTGTAAGCCAGATGGACTGTACTGATGTAACGCCCAATGTCTCCATGGCACCTCATCAGCATGTTGTGTCCCAGATTGCCAGGAACTGGAATGAACATGGCTAAGAGTCACTATTAATATAAAAGAACTAACAGCTTTATTGAACACATCCACTTTGGCCAGGTGGCTACAAAGCACTAACTTAAACACATGAAGTCATGTGTCAGCATGTTGTGGGGCTCACACAAATCATCATGGGATAGATTCCGTGTGCCCATTCCAGTCCCAGGCGGAGATCTTTTCAGAACATTACATAATGTAAAACAAGCTGAGGGGTGTGTGTGTGTGTGTGTGACAGACACACAAACACCCTAGATTGTTTTACATGGTGTAATGTCCTGAATTTTATACAAATATATAAAAGCTGGAGTGACTGATACAATTAATACACACTCTACGGCTGTCAGAGAAACTGACAGAGAAACCAATAAAAGGGGAAGCGGGATTCCTTTTCGCTGGTATTTTTTGTGATGACAAAAGCTTGTTTCTGGAGACAAGCCATCACCATGCAGGGATCTCAACCAAATGCACGAAGGTTCGATCTTAATCAACGTTGGCAACCCCCCCCTTAAGTGGGGTGACGCTCCCGTGAGTGGAAGAACAACGGCTTGAACCCAAGAGCCATGTACTCCCCACATAGTATGGGCCTGATCCGAAGTCAATGGGCGTCTTTCCCCAGAACTCTCATTGACTTCCGAGAGCTGTAGATCAGGCCCTGAGGGTGAAATTTGCTCACATGCAGCGGGCCAGCACAAGAACTACGCACCACTTAAGTCCCAATTCAGGCCTATTAAGTGGCACTTATGCCTTGCATTGTACCTCCTGCCCATGGCTGAATTGCACCCGGTGGAGTCCATGGGAGTTACCTGTCTCCCACAAGGAGAGGAAATAGTGCCCTGGGCATGACAGACTCCTGAGCAAAGCACTGGCTGAAATGTACAAAGCTGCCTTAGGGATTTAGATACCCAACTCCCCAACTGGACATGCATCACCCGTAGGCAGCTTTGCAAATCTCAGCTGATCTGACAGCAGTGGTTTCATGGTGTGAAGTTCTCCTGCCCACCCGGAGGAGACACCGTTTCTCTTATGACCCAGATCCCGAGCCAGTTCATTTTCCATAGCACATTTTGGCACTTTCCCATTCCAGCAGTGCCTGCCTAACACAGGCATTGTGCCCCACCAACGGAGAACAAAACAAACGCTGAGGTTCCTTTCGACTAACACAACCGGGGTGTCTCTCTTCCAGCGCACAGTGGCAGATAGATTAATATACTGTGCCTGATATTTATTGATCTAGATTCACCCCGTCCAAGAAAAGCTGGACTGCATCGCCTTGCGGTGAAATTAATTATACAGGGGGAAAGCTGGAATAAGCGTGAGAGAGACAGAAAGAGCCCGTCCTCCAACCTTTTTATAACTCTTTGTAAACCCAGTTTATGTGAGCCTGGCTACTCTCGGCCAAATGATCTGTTACGCTTACGAAGTGGACATGAAAGGCAGCTCTGTTGCGGAGCCACTGGTGCCTCACTGAAGCAAAACACTTCTGCCCAGCTACAATTTAAGCAGTCATACTCCAGGTAATTATGGGAAGCAGCCCCGGTGAGGAAGTGTGCTTTCCTTCTCAAAGCACTTTACCTTCAGCTAGCAAACAACCCTAAGTGTTGTATGAAAAGCACTAACATTTATGTGCATTTTTATTTTGTGCTAATAGAGCAATTAAAAGGGCACACCAGCTCCCATCAGCACATTCGCCCCGGGAAGGGTATCGACGCTTTCTTGGGGAGATCCCATTCTGAACCGGCCGTGAGCACGTCAGTAGCATGCGCCCCGTCGCTTGCCTTCATGCATTCATTAATGCAATAATTAATTAGTGCCAGTGTGCTGGGTCCTCTGCTGTGTCCAGATCCTCCTTGGGTGATCAAGTCACAGCTCCCTGGTTCTGTGCCCAGCCCTGGCATCTAACATGCATTGGCTGGCAATGGCCTCCAAGGACCCATCCACCAGCTGAGGATAGCTGGATCACAGTCAGACCTCCTCCCGCTGCCTCTATGCCCCTCCTGGCCACTAGACATGTCCCCAGCCTGTGTACTGAGGTCTCGGGGGACAGGGGAGACAGGAGCAGGCCTGATGGCTCTATGGCCTAAGGGGACTTTCTCACTCTAGGAGAATCCCCTGCATGGGGCTTGCAGCCAGTCTCTGCTCAGCTCAGGGTGTGGAGCAAGGCAGATTTGCCCTAATATATTTATATGTCAAATGTATGGTAGAGACTGGAAATAGTGAATAATGGTGGGTGTACCTCACACAGGGCCTGAAGGGGTTAGTGTGGGCCTGAGAGGCCAGTTATGTTATCTGGCTGCACTGGAGGGATAGCCAGGCTTGACTGATCATGAAGGCCAGCTGGGCAGGGGCAGGCTGATTAGTATAAAGAGAGGAAGTCTGTATCGGAGGGGGCTGCAGGGAGAGAGGCAGTAGTCACTGTGTGGGAACGGAGAGGAGGTAGGGAGAAAACCTAGGGGGAGAATAAGCCCAAGGATCCTCGCCCTGAAAGGCGGGTGAGCCCTGAAAAATTGTGGGGAAGAAAGGCCAAGACAGGCTGGGTAGGAAGAAGCCCAGGGAAACAGCAATGAGGAGTGAGATTGTGCCAATCTTGGCTGCTAGTTATAGGGTCCTGGACTAGAACCCAGTGTTGAGAGAGGGCCTGGATTCCACCACCAGCCACTGGGAAGGTGACCCAAAGCCCCCTGACATGAAGGGATAAGGATACTTCAGAGCCCAGAGGGATGCTACGACCACTGGGCCCAGAGTCAGGGGCCAGAGACCTGGCACAAGGTCATGGAATAATCTATTGGACTTTTGTCATTTGAATGTTGTTACCTTAAAAGGGGCAGACATAGATATTGCCACCTGGCTGGAGGTCTGAGTTATGGAAGAGAGAGGAGATGGAGCGACTGTTGTCAGGGGGTGCCAGAGTAAAAGACAGATGCTACACCTGTCCACGAGGAGGCGCTCCTGTGGTGAGTGCACCCCCTCACGCCACACAACACCCTGAGCTGACCAACACCATCCTCCTTCTAGCGGTGGGGTAAAGCAGGGTATCGCAACCCCTCATTTGCAACCCACACTTGGGTTGCCAGAACGTGTCAAAGGGTTGCATAGGAAGCCCGGAGAGTGGGGGTGGGGTGGGACGGGGGGGGTTTGCAGAGCCCACCCTGCACTCGCCTGCAGCAGCAGCTCCTATGGCTTCGGTCCTGCGGGGCTGGCTGAACTTGACTCCAGGCATTGCAACCTGGTGTGCAGAGTCGCAGTATAGCTCAGGTTTGGCCCAGCCACCCTCCATCATGATGGGAGAGGAGAGGGGTGTGGCAGGCCAAATTGGAATGAATGGTGCTGTGACCCTAGAGCTGAAAGTGCCCGGAGCAAGGAGCTGAATCCAGCCAACTCTGCAGGACAGGCACTGCCGCAATGGTGCACAGAATGTACTTATTCCTTACTTGTTACATTAACGTGTATGTTGTATATCGTGGGTAAGACATACTGAGTAAGCCAGATGTTTTTTGCACTAAAGCTACTTACTGAGTCACAACAGTCCAGCGAAGTTTCCAAATGGGTCCTGCGCCCAAACAGGTTGGGAGCCGCTGGGGTAGAGAGGATTCTTCGGTGCAGAAAAAGGTGTGCCCCTAGCTTCGGTTAGCAGCTTGAGTCCAAACCTATAGTGGAGCCTGGGGTTGACCTTGTGCTGCCTGCGCTGCTATTTTAACGCGAGTTAGTTAGCCTGTGTTATGAACACACTTTTCTTTGCAGTGCAGACACACCCAGAAAAGAGATGAGACTTGCCCAAAGCCACACAGCACTTCAGTAGCATAGGAAGAAAGAGAATTTGAGAGTTGTCTTGCCAGAACTATGCTCATTCCACTAAATAGCAGAACCAGCCCTCATTGCCCTTTGCAACACCCTAAAGGCATCCTTTACTTACCCTTAGCTTGAATAACACAAGAATCCCTCAAACATTAGCCCAGATTTAGAATCAAAGCTGATCTACACCTGTCCTACCCCCATTCCTCATCTAGCCATAGAAAATCCACAAGCCTGTAGGGTTTGAAACCATCCTATCAGAGACCACCAGAGCTTCTGAAATGCTAACATAGATTCCAGCCCAGGGCGGAAAATGAGTCAGGAGATATTCTGGCAAATCAAGGAGGGAAGGAGGGTGGCAGTGTGTGTGTGTGTGTGTGTGTGAGACTCACCCCTATGCTGGGAATCCATAGAAAGATCATGCATCACATAAATCAAAACCAGCCAGGTTTTTCAGAAGGGCTCAGCACCCCCAGTTGGAGGCCATATTTTCCAAGGAGTTCAGCTCCCATTTAGGGACCACAATAAGAGGTCAGGTTTGCAGAAGAGCTTAGCAGGCATGCAGCTGGCATGCTGAGCTCTTTTGAAATTAATAGACTTTATTCAGGTGCTTAAATAGGTGCTGAACACTTGGAAATCTGAGCTGAGCTCTTTAGAAAATGTCGCCCATGGGTGGGTCTTAAGCGATATACAGGTAAGGTGCCACAAGTACTCCTCATTCCTTTTACAGGTAATATATAGGTTCTCTGCATAGAGGTCAGTTTCACCCAGTGTGAGGAGGGTGGCTGGAGAAAGACAGAGGGACCTGGAGACCTGTTGAAGAAGAGAAGTGGGAACTCAATCATCCTTTTTTCCCAAACCTAATAGTAGGCTCAGGTTTAGTAAGAACTGAGCTGTGGTCCATAGTAAGTTTTAGCTCTTCCAAAATTTTTCTTCCAGTTTTTCTAAAAGATCTGCCCCAATCCAAACAGAAATTAATTCAGGGCCTGTTTTATGCAGGAAGTCAGACTAGTTGGTCACAATGGTTCCCTTCTGGCCTTATAAGCCACTAATATGGTTCATCCAATTCTGGTCAGACTGGGTCTGCTTATCCATTGGTGTGCACAAAAGTAACCCCACACAAGTCAATGGAGTGGAATCAGGCAAAAACATGTAACCGCAAGGGTGATTATCCATTGGAACGAACGATCATAGGACATGGCAGGTACTCCATCTCTTGAGACCTTCACAGCAAGACTGGATGCCTTTCTGGAAGATATTCTTTAGTCAAACACAAGTTATTGGGCTCAATGCAGGAGAAAATAGATGAAATTCTTTGGCCTGTTATATAAAAGGTCAGACTAGATGGTTCCTTCTGCCCTTGAAATCTATGAGTTACACACCAGAGCAAAACATATGTAAGCGAAAGGAGAATAGGGGGCTAAATAATTACACAGAGTATTTATCAGCTCTCTACAGTCATCACTAACGCACATATAATTGGCAAAGCATTTACATCACAGACCAGTTGTAACATATGCGTTTATTGAAGGCTCGCACGTTTCATTATAACTGAATTACTGAACATAAAGCCATTTATAGTGAGCTGTGGCAACCCCTAAACTAAAGTAAACACATGTGCAGTGGCTATTGATGTGGTACGGCTGTTCGGATAGTTAAAAGACATTATAAGCCATTTGCAAGGCATTTAATCAAAGTGACCTACATTTATGTAGCGCCTTTTGTCCTGAAATATCTCAAAAATGCCGTATGGACTGCGGGGCCTCCATAGCCATTGCACTCCTCCCGTCTGACGCTGGTGTGAGTCCATGGAAATGGAATGCAGTACAGTCCTGTCAAGTGGAGAATCAGGGCTGCGTGTATAGGGACATCGGGGTGACATGCAGAAGGCATTCTGTGCTTGCAAAGCTACGTAGTGACGTTTTGGAGCAGAATCAAGGGATAACTCCTCCCCTCAACGCAATAGTGAGCATTTCGGTAGGCCACACTGCAATCAGGGCAGGGACTCCGGGGCTAACGCTCTTGCAAATGGCATTATGGTGTCTTAATGACAAGTAGTGGTCAGGAAAGGAGATAATCTTACGTCTCCCCTAACCCCCTAGCGCCATGCTGGGCAGACTCAGACTCACCACTGGCTACTGAATCATCAGAATTACTTCCTATAGCATGAGAATTTTCTTTGGAGGTCTCCTCATCCAAGTACTGACTGTGACAGACATGCAGTTTCCTGTAATGTCTCAGGGCGGGAAATCTTACTGTGTTACCTGAACTTTTCAGTATCAGTGTGGGCCAGAGATTGTCTGTAAGTCCACATGGGAAGGTGACTGCCCAACAGCTCATGGAGAAATCACTCAGGTGGTAGGACCTCTAGAGAGGTAGCACCACCTGGACAGGCGTGCATACACCGGTTCAGACTGGATTCTTCAGAGACCAGCAGAAAAAGAAAGGACTTTGGGATAAACAATTGAGTTTAAACTGAATAGGGCCTTCTTTCTGATCCAACAAACTGACAGGATCTTCTGTCCAATGGGGGGAACCCCAATTCATAGGGAAGGGTTGGAGGGACTGAAACCTGCCAGTACCTGAGGTTGGCATTGGGGGAATCTCTGGTGAGCTTATTAGAATCATAGAAGATTAGGGTTGGAAGACACCTCAGGAAGTCATATAGTCCAAGCTCCTGCTCCAAGCAGGACCAACTCCAACTAAATCATCCCAGTCAGGGCTTTGTCAAGCCATGCCTTAAAAACCTCTAAGGATGGTAACCCATTCCAGTGCTTCACCACCCTCCTAGTGAAATAGTTTTTCCTAATATCCAACCTAAACCTCCCCCACTGCAACTTGAGACCATTGCTCCTTGTTCTGTCATCTGCCACATCTGAGAACAGTCTAGCTCTATTCTCTTTGGAACCTCCCCCCTTTCAGGTAGTTGAAGGCTGCTATCAAATCTCCCCTCACGCTTCTCTTCTGCGGACTAAACAAGCCCAATTCCCTCAGCCTCTCCTCATAAGTCATGTGCCCCAGCCCCCTAATAATTTCTGTTGCCTTCCGCTGAACTCCCTACAATTTGTCCACATCCTTTCTGTTGTGCGGGGCCCAAAACTGGATGCAATACTCCAGATGTGGCCTCACCAGTGCCGAATAGAGGGGAATAATCACTTCCCTCGAACTGCTGGCAATACTCCTACTAATGCAGCCCAATATGCTGTTAGCCTTCTTGGCAACAAGGGCACACTGTTGACTCATATCCAGCTTCTTGTTCACTGTAATCCCCATGTCCTTTTCTGCAGAACTGCTGCTTAGCTAGTCAGTACCCAGCCTGTAGCAGTGCATGGGATTCTTCTGTCCTACTTGCAGGACTCTGCACTTGTCCTTGTTGAACTTCATCAGATTTCTTTTGGCCCAATCCTCTAATTTGTCTAGGTCACTCTGGACACTATCCCTACCCTCCAGCATATCTATCTCCCCCCATTTTAATGTCATCCATGAACTTGCTGAGGGTGCAATCCATCCCATCATCCAGCTCATTAATGAAGATGTTAAACAAAACCAGCCCCAGGACCAACATGTTGGGAACTCTGCTTGATATCAGCTGCCAACTAGACATCGAGCCATTGATCACTACCTTTTGAGCCTGACGATCTAGGCAGCTTTCCATCCACCTTATAGTCCTTTCATCCAATCCATATTTTTTAACTTGCTGGCAAGAATACTGCTTTGCTATCAAAAGCTTTGCTAAAGTCAAGATATATCACATCCACCGCTTTCCCCATAGCCACAGAGCCAGTTATCTCATCATAGAAGGCAATCAGGTTTGTCGGGTATAACTTGCCCTTGGTGAATCCATGTTGACTGTTCCTGATCACCTTCCTCTCCTCCAAGTGCTTCAAAATAGATTCCTTGAGGACCTGCTCCATGATTTTTCCGGGGACTGAGGTGAGGCTGACCAATCTGTAGTTCCCTGGATTCTCCTTCTTTCCTTTTTAAAGATGGGCACTATATTTGCCTTTTTACAATCGTCTGGGACCTCCCCCGATCGCCACGAGTTTTCAAAGATAATGGCCAATGGCTCTGCAATCACATCAGCCAACTCCCTCAGCACTCTTGGATGCATTAGATCTGGACCCATGGACTTGTGCATGTTCAGCTTTTCTAACTAGTTCTTAACCTGTTCTTTCACCACTGAGGGCTGCTCACCTCCTCCCCATACTGTGCCGCCCAGTGCAGCAATCTGAGAGCTGACCTTGTCTGTGAAGACCGTGGCAAAAAAAGCATTGAGTACTTCAGCTTTTTCCACATCATCTGTCACTAGGTTGCCTCCCCCATTCAGTAAGGGTCCCACACTTTCCCTGACCTTCTTCTTGTTGCTAACATACCTGTCAAAACTTTTCTTGTTACCCTTCACATCCCTTGTAGGTTCTTTTATCATTTTAATATGTTTTCTCAGACATGCTTTCACCTTAAGAATAAATATGCTTGCTTAGAAAGAGCTGGGTGGGCAATTATGCTGTTTATAGCCTCTGGAGAGGGAGCCAAATGCAGAGGCTGGTCTGTTAATCAGTCTGGCTTGCTGGGAATATTACAATGTAGGCAGAGAACTGTGCAGCCTGGAAAAACCCTGGTTCGGGGGGGAGAGAGATGTTTGTCTCTGTCTAAGAGAGATGATGGCTGAGGATCCAGAAGCCAGAGAGTTGGTGTCCTTGGTGGACCACAGAAGGGATACACGTGCAGTTGGCCTGAACTGACACACTGAGTGACTCTGATGCGTCTTAGTTTGTGAGATTTGAGAAGATCATAGTGCAATACAGCATGGCTGCATGGCATACAGGATGCATTACTGTGTACTATACACTGTGCTTATCCTCTGCTAGATTCTGTGATTCATGATTGGGGGCTGTTCCCCATAATTCAGAGTTACAAAAAGACAGACAAGGAGGTCATGTCCACTAACAAACAATACATTTACTCTTGTCTCCTGGAGCTTGTTCAACAGCCTCTTACCCTTACTACAAAACCCACACACCGTCGACTCAATACAGGATCCTCGGGGTGAGATTCTCAGGCCTGTGTTATACAGGAAGTCAGACTATGGTCCCTCTGGCCTTAAAATCTATGATTCTATGAACCCCTTTGCCAAGTAACATTGAAATGCTTCTCTCACTCTCCCCTGTGTAAATCAGGGGTAATTCCCGTGAAGCTGGTACGTTTACACTGGGGTGAAGTCAATGGAAGTGATTGGAGAATCAGGCCCACTGGCTATAAGAGTTGGTGAATCTTGCTGAAACGTTTGGCGGCTCAGGCAACACAAACACCCAGGAGTTCAGATGAGTCTCTAAATTTCTTGATGCTTCAAAACCAGGCTGGAAATCTCAGGAAAACAGCCGTATCCAGGGTATTTCTACCATCTGTGCTACTGGCCCAGGCCAAACCTGGGAGGTGCAGAAGTTTGTGACAAAGAAAAGCAATGGAAGAGAATGAAACAGCATAAAAAGTTCCGGTCAGCTTTTATTCTACCTGCCACAGTTCCCCATCCCTAAGATACACCTAAGTGCTTTCGTGGAACGAAAGCTGATGCCCAAATAAATCTGTTAGTCTTTAAGGTGCCACCAGACTCCTTGTTGTTTTTGTAGATACAGACTAACACGACTGCCCCCTGATACTTGACACTTAAGTGCTTTATATCTTTATTATTAGGATTTGTATTATGGAACTGCTTACAGGCTGAACCAAGATCATAGTCTTATGGTGCAATATAAACCTATCATAAGCTACAGTCCCTGCTCCAAAGAGCTTACAGTCCAAGTAAACAAGATCAATAATGTCTTATTTATCATTCCACGTTCCAGATGGAGACCCAGGGCACAGCGAGATGAAGTGACTTGCCTGGCAACAAGAAGTCTGGTCCAGTGTTAGAAATTCAACACAGTTCTCCAGCACTTTAACCACTATATTAGGGGCCTGAGCCAAAGCCTGTAGAAGTCAGTGAGAAAATGCCCATTGATTTCACTAGACTTTGGATCACGCCGCATACAAGCAGTGTCACTTATTTCATTATCAGACTTTTATCCCAATCTAGACAAATTAATCTTTTAAAAACTATTTAGAATTTGTTCCAACTGACCAGCCTTTGTACTTGTCTAGCAGTTGTTATATTTATTGGTATAGATGGATTTTTTATCTTTAAATCAGCTCTATCTACTAGCTAGCTGTTTTGCGCTGCCGTCCATAGATTTATTACGTAGATTCACACAGTTACGCACACAGTGAAACAGTCAAACAGCTGTTTAGACTGTGAGCGTGTTTATTCTGGACCATTATAATCAAACATACTCTCTGTGGCTAATGTGATTAGCTGGGCAGAGTTGATTAGGACAGAAGAATGTGAAGAATTCCGCTTTCAGATGTAGCTTGCCGGATTGGTGACTTGTGCAGATTCCCAGGCTTGACGTAATGGTGCACAGAGGGAACATCTTGCAAGGTATCAAAATGAAGGGGGAGGAGGGGAGGAAAGTTGCTTTAGCTGTATTCACACTTAATGTTCGCGGACACAATGGAACCTAAAGAGGCAACCACATCATATTAACGTGTTAGAGTTGCAGACCTTTGACTCTTTTATGGTTAATTAGCCTTTAGCTAAAGAAAGGCCCTGGGTCATAGAGCTTCCATCAGCCCTGGACTCAAAGCATTGCCCTCTTTCACCCTAGCAATTTACGATGTAATGATGATTGATGGCCAGATGAAAGCATTGGCTCGCGCCTGTCTTCTCCCATTGTGCAGGGGAAGGTCTGTAATGATCTATTGCAGCAGTAGTTTCAGGGGCCATTTTGGTTGATTGCACCCTTAATCACTCCTGGTTCAGGCTTTGGCCAAACTGATTTTAAACTGGCAGGGACTGTCACTGCAGCAGGTTAAAAATCAACTCTGGCTTGAGGCATTTATAAGGCCCCCTGTCGTCTTGGTATCTAAAGAACTCCTCCTGGGTGAGGTTTCAAATGGATATCCCTGCTCTGGAGTGAAAGGAGGGAACTATTCCTTTCCTTGTGAGAATGGGAAATAGCTGCTATAGACACAGGGCCAAAGTCAGAGAGGATATCTTAGTTAGACTCAGTTGTACCTAGTGGTCAGTCCACCCCACCATGTGGCATGGCCCTCTAAGGGTCCAATAGCAAGATCTATAGAGAGCTAAGGGGGACAGAGCTAGAAGGGAAGTGGCCCCAGGAATAAGCCAGACCCTGCACAGAGGGGTTCAACTAACCTGCTCTGGGTAATGCAGGTAATGCATGGAGTGCAGTGCCCGTCTAGGGCCACAAGAGGGCAGGCTGGAGAGGCACTCGCCCTACTGACAAGTATCAGGGGGTAGCCGTTTGAGTCTGTATCTACAAAAACAACAAGGAGTCTGGTGGCACCTTAAAGACTAACAGATTTATTTGGGCATAAACTTTTGTGGGTAAAAACCTCACTTCTTCAGATGCAACCTGAAGAAGTGAGGTTTTTACCCACGAAAGCTTATGCCCAAATAAATCTGTTAGTCTTTAAGGTGCCACCAGACTCCTTGTTGCCCTACTGACAGAGGCCCATAGACCAGTCAGCTACACAGGTCTAAATGGGTCAGGTCTAGCTCTGTTCTAAAGCCCCTTTTGTTCAGTCCCTGCAGTCAAGTGGCCCTAAATGGGCATCTCTGGGTATGGGAGACTCCTTGGTTGGTATGGAGGCAGAGTAGGGGCCTACATGGGGGAGTACAGCACCGGTGAGGACACAGTAACATAGAATCATAGAATTGTACGACTGGAAGGGACCTCGAGAGGTCATCTAGTCCAGTCCCCTGCACTCATGGCAGGACTAAGTGTTATCTAGGCCATCCCTGACAGGTGTTTGTCTAACCTGCTCTTAAAGATCTCCAATAAGAGAGATTTCACAACCTCCCTAGGTAATTTATTCCCGTGTTTAACCACTCTGACAGGAAGTTTTTCCTAATGTCCAACCTAAACCTCCCTTGCTGCAGTTTACACCCATTGCTTCTTGTCCTTTCCTCAGTGGTTAAGAACAATTTTTCTCCCTCCTCCTTGTAAGAACCTTTTATGTACTTGAACATTGTTATCATGTCCCCTCTCCAGGGGTGAAAGTAATATGAAACACTTACCAGTACGGGCGCCCAGAGCCAGGAGCACCGCCAGCTTTTCTGCCACCCTAGGCAGCGGAAGGTCCCGCCCCGAAATGCCGCCCCCCACAGAGGCAGCGGAAGGTCCCGCCGCCAAAATACTGCCGCGGTTGCCGCCCCCCAAATTGTAGCGCCCTAGGGACCGCCTAGGTCGCCTAATGGGTTGCGCCAGCCATGCCCAGAGCTGGAAGGGGTGGGACCTTGGATGGAAGGGGAGAAGTCTTGGGCGGAAGGGGTGTGGCTGGGGGTCATCTTCCCCCAGCCAGCCCATCCGCGCTGGTTGGCCCATGCCGCTCGTTGCTCCAGCGGCAGTTTAAAAGGGCCTGGGGCTCTGGCCGCTGCTGTGGTAGCGGTGGCTGGAAGCCCCGGGACCTTTTAAATCGCCGGCCCCGGGGCAGCTACCCCTTTTGCCCTCCCCCATCGGCGGTCCTGCCGGTAGGGACCCTACTTGCAGGGCCGCCAATGGGGTGGCAAAAGGGGCAGTGACGTTAAAGTGCTGCTGCTGCAGCATTTTATCCTTGGCTGCATATGGGCTGGTACTGGCTTCTTACTGGTACGTCATCCTGGCCTGTACTGGCCTACTTTTACCCCTGCCCCTCTCAGTCTTCTCTTCTCCACACTAAACAAACCCAATTCAATCTGCCCTCATAGGTCATGTTTTCTAGACCTTTCATCATTATTGTTACTCTTCTCTGGTCTTTCTCCAATTTGTCTGCATCTTTTCTGAAATGTGGCGCCCAGAACCAGACACAATACTCCAGTTGAGGCCTAATTAGCGCAGAGTAGAGAGGAAGAATTACTTCTTGTGTCTTGCTTACAATACTCCTGTTAATACATCCCAGAATGATGTTTGCTTTTTTGCAACAGTGTTACACTGTTGACTCATATTTAGCTTGTGATCCAGTAAGACCCCCAGATCCCTTTCCACAGTACTCCTTCCTAGGTACACATGTCCCAGTTTGTGTGCGTGCATCTGATTGTTCCTGCCTCAGTGGAGTACCTTGCATTTGTCCTTATTGAATTTCATCCTATTCATTTCAGACCATTTCTCCAGTTTGCCGAGATCATTTTGAATTTTAATCCTATCCTCCAACTCCTCCCAGCTTGGTATCATCCATGAACTTTATAAGGTCACTCTCTATGTCATTATCTAAATCATTGCTGAAGATATTGAACTGAACCTCACCCAGAACTGATCCCCGTGGGACCCCACTCATTATGCCCTTCCAGTTTGACTGTGAACTACTGATAACTACTCTCTGGGAATGCTTTTCCAACCAGTTATGCACCCACCTTATAGTAGCTCCATATAGGCTGTATTTCCCTAGATCAGGGACTCTCAAACTTCATTGCACCCATGACCCTCTTCTGACAACAAAAATTACTACATGACCCCGGGGAGGGGATGGGGGAGAGGGAGCAAAGCTCGAGCCTGGCCGTCCCGGGTTGGGGGGCTAAAGCCAAAGCCTGAGCCCCTCCGTCGTGAGCTTCGGCCCTTGGCAGTGGGTTTCAGGCTTTGGCTTCAGCCCCAGGCCCCAGCAAGTCTAATGTCAGCCCTGGTGACCCCATTAAAATGGGGTCGTGACCCATTTTGGGGTCCCGACCCACAGTTTGAGAACCACTGCCCCAGTTTGTATCTGATGGGCAGGTTTTGCAGCATAGCGGCTCACCTCCGGGCCAGGCTGGCCTGGGGGCTCAGACCTGCGTGCTGATCTCCCCAATTCACTCTGCAATGATGTCATCCCCACAGTGGAGAAAGGGACTTGTGCTAGTGCTCTGCACAGAGCTGCTTTCCACCCAGGGACTATGTTGGGCTCTAATGTCTATTCCACAGACCACCGTGCACTTCCAGTTGCACAAACTGTGAGGGCTCAACATGCTCTGAACGATGCTTTTGTCACCTGCATTTCACTGGAAGGAAGGAGCAGCCCTGGTTGATTCCATCTGATGCTGCTCTCCACATGGCCCTGTCTGCAGGCAGGCAGTACAGCTGTTTGATGTCCGGAGGAAGCCTATTCTGCCGCTGCTGCATGCCTGCATTTACAGCTGATGTATTTTAATCCCCACTTGACCTATAGACCCATTCACTAGAGCTGGGCAGGAAGCGATTTTCCCAGCCCCAAAGACTCATTGAGATTCTGAACATTTTTCTTTGAAATCTCAAATTTTCATGAATCAAAAATCTGAAAAAAAAAATTGGATCAGGTCAATCAAAACATTTTATTTTCATAGATTCCACGGCCAGAAGGGACAACTGTGATCATCTAGTCTGACCTCCTGCCTAACACAGGCCAGAGGACTTCTCCTCTGTAATTCCTAGAGCAGAGCTTTTACAAAACCAGCCAATCTTGATTTAAAAACTGTCCGTGAGGGAGACCCCATCACGACACTTGGTCAAGTGCTCCAATTTTGATTTTTCATCTTTTTAGAAAACTTTTATTTACTACAAATTAACTGAAATTTTGAAACAAAAAGTCATTTCGACCTGAAAAAACTGAACGTTTCATCCAGAAAAATGTCAAAATGGGATGTTTTGACAACTGGGAAACTTTTTTCCAACATTTCTTCGAAATAGGAAATTCACTGAACCCTTCCCTTTCTTGTGAGAAGTTTGTTTCAATGAATCAGTATGTTCTGATGAAAAATGTTTTGTCAAAAGATTCCTCCTTTATCGTTTACTTCATTTCTACCATTTTCACAATGTTCTGGTGTTTATTTTCTTGTAATCCAGCCCTGGCATCCTTTGCATTAAGAATGTGATTTATCTCTCCAATGAGTTAGGTAAGGCCCTTGATGTTGATACCTATTTGTATTATTGGTCACGTGGTCTAGTGGTCAGCGCAGGGAATCTGAGAGCTAGGAACTCCTGTGTTGTATTTTTGACTCTGGCATGGATTTCTGTCACAGAGGGTGAATTACCAGTTGTCTGAAACTAACTGATGATGATGATGACGATGACAGTTAATGGGAACTACAAGAAAAATTCACCCCCGTGCAGTGCTATTTTGCAGCCTTTGGAAGGATTTAAGTTGTGCATTGACCATGGGCTGGTTCTGTGCCCAGGGGTGAATTTCATCTGGTATATGCCAATGCCAGACAGCTGGAAGGAATGCTTTAGGAACAGGCAGATTTAGAAGATTCATTTTGAACAAGCAATCCAAATCTATCCAAGCTTCTTGGCTCTACACAGCATGGCTGGAGATCGCACGTGCATGGGACCTGTTGTGGCACTGGTGTGTCTGCTTGTGGCATGGACGTGTAGACAGCCACAAAGTAAAATTAATCCCCAAATGAAAACTTTGTGGATGTGACGGGTTCGATCCCCATTCTGGGCTGGGGTCCCACTGAGTCTGTCTGTCCCACCAGCCTGGATCCCCCCCACTCTGTGCTGCTGTGTCAGGATCTCAAGTCCCCTTCCAGCACACACACAGGTAGGGACAAGCCCAGCTGTAGAATCACACAGAGTCTGCAATCAGCTCTGCGTGGGAGGGTTCAGTTTGGGGATTGCCCAGCACTCTGGTGCACACACCTTCCAGGGTGTAAAACCAAAATTCTATTGTCTTGTGCTATATAGAGATCTATTCAGCATAAGCTCATGAAAATCACCCCGTCCCTCAATGCGGAGGAAGATATGCACAGCTTCCCCCCCACCCCTAGTTACGAATTACACAAACTGGGTTTTATAATAAACAAAGAACAAGTTTAACAACTAAAAAAGGTAAATTTTAAATTAGTATAAGGGATAGCAAACAGATCAAAGCAGATTACTGAGCAAATAAAATAAAACATGCAAACTAAGCTTAATATACTAAAGAATACTGGCTACAGATAATAATTTCTCACCCTAAATGTTGTTTCAAGCAGGGTGCAGAGTTTGTTGAAGGTAAACTGCACGGCTTCCAGCTTAAATCTCCAGGGATTCCTTGTACAGGCTGATTTGTCTCACCGGGGCTCACCCCCTACCTCTTTCAGCTTAGTTCCTTTGTTTCTTCAGGTGTTTTCAGCAGTCTTCCTTCTTGGGCGGGGAGGCAGTTGAGAAAAGCCAAGAATAACTCACTCCCCAGCCTTAAATAGGATTTACATATGGTGGGAATCTTTTGTTTCCTAATTTGACCCCCACCCCCTTCCAGTGGAAAAATACCAGCTCAAGATAAAAAGAACAGGAGTACTTGTGGCACCTTAGAGACTAACAAATTTATTTGCGTCTCTAAGATGCCACAAGTACTCCTGTTCTTTTTGCGGATACAGACTAACACGGCTGCTACTATGAAACAAGATAGTGTCCTGTACCAGGTGACATGATCACATGACCCTACAGTCAGGGCCGGTGCAAGGATATTTTGCACCCTAGGCAAAACTTCCACCTTGCGCCCCCCCTCCCCGTAACATCTGTTCATTGAGGGGCAAATCCCAACGAGCCTTTATAGACCTCAGGGGCCAGCCGTGCCCAGGGGCTGCTCCCCAGACCAGGTTCCCCCCTCCCCACCCCCTGAACTTCCCTGGAGGGTGCACAGCCCCCCCGTGAGCCCTCCCCACTCCACCCTGGAGGCCCCCGCCCCGAGTCCACTCACTGGCTTTGCAGGGCTTGGGCCTCTGCAGTAGCTCGGCAGGAAGGAGCTGCCTTCTGGGGGCTCCTGCAGCAGATTCATGTAGACAGAGGCCCCCGTGCATCCCCCCGGTTCCTCCCTCGCTGTGCTCGGGCTCTGTGGCTCCTGGGAGTGTGACACACCACTGCCCCTCCCAGAGCAGGCTCAGAGCCCTGCGCTCCGGCAGCTCACATGCCTGGGAGCCACAGAGCCCGAGCACGGTGAGGGGGGACCTGGGGGGCACATGGGGGCCTCTGCCTGCATGCATCTGCTGCAGCCTGCAGGAGTCCCCCGGAGGGGCACCAGGCCGCAGCCTGGGCAGGAGGGGCGGGGGGCGCGGCTGCTCCCTGCTAGCGGTGCCGTGGCCTTTGCAGGGCTCCTGCCCCCCTGTGCTGAACCGGCTCCTCCATGGCTGGGGCTCACCACTGCTGCAAGCGGACACTCTGGCTCTCCGGTGCCTCCGGAAGGCGGCTCCTCCCTGGCGAGCCAGGGCACCACTTTTTGGCGCCCTCAGGGCTGTCCTTAGGATTAATGGGGCCCTATGCAGTATTATTAAACTGGTGCCCCTATGCCCGATGGCAGCCTGAGCTTCCAGCCCGGTGGGGGTGGAGGGACAAGGCAGAAAGAACAACAAGACGCCCGGCCTGCCTCACGGTGGCGGAGAGTCACAGTTCCCTGCAGAGACCCCTGTACCCTCTCCCTCACGCAGAATGGACATGCAGAAAGTACCTAATTAAAAGCACTAAATTGGGGAATAAAAAATGTCAGTCACGGGTTTTTTGATATGCCCTGAAGTTTGTCAGACATTTATTTGCAAAAACTTTGTAGTAAGGGTGAGTCAGCTGTCTTGCTGAATACAACATTAAATATTATGGAATACATGATGCGGCTCTTCTCTGTTTTACATTTTCTTAATCAGTATTTCTAAGCTAATTTTATATTTTAAATGTACTCTTAAGCCTTCATAAAGTAATCATTCCAGATTACTACATATTTAACTCACTGAAATAGACATTATTTTAAATTAATCAGTCACAGAGGTTTAGTGTGTTCATAACAATCTTCATTGCTTTTAGAAAAAGGGAACACTAATTTACTGTATGTGGTCACATGTTTATGAAATTTCACCAACTTTAAAAAATATGTTTCCAAAGATTTTAGGCATAACAAAGGATTTTATATCTTACTAAGGTACTGATTTTGCTTAAAACTAGTTCATCAGATAGTCAGAAGTAAAGAAAGGGAAACCCTTTGTCCAGCTATCTGGAAGCAAAGGGCTGTTGCTTCCTTCAGTGGGCCGGGGGGTGGGGAGGGTGTGTGAAGGAAGAAAGGGATGGACAGAAAGGACAGGAAGACTTTGGAAGTAAGTTTTTTTACTATAGTAATTAAAATGTGCATTTTAGATTAGGGTGGTGTTTTGAAGAATTTATTTAAAAAACCAAATGTCTGAAGATCCAAGCATTTAAGGCTAAAGATGATTGTGCATCTAAAAATCTATGCAAGGATTTTTTGGAGATGTGATTTTATAATCTTCACCAACTCACTAATGAAATATTTTTAAAGCAAATTTTAAACTAAGGTCCTGTAGACTGACATGTTCTGAGTAAAAATGTTATTAAGATGATGTTAAAAAAAAAGTGAACAAAGTTTGAGCATAGAAGTTTCTGGTTATCAGGGAATAACGTACAGATTATCTATTACAGTCATGCACAACTGTTTTTGTCAGTACATTCAGAAACTGACAGTAGATACATGCATACAAATTGGATAATCACATTCAGTAAAACATAACCTTTCCAATGATACCTCACATGATCCATCTTGCATAAAACATGTCATAGTTATGCCATATTCATATCATAACAATATTTCCATGAAGATTATGGGGCGTAGGGTCACAGTGGAGTTAAGGTGACATTTGCAAGGACCCCAAATATTTGGAAATATGGGAATAGATAGGTGAGGTGGCCAAATAACTTTAACTCTGCCCTGTGCAGATGCGAGCACCCCATCTTCCTTCCTTTGTGGGTTGAATGGCGCAGAGAGAGCAGAGTGAATTTACCATTTTAGGCCCCACATTTTCTAAAACAACCAGTTGTTTTGGGTGGACACCTAAGGTACCCCACCCCCATCCAGGAAGTCTGGCCCCCGCTGGACTTCATTGGACAGACTGCCCCTGAGCTCGCCATGTGCAGGGCATGCAATTGTGGAGGGCCCTTGTGAGGGGCATGTAGATATGGAGCCAAGTCCCTTTAAATCTTTCTGGTGGAACCTAGGCTGATACAATGTGCTCTGTTCCTTTCTAGTGGCCAGACTACATCTAGGGGGCTGTGAGTGCTAGCTACTTCCTCACACTTAACAGGGCTAATTCTTTCGTTCAAGCGACAAAGTCACATGCTTTTAGAGCAGGAGGTCCTAGGTTCAACCCCTTCCCACAACCATGCAGCGTGACATGAGGTTTCCTTCTGGATCTGCCTGAAGATCCAGGCCCATGTATTTGCTCTTCTGTTTCTGAGCTCACAGGAATTTGCTCAGCACCCTCAGTTCCTGGGGTCGGCCAGGGACCCAGGGCAGGGACAGGCTGGTTGAACTGCCGTTAGGTTGGAGAATGTTTCCATTTAAAATGCCATTTTCTGTTAGATGGGGCTCACATGTGCCGTCGCTTCCTCCACATAAAAGACGGAGGAGCACTTTGCTATTTCTCCTTGTGAAACGCATCGCCACGCATGCACACCAAAGTCAAACCAGCCCCTGGGCCCCTACATCATTTGATTAGTGACACATGCAGTGATTCTGAAATCTGCTTGTGACTTTATCTGGATGGGCTAAAGAACAGCTTTCCTTCAATTCCTGTTGAAGGCAACAAGGATAAAGGAGAAGGGGCTTTTCCGCCACCCTGGCCCCCTGTTTTAAAAAAAACCTTCCCCCATACTGTGATATCTTGGAGAAACACTGCTCCATTCTTTGCTCAGCCCCCCTCTCCCCAGCAAGATAGCATCACACTGGCTAGCTAAGGACTCTGGAGATACTGATCAGATCGCGTTCAATTTCACCAAGGGCTGGAACTGGGAAAGGTTAAGAAGCGTTGCCCTGCTATAGAAGGAGAACGTGTTTGCTGCCAGGGGAGCTGAAAAGCAACACTGAGTGCAGATAACGCTGTATTGATTCAAACGGCCGCCTCAACCCTGTTTTTTTTTTCCCCTCACAAGGCCTGTCTGGCGCAGGCCTGCAAGGTGAAGCCAGAGGAACACGCTTGGCAGTCAGAAAAATATTCCATGAAAATAGGAACATTCAAGGGCAAGAGAGCAGGGTCTGATTGAAACCAGATGAGAACAGCTCGCGAGCACCGCTGTTGAGCAGCGAAGTGTGTGTAAAGCTGCTGGCTTTCCTATGCTCACAAGACACCCCAGGCTGACCAGACCCTGGGCGGGGCCAGCCTTTTGTCTTTTTCTAATCTAGCCAGCAAGGCGAGCATTATCAGGTGATCCTGGACATTGGTTGTGCTCATTCTCGGAAAATCAAAGTGCTAGAAACCTTATTTACTCCGGTTCCTAGGTGCTACCATGATACAAATAATAGATCCTCCTCATCATCAATCAATCATCATCATCACAATCATGGCTTGGCCCATAGTTCAGTGGATGTAAATCATGCAAACAATTATTTCACAACACCAAATTGTTCGGCTGTATTTTTGCGGTTGACGAGCTGGCTGTACTGATGTGTTTAGAACTGCGCTGCTTTGCTGCCGGGCTGTTTTATTAGCATGGAAGGGCAGGAGCAAAATATTGTCAAGTTGAGAGAGACAGAATGGGACAAGTATCGGGGTAGCCGTGTTAGTCTGTATCTACAAAAACAGCAAGGAGTCTGGTGGCACCTTAAAGACTAACAGATTTATTTGAGCATAAGCTTTCATGGGTAAAAACCTTACTTCTTCAGATGAAGGGGCAGGAGCCCTCTTTGGCCATCAGCTCCAGCTGTTGGCATCTGACTATTATGGGGTGGCCTCTGGGAAATGAATGGATGATCTGCCAGCGAGACAGGTGGCTGCACCCAAAACCTTTCACCGTAGCTGGCGTGAAGTGGTTCCTTCTTCTTGGACTCAGCCAAGAGGACAAGGGCGTCCATGGTGACTGAGGGGGTGAGACTATTGGGTTGCTCTAGCTTGGCAGGTGGGGCTAGAGGAGAAGTTTCCAGTGCTGCTCACTTGGAGATGTGCTGAGAACTACTGTCCAGACCTACCTTGCAATGAGCAATTACATATACTATAAACTGAGCCGGTTGGCTGGCTGGTGAGCGATGGAAATGGAGGTACACCTAGCGTGTTGCTTTTGTCAGGGAAACCTGCATGTCAGTGAGTCCTTGTCACTAGGAAGTAACCTTAGTGCTCCTGAATTTGGGGGTCCCGAGAGGACGCTACAAATTCAAGCTAACTTGGACATCTGGGCACCCCTGCTTATCCAGTCCTGCCTCCCCACAGGTCTGTTGCTGCACCTCCAGCCTGCCTCAGAGCACCCCTGCTAGTCTAAGATTAGGGGGTCCTCACAGACCTGGTGTTGACCCTCAGTCCTGAGCAGAGAGGCTTCTGTGCTGGGCTGGTGGGACACTCTCTAAAGCTGGCTGCCCGCTGGGCTGGGTAGAGTACAATGCTCTGCCCATGGCGCACGATCCATGTAGCCTCTGGCTCCTTGAACCGTATGGCATGAGCAAGGTGGTACGCTTAAGTGAAGTGCTCCGGACTGGCTGATCATAATGGCTCCTTCTGGCCTTAACATCTATGAGAGGAGCAGGAGAGAGGGAGAAGCAGTAGCAGCTGTTGATGGAGGATGGAGAGTGTATCTTGGCTTACAGGGGAGCTCCTTAAATAATGGCACTGAGACCCGACAGTGAGGTCCATAACGATGAGCTGCAGGGATCATGGTGGCCGTTGATACTTTCCAACTTTCCCATGAAATAGACTTACTTTATTCAATCTGACATGGTGAGAACAGAAGCTACTGTGGGGACCCAGGTTGCAGGCCAAAGCCATGAGTGCGGGTAGCAAGTTCCCTTAGCTCCAGTCTCTTGGCGGAAATGCAGAGTGTGGTGAACCAGCGTGGCATTTCTGCAAGCAGATGCTACAACTTCATATCAAAAGCGATTTACTGCATTAAGATGCGCTGTAGGGATGTCACAAGAGAACAATGATAACACTTGCCTGTCCCAGTTACTTCCTGAAACCAAGCGGTAGGGCAGGAATTTACCCCAGGGTAAATTCCACTGAGAGGAATGTTTCAAGCCTGCTACAGGATTTCTGGGAACAAAGAGCTAAGCCACAGCACCACAGAAACATATCCATTAGGGATGGAAAAGACTTACTGGGCTATCTAGTTCACTTCCCTGCAGAACTCTAATGCACTGTCCAGAGTTCAGCTTAGTTCATTTGAAATGTACTTGTGTGATTGTGTGCCCGTATGTACTGCTGCCCTCTACTGAATGGAATCAGAATTTCTCCACTGTGTGTCATATGCCCTATACTGCTAACAGCCCACAGGGAGAGTCTCCCCTAGCAGTTGAAGGTCAGGGCTGTGGTTTTGGAGCTTCAGGATCTGAGTTATATCCCTGTTGTTGCTGTGACATTCCGAAAGCCCACAGGGTGCAGCACAGAAGTGACTGTGAAGTCCTAGGCAGCTGCAGATTTGTTTGGTTGGTGTCAGGGGCGAGGTGTGAACTCCTGTGAAGCCCTGGTAGGAGACTCTGAGTATTGCTAAAAGTAAATGGAGATCCTGCTTTAGCTCAAGTAGTAGATGATGAGGCTGTAACTTCTCTCCCCACTGCTATTGTGCAGTTCCATGGGATTGTGGTATACCATGCAGTGACAGTGGTGATGCCTAGACAGCCACAGGTTAGGGATAGTCTCCTCCTGCTGTTGTTAACCATGGGGGGAGGGTTTTGCTGAAATGCGGGGGAAGGGATATAAAATCAGTTCTCAGAGACCAGAGAGCTCTTTCCAATTTGGAGCAGGAAGGAGACATGGGTGCCCAGCCTCTCTGAAAACCAGGCCCCAGAGTCCCACCCTGGACACTCAAAACTGAGGCATTCAAAATGAGAGTCCTCTTTTGAAAGTGTTGGCCTTCGTCTCTTGGTGCCTCAGTTTCTCCATGTGTAAAATGGGGCTGGCAATACTCACCTGCTCCATGGGGATTAATTAACGAGGGCACATGCTGAACAGGTTGAGCATCCTCAGCTGCCACTGACTGCTCACCAGGGCTTTCTGCTGCCCCCCCCCCCCCAACCTTGCTGCACCCCAGCTCCAATGGTTGGGGGAGGTCTGTTTGGTACATTAACCTCAGCTCAGATGTATGTGAGTGTTCCATAAATGGCTCCCATCCCTCTGAGGCGGGGTGCTGCGGCCAGGCCAGCCAGGTGGCACCCTCTGTGCTCATGGTTCCCTAGAGATGAGACGTATTTGCACCAAAGCCATTTCGTTCCATGCTGTCGCTAAACCCAGGAAACAGGAAATCCCCAGCCCATCCTATTCTTTCTTTGTTCTGTCTCTGTCTCTCTGTCTCTCTCTCTTGCAAAACAAGTTTGCACAACTATGGAAACTGGCTCTTTCCTGCTGGGGCACAAAGCAATGGAACAATTCGTGCCGGCATAACAAGTGGATAATGCAGATAACAAAGTGCACGCACTTAGCTGGTTCCATTCAGGTACCATTGACGTCAATGGCAAAGCACCCACTGATTTCAGGGCGGACAGGATGGGGTTCAGTTGGGGAGGCTGCTCCTCTCGCTCGGCCTCACTGTGTTGCTACCCCCTATGTGGATAGTGAGTCGCAGGAGAAGGAGGAGCTGTACTCACACAAGGGGATGCGCAGCTTTTAAGCACTGGCCTTAAAAGGTGAGAAATTGCAAGCAGAAAGTACGAGCCTGTGTCTCTCAGAAATGGCTGGATGATCCTGGGAGAAGGGCATTCCTGGGAGGAGTTCTGTGAGTCAGGACCGGAACTGGTAACTCCATTTTCTATTGCTATCAACTTCACAGGAGATCCAGGCAAGGAGAGACTGGTCAGTTTCATGCTGCTACTCAGTGCTGGGAAGCTGTGAAACTGACAAGAACCACATCAAGGTCAGGCAGGAGCAAACTCCCCTCCCCCCAGCAGTAAACCTCAGAGCCCAGGGCAGCTGACTCAGGCTCGCTCCAGGGCTAAAAACAGCAGTGTAGAAGTTTGGGCTCAGGCTGGAATCCAGGCTCTGAAACCTGCCACGTGGGGAGGGTCTTAGAGCATAGGCTCCAGCCCAAGTCTGAGTGCCAGGACTGCTATTTTTAGCCTGGCGAGCCTCAGTCAGTTGACCTGCATGCTGAGGCCCACTGCCATGGGTTTTTTTTTTTTTTTGCTGTGTAGACGTTCTCCAGGGGCACTGGCTCTGCTGCAGCCCGCCAGGCTGGCAGTCAGGGATCTCAGGGAGTACATTTCATTTTCAAACGCCGGGTGTTGGTGAGATTTCAGTTCCAGGACAATTTTTGAGTTTTTGTCTTTTCATCCCAATTCAGGACAAATTTTTTTTCGAAAGCACGAAAATCTTCAGAGTGCTGAAATTCAGTTTCCCAGTCAGCTCTTTTGCTGACCCCAAACAATCCAAAATAATGAGCTTGGCACCCCAGATCACGAGACTGGCCTGAGATTGGTTTTAAATAATACATTTTGGGTCTTTTTATTTATTTTCCAGATTCTGTGCTTGTAGGGTGCCTGGGGGTCACACTGTCATTATTTTCTATGCAACCAAGAGGGCTAGAACTTTTTTTTAAGTGGAAGTGAGATTCTTATAATGTTCACATGATTACAGGCCTGGGGCTTGCAGAAACAAACCAATAATTGCAAAACACACACAAAAAAACTCAGGCCGTGTCAACACCATGAGACTGAGGTGGAACAAGAAAACCGTGAGAGAGTTCAGGCCGACAAACGCAAGCACACCCTTAGGTCATGGGGCAGGTATGGGCCACACTATACCCTGACTTCAGGACTCTCTGCCTCCCTTGACCAGCCCATGGTAGGACTACCAACATCACAGCCATTAGGGGACTACAGGGCTTTACAGCAGATACTCTCAACAAGAACGTCTGGGTGGCAGGTGAGTAGAATGCCTCCTGGTGCTCCCCTTGCATTGTGCCTTACTATGGGACGTATGCAACTGGCACGAGCTAGCCCTTTCTTTGTGACAGGTGCTTTATGTTCTTCTGCGTGTCTCACCCTATGCATAGCACAAACCACCCCTTTCAGCCAAAATGACCTTTATTTTAGAGTAGGAGAACAACCAAGCAAGAAAGGACAAAAGTAAAGTCTCCAGGACAGAGCACTGTGTGTGTGTGTGTGTGAGAGAGAGAGAGAGAGTGTGAGTGTCTCCTCTGACAGGCTCAACTGACTTGCGATCATCGGGAGAGTGCTTAGAACTGGAAAGGTTCGGGACCCATCTTTTCCTTTAATTGGATGCAGTGTCCTTGTTTTTAGCAGGAAAGTAAACAGAATCTGTTCTAGCACTGGGAATGGATTCGCAGAAAGAGATGACTGTGACAGAGGCTGGTGCAATATCAGGCCCTATCCTGATTTGTTAACACGCCCCCAGGACAGCGGCACAATGAGGGTTATGAAAGTGATGTCATGACTGTCAGAACCAGGGCTCTAATAAATCAGCAGCTAGGAATGGGGTCACCACTGGGGAGGTGGGCAGCCCATTTTAAAGGACTTGAGGCTAGATCCTCAGCTGTGGATGAGATACACTCAGGAGGACAAAGGGGGCCCATTGCCTTAGGTACTGCACGCACACAAAATAAAGAGACAAGCCCGGCCCGAAGGAGTATATCGTGTACATAGACAAGACAGAAAAAGGGGGGAGAGGAAATCGCAGGGAAAATGAGGTCCCCAAAGTCACCGAGAGGTCAGTGGCAGAGCCACAAAAAGAACCCAGGGCTCCTGATGCCCGTTTCACTGCTTGAGCCAGCACACCAAGCCCAGGGCAGATCCCCCCCTTCCCAACTTTGTTCCCTCTCCTCTTCCCCTGAGCTTCACCCCCCCCCCCCCATCATTCTGGACATGGTCTGGGACAAGGGTGTCAGAACCTTTGTAGAAGTGGGGGAGCTACCCATGCTGGAACTGGGGGGGGGCATGCCCCCACTTTTTAACATGGGTGTAGTTTGGGGGCTATGGGGTGGCATTACCCCACGCTATAAGCCTTGGGCAGCCATGGAGCAGGGCCAGCATGGGCTGCACTTCATGGCAGCGTTGCATCATCCCCTGCCCCCACAAATTATGTCCATGTTAAAAGGGGAGGCTCCGCCCATTCATGGTTCCTCAGTCTCCTGCAGTCTACGGGGGCCAGCACTTGTCGGGGAGGATGCTGCGCTGTCTGAGGAGCCAGCAGTAGGGGAAACGGGCAAAGGGAACATCCAAGGGGGGGGGAGGGGGAAAAAATCAGGCTACTGCCTGAGCCGACCCTGGTGTCACCAGAGCTGCCAGGCCCCAGGAAGAGCCTTCTCCCCTGCTCCCTGACTGATGTGCCTACCACAGCCTGTCATATCTGTCTGCTTCCCAGATCGATTAGCTTAGCAGAGGGGCTGAGCACTGACTGCGCCAGGGGCTGGAAGTCCCGTCTAATTGCTCTAGGGAGGAGGTGCAGTGATCAGGGTACTAGCCTGGTGCTTGAAGACCTGGGTTCAATTCTCTGCTCTGCCACAGACTCCCTGTATCACCTTGCCTACATCACTTAGCCTCTGTTCCCTCGGCAGCCTAGGGGTGCAGCTGCTGCAGCACTAGGGGCCGCAGAAGCAGCTCAGCTTGGTAGAGGTAGCCATGAAGGGCAAATGTTTAGCCCCAGTAACCCCTGGCCAGTGTCCATTCTGGGGCTGAACAAGACCTCCCTGCTCGTGGGCTGGTTGCTCCCCTGGCACTTTCCATGAGCCTCCAAGCTGACGTTTCCCTGGGAGGGGGCAGGGCAGGCTGAGCCCCATGTGCTCCCCAGCCCCTGTGCTAATCACCTTCCTCCTATCCACAATGGGCCAGTCGGGTTTTTCTGCAACCGACTCCGTCTGGAAGGGGCGTCGGGGAGGACAGCGAGTGAGAAGGAGCGGAGCCCACGGTACCTGGACTCTCACCCCAAGCACCAACCACAAAAAATAATCAGCCATTGGGCTTCAAGGCAGCACATCCCAATGTCAATATTGACACTTCGCAGTGCATAAAGTAGCTATTGAGAGATGACGAGCAAGGGGAACAGATCCAGCTGCCAGGCACGTGACTAGACACCACGGGGGCTCAATCTCCTCTCCCTTAAACTGTGGCCAACGGCCTGACTTCAGCGCCGTGACTCCGGCCTTACACCAGGGTGAGGGTGAGCAGAATCAGGTGCCAGCACTGCCCTGATACTCTAGCTCTGTCACATACAGAACATAGGCTATTTCCCAGCTGGTGCAAATCAGCCGTAGCTCTATGGAAGTCAATGAGCCAGATCCTGGTAACTCCGTGTAGCTCCAGGGGCTTGGGTGCCCAGTCACACCAGCTGAGGCCCTGTGTGCAAATAGTTCAAATTCCTGAGCCTTTTCTTTTGTTAAAACGGACTCTGATTCAGTGTGGACCCCTGGTGCAAAAAGCACGTTCAGCGCTCCCTTTCGTTCTGACGCATTGTACAAAAGTGTCCTTTGTTTTATTGGGCTCGGGGGTGGGGGGCAGCAGAAGAGCATGTTGGGGAGGGGGGAGAATGTAGTTAAAGTCCAACATTAAAATGTCACATAGCAATTAAAAAATACAGAGCCGCTGTGCTGTTTGACGATGTTTTTCCACATATGCCAGCCAGGCGATCGCTGGCATTCCCGACCTTAGGAAAAACAAGATCCCCCTTCGTCTCCTGTACTGCTGAGAGCCCCGCTTTCAAACAAAGCGCCCAGGACCACCTGCATGCACAGGCTGCGATATTGATCACCCCAAAGCCGTGCATCTATTTATTGTGACGAATTCGGAGGGGGGAAGGAAGCAAAATATTTGATTAACTCAGTAATGAGCAGTTTCCACTGTTGGTGCAGCGCATGATAATATGAAACGAACAGCGGCCCATTGTTTGAGAGCAGAAGGAAGCCCTGTGTGGGATCGCTGCTGGATTCTATACATCACAGATGGAAGGGGGGGGGGGGGGAACGAGACCCTGGAATTTCTTTTTGTGGTTCCTTTACTGTTTTATTGGCCATGTGAACAGGTCAGCGAGTCACACGCTCGCTGCGGCACAGACAATCCGTCAGGGCCGGTAGGTGACTTGTGTACGTTGAAAGTTTAATGAGAGCCCTGATGTTAAGCTAACAACATTTTCAAACAGTGGCTAACAAAAAACAGGGATCAGGGAGGCTGCACTGGGTGCCAAGATGTTTGTTTTAATACTAACAAGGGCCAGGGCCAGCTTCAGGCAATAAAAAAGGAGGGGGGTTGGAAATAATCTCTTCTCCAAGCACGGAAAGCCGTGCAGTTTAATACACTTTAAACCATGCACGGTTCAATGAAAGATGGGCTTAGGGAAGGGGAAAAGAAAATCCAGGAACGTAGGTCAGAAAGACGTGACTAGGAACCCAGTAGTCCCTGCATCACATGTTGTGCAGCTAAATGAAGGGGCCCATCCTGCAGATCCTTCATGCCTAGCATAGTATTTATTACTAGGAGTAAGACCTAGAGCCACAAAGGTATTTAGGCACACAACTTCCATGGAAATCCAGTGCTAAGGTTTCAAGAGACACTGAAGGTGGGTAGGCCAGAGTGCCACAGACGTACAGGGCAATGGAATGAGTCAACACAGATGGCACCTGGAGCGGTGAGATCAGACCCTAGGAAGAGCCTTGTGACTCGCTCCATAAGCATGGTGCTTGTCAAGGCTTCTTCCCCACTCTGAACTTTAGGGTACAGATATGGGGGCCAGCATGAAAACTTCTAAGCTTAACTACCAGCTTAGATCTGGTCCGCTGCCACCACTCCCAATGTGCTAATTCCCTTCCCTGGGTAGCCTTGAGAGACTCTTCACCAATTCCCTAGTGAATACAGATCTAAACCCTTGGATCTTAAAACAAGGAAAAATCAATCAGGTTCTTAAAAAGAAGGCTTTTAATTAAAGAAAAAGGTAAAAATCATCTCTGTAAAATCAGGATGGAAAATAACTTTACAGGATAATCAAACTTAAAGAGCCCAGAGGACCCCCCTCTAGCCTTAGGTTCAAAGTTACAGCAAACAGAGGTAAACACCCTAGCAAAAGGTACATTTACAACTTGAGAAAACAAGTACAGCCTGGCTGTACTTACGAGTTTGAAATATGAGAGACTTGTTCAGAAAGATTTGGAGAGCCTGGATTGATGTCTTGTCCCTCTTAATCCCAAGAGCGAACTCCCACCAAAACAATGAGCACAAACAAAAGCCTTCCCCCCACCAAGATTTGAAAGTATCTTGTCCCCTTATTGGTCCTTTGGGTCAGGTGTCAGCCACGTTATCTGAGCTTCTTTACCCTTTACAGGTAAAAGGATTTTGGAGTCTCTGGCCAGGAGGGATTTTATAGTATTGTACACAGGAGGGCTGTTGCCCTTCCCTTTATAGTTATGACACGCTCCCCAAATCACAGATAGTGTTGGACAGCCGGTTCCACACTGGCTGTGATTTCTTCCTGGAGCTCTAGGAGAAAACAGAATTAATAAGACACATGCACCTTTAGACATACTACTGATTATATAAAAACTAACAATATGTCCCACATTCCAAGAACAATTTTTAACCAGTTGATTCTGGGAAACTTTCCCAGGAGAGTGCATCAGTCACTTTGTTAGAAGCTCCTGAAATGTGTTGTATTTCAAAATCAAAATCTTGGAGAGCTAAATTCCACCGAAGAAGTTTTTTGTTATTCCCCTTGGCGGTATGAAGCCATGTTAGCGCAGCATGGTCAGTTTGTAGTTGGAAACGCTGTCCCCAAACGTATGGGCGTAGCTTTTCCAGTGCGTACACAATGGCGTAGCATTCCTTTTCACTGATTGACCAGTGGCTTTCCCTCTCAAACAGTTTCTTGCTGAGAAACACGACAGGATGGAATTCTTGATCCGGTCCTTCCTGCATTAAAACTGCTCCCACACGCCGCTCGGACGCATCTGTGGTTAGTAGGAACGGTTTGTCAAAGTCTGGGGCCCTTAGCACAGGGTCAGACATGACTGTCGCCTTAAGCTGGTTAAAGGCCTTTTGACACTCATCAGTCCACTGAACTGCATTTGGCTGTTTCTTTCTGGTTAGGTCTGTCAGTGGGGCGGTGATTTGGCTGTAGTGTGGTACAAATTGCCTATAATATCCGGCCAAGCCTAAGAAGGATTGGACCTGTTTCTTTGACTTTGGAACCGGCCACTTTTGGATAGCATCCACTTTGGCCTGTAGGGGATTTATAGTTCCTTGACCCACTTGGTGCCCCAGGTAAGTCACTCTGTTTTGGCCTATTTGACACTTTTTAGCCTTAAAAGTTAGTCCTGCCTGCCTGATGCGCTTGAAGACTTTTTCCAGGTGCTCCAGGTGTTCTGCCCAGGAATCAGAAAAAATGGCCACATCATCGAGGTAGGCAACTGCAGATTCTCCCAGTCCTGCTAGGAGACCATCTACAAGTCTTTGGAATGTGGTGGGTGCATTTCGCAGCCCGAAAGGGAGCACATTAAATTCATACACCCCTGCCTGGGTGACGAAGGCTGACCTTTCCTTAGCGGGTTCATCTAGTGGTACTTGCCAGTACCCCTTGGTTAAGTCTAAGGTAGAGATGAATTGGGCATGTCCCAATTTCTCCAATAGCTCATCTGTGCGTGGCATTGGATAGTTGTCGGGACGAGTTACAGCATTTGACTTATGGTAGTCCATGCAAAAGCGTATTTCCTCATCTGGTTTGGGAACTAGAACCACTGGAGATGCCCATGCATTCTTAGAGGGGCGGATTATACCCATCTGTAGCATGTCCTGGATCTCCCTTTTTATAGCAGTTTGGGCATGAGGTGATTCCCGGTAGGGTGGGGTTCTAATTGGGTGAGCATTACCTGTGTCAATGGAGTGGTATGCCCGTTCGGTCCGTCCTGGAGTGGCGGAGAACACTGGTGCAAAGCTAGTGCACAGCTCCTTGATCTGCTGTCGCTGCAGATGTCCAAGGATCGCGGAGAGGTTCACCTCTTCAACGCCACTGTCACTTTTTCCTTCATAGTAGACACCTTCAGGCCACTCCGCGTCATCTGTTTCCTGGGCTGTAAACTGGAAAACCTTTAATTCTCTGGAATAAAAGGGCTTAAGAGAATTAACATGGTATACCTTAGCTAAGCTTTATGTTGGAGGTGGGGGATGCTATGAGATAGTTAACAGCTCCTAGGCGCTTCTGGACCGTGAATGGTCCTTCCCACGATGCTTCCATTTTATGGGCTTGGAGCGCCTTTAAAGACCATGACTTGGTCTCCTACTTTGAAGGACCATTCTCTGGAATGTTTATCATACCAGGCCTTTTGCTCTTCCTGAGCATCCTTTAGGTTTTCTTTAGCAAGGGCTAAAGAGTGTCGGAGGGTGCTTTGTAGGTTGCTTACAAAGTCTAGAATGTTAGTTCCTGGAGAAGGTGTAAACCCCTCCCATTGCTGCTTCACCAACTGTAATGGCCCCTTAACCTTGCGGCCATACACAAGTTCAGATGGTGAAAACCCTAAACTGGGATGTGGTACAGCCCTGTAGGCAAAAAGCAACTGCTGCAACACTAGATCCCAATCATTGGAGTGTTCATTTACAAATGTACGTATTATGGCCCCCAAAGTTCCATTAAACCTCTCCACCAGGCCATTGGTTTGATGGTGGTAAGGGGTGGCAACCAAGTGATTCACCCCATGAGCTTCCCACAGGTTTTTCATGATCCCTGACAGGAAATTAGTTCCCAAATCTGTAAGGATGTCAGAGGGCCAACCTAGCCTGCCAAAAGTGTCTGCTAATGCCTGGCACACACTTTTAGCCCTGGTGTTGCTTAAGGGTACTGCTTCCGGCCATCGGGTAGCAAAATCCATGAAAGTCAGTATGTACTGCTTTCCTCTGGGTGTCTTCTTTGGGAAAGGACCTAGAATATCCACAGCTACTTGCTGAAATGAGACCTCAATTATGGGTAGTGGCTGGAGAGGGGCTTTGACCTGGTCTTGGTCCTTTCCCACTCGTTGGCACACCTCACAAGACCGGACATAATTAGCAACATCCTTGCCCATTCCCTCCCAGTGGAAGGACTTCCCCAACCAGTCTTTGGTTCTGTTCACCCCAGAATGGCCACTGGGATGATCATGGGCTAAGCTCAAGAGCTTTACCCGATACTGAGTGGGAACTACCAACTGTCTTTGAGGATGCCAGTCTTCCTGGTGTTCACCAGAAAGTCTCCTTGTATAAAAGTCCTTGTTCTACAACAAACCGGGATCGGTTAGAAGAGCTGAGAGGCGGTGGGGTGCTCCGCGCCACCGCCCAAGCTTTCTGAAGGCTGTCATCTGCTTCCTGCTCAGCCTGGAACTGTTCTCTTGATGCTAGAGACATCAGTTCCTCCTTGGACTGTGGACTTGGGCTTGGTCCCTCTGGAAGCGATGCAGGTGCTGGGGCGGTTTCCGTTGACTGTGAACTGCTGTCCGCTGGTGCACTATGTGGTATTTCGGGCTCTGGCTGAGCCTCTTGGGTAGGGTTATCTACTGTTTCTGCCAGTTCAGGCTCGCTGGTGCCCTCTGGCGTTGGAGTTGTAGACGCGTTTGCAAACGCTGTACTCAGTGCTGGCAATGGTTCTGGTGCTGGTTGTGTTGCCAGTTCCGGTTCTGGGACTGGCTTCGGATGGATCTCTGGGATTGGATCCACTATGGCTGTTGCAGTCGTTGGCAGGGGATCCGGTTCCACCACCTCTGTCTGGGTCTCTGGTAACACAGACTGGGCCCTGGTGGATGGCTCAGGAACAGGGATGGGTGTGAAAGCTTGCTTAGCCTGGCTGCAGGTGACCATTCCCACTCTCTTGGCTAGCTTCACATGGTTGGCCAAGTCTCCCCCCAGCAGCATGGGGATGGGATAATTGTCATAGACTGCAAAAGTCCACATTCCTGACCAGCCCTTGTACTGGACATGCAACTTGGCTGTAGGCAAAGTTACAGAGTGTGACATGAAAGGTTGAATTGTCACCGGAACCTCCGGGTTGATGAGTTTGGGGTCCACTAGGGATTGGTGGATAGTCAACACTGGTGCCCCAGTGCCCCTCCACGCAATAAACTTCTTTCCGCCCACTCTCAAGGTTTCCCTTCTTTCCGAGGGTATTTGAGAGGCATCTGGTCCTGGGGATCTTTGGTGTGATTGTGATGTAATGAACTGTAATCGGTTGGGGTTTTTGGGGTAGTGGGCCTTTATATGTCCCAGTTCATTACATTTAAAACATCGCCCTGCTAAGGTATTACCGGGGCGATGTTGGTTGGTGGAGACTGGTGTGGTGGGGTGAGAAGGTGCCTGGGGTTTCCCTTGGGATGTAGGTGGGGCCTTGGGTTGTCCCCAGTGGTAAGGTTTTGTTTCGGGTTGCCCTGTCTGATAGTCGCTCCAACTGCTACTAGTTATTTTCTTTTCTGCCACCTCCACCCATTTGGCTCCAATCTCCCCACCTCGGTTACAGTTTTGGGCTTCCCATCTAGGATGTACCTTTCTATTTCCTCAGGAACACCCTCTAAGAACTGCTCCATTTTCACTAGGAAAAACAGATCTTCCAGAGATTTAACATTTGCTCCTGATACCAAGGCATCACAATTTTTGTCAATGTGGTAGGCATGTTGAGGCATGTCGCGTAAATGACATGTCTGGTTTCCACCTTAGGGCTCTGAACCGCCGACAGGCATGCTTGGGTGTTAACCCCAGTCTGATTCTGGCCTTGTTTTTAAAAAGTTCATAACTGTTCATGTGTTCCTTAGGCATTTCAGCCGCCACCTCTGCTAAGGGTCCACTGAACTGCGGCCTCAGCTCTACCATGTACTGGTCTGTAGTGATGCTGTACCCAAGGCAGGCCCTTTCAAAATTTTCTAAGAAGGCCTCAGTATCATTGCCTGCCTTGTAGGTGGGGAATTTTCTGGGATGGGAAGCGGTACCTGGAGAGGGGTTGCTAGGGTTGGCTGGATTATTCTGCCTAGGCCTTGCTAATTCCAGTTCATGCTTCCTCTCTCTCTCTTTCTCCTCCATCTCTTTCTCTCTGCTCCATAGCTCTCTCAGCAGCTTCTTTCTTGAGTTTTTTTAATTGGAGCAGTCTCTGATGTTTCTTTTCATTTTCTTCTGCTTCTAGTCTGGCCAGTTCTAGTATGTTAGCTGCTTCACTGGTAGTCATTTTCCTGTTTTCTTGTGCTGGGCCACACCCCTCTGCAGTTCACTGAAACTGGGATGCACTCAGCTCAGGGATGCTTAGGTACTTTCTAACTAGCTATCCCCGAGAGGTAGAAAGAAAAAAAAAACAAAAAACCAATTCAGCTTGTAAATTCCTTTTGCCAGCGGTTTGCTCACTGCTTGAACCCTTCTTTTAACAAAGACCGTTGTTAAAAAAAAAACTTAACACCTCTGCATTCAGGCAAGGATAGATAAGATATGCATTTACCTTCAGCTCTGCTTTCCAAGCAGCTAGAAAGGAGAAAAAAAAATCTTACTGGCTTTTGGTTTAAAATGATCCCACTGCTCTGTCACCATGTCAAGGCTCCTTCCCCACTCTGAACTTTAGGTTACAGATGTGGGGGCCTGCATGGAAACTTCTAAGCTTAACTACCAGCTTAGATCTGGTCCGCTGCCACCACTCCCAATGTGCTAATTCCCTTCCCTGAGTAGCCTTGAGAGACTTTTCACCAATTCCCTGGTGGCTCAAGATCCAACCCCCTTGGATCTAAAAACAAGGAAAAAATCAATCAGGTTCTTAAAAAGAAGGCTTTTAATTAAAGAAAAAGGTAAAAATCATCTCTGTAAAATCCAGATGGAAAATAACTTTACAGGGTAATCAGACTTAAAGAGCCCAGAGGAACCCCCTCTAGCCTTAGGTTCAAAGTACAGCAAACAGAGGTAAACCCTCTAGCAAAAGGTACATTTACAACTTGAGAAAACAAAGATAAAACTAACCCGCCTTGCCTGGCTGTACTTACGAGTTTGAAATATGGGAGACTTGTTCAGAAAGATTTGGAGAGCCTGGATTGATGTCTTGTCCCTCTTAGTCCCAAGAGCGAACTCCTACCAAAACAATGAGCACAAACAAAAGCCTTCCCCCCACCAAGATTTGAAAGTATCTTATCCCCTTATTGGTCCTTTGGGTCAGATGTCAGCCAGGTTACCTGAGCTTCTTAACCCTTTACAGGTAAAAGGATTTTGGAGTCTCTGGCCAGGAGGGATTTTATAGTATTGTACACAGGAGGGCTGTTGCCCTTCCCTTTATAGTTATGACAGTGCTGTACGACCTACCCCTGCACTGCGACACGTATGAGAGGACACCTGTGCCAATGCAGAGCCCCCACTGTCACACCAGCACTATTGCACATGCAGGCCTGCAGCTGGAAAAGAGCATGAACAGAGCTGAGTCAGAGCACTGGGCTGGGACTCAGGACAGCTGGGTTCTCTTCCCAGTCCTGCCACTGATTCACAGCGGGGCCTTTGCTAATCATTTAGCCCCACATTGAAATGAGAGTTAAGCACATATACAAAATGGGAAATGACCGCGTATTGTGTTCAGTTCTGGGCGCCATATTTCAGGAACGAGGTGGACAAATTGGAGAAGAGCCAGAGAAGAGCAACAAAAATGATGAAAGGTCTAGAAAACAACATGTATGAGGGAAGATTGAAAAAAAATGGGTTTTTTTAGTCTGGAGAGGAGGACTGAGGCTGAGAGGGGACATGGTAACAACCTTTTATGTACTTGAAAACTGTTATAAGGAGGAGGGAGAAAAATTGTTCTTCTTAACCTCTGAGAGTGGTTAAACACTGGAATAAATTGTCTAGGAAGGTTGTGGAATCTTCATCATTGAAGATTTTTAAGAGCAGGTTAGACAAACACCTGTCAGGGAGGGTCTAGAACAGAGGTTCTCAAACTGTTGTCCATGAACCAACTCCATTCAGGTGGTCCGTGGAATTGTTCCCTCTAAGGTGCGCTCCTAGGCGGTCGCACACACCAGAATGAGGGGCCACCTACTTAATTAGTGCACGGCTCCACTAATTAATGCCTGGACCCTGGAGAAGACGCACATGTAAGATGAGGTGGTGGCCTTGGGGGAGGGGGAAGGGGAAAAGGGGTATGGACTAGGTGGGAGGGGGCAGTGGGGAAAGAAGAGGGGGTGGGGGGAAATTGGGACATGCAGGGCTGCGGCAGCCAGAGAAAGACGACTTTCCTCCTTTCCAGGGTTGCGGCTGCCAGGGAGAGATGACCCTCCTTCCCAGCCCCAGCTCAGGGGCTGCCGCGGCAGAGGAGAGAAGGCACATCCATCCTATTAGAAAGGTAAGACTGTGTGCTTTTATTTGTAGAACAAAAAAAACGTTAATTATTAAGGTTTTTTTAAATATAGCACTTTTATCCAAAGTGCTTTACAATAGTTAGCTAACATTACAAACAACATTTGGAAAGATCATTAAGTGGTCCACCCAGACCCTCAGCAATTTTCAAGTGGTCCTCAAAAAAAAAAAAAAAAAGTTTGAGAACTGCTGGTCTAGAAAATACTTAGGTCTGGTCTACACTAACCCCCCAATTCGAACTAAGGTACGCAACTTCAGCTACGGTCCAGATGCAGCAGGCAGGCTCCCCCATCGACTTCACGTACTCTTTGCACCGAGCAGGATTACCGGAGTCGACGGGGAGCACTTCTGGGTTCGATTTATCGCGTCCAGACAAGACACGATAAATCGAACCCAGAAGTTCGATTGCCTGCCACCGAACCAGCGCGTAAGTATAGACAAGCCCTCAGTCCTAGCTTGAGTGCAAGGGACTGGACTAGATGACCTCTCGAGGTCCCTTCCAGTTCTATGATTCTGTGTTAAATAAACAGAGCCCAGAACTGATCCCTGTGGGACTCCACTGGAAACAGATCTGCTCAATGAGGATTCTCCATTTACAATTACATTTTGAGACCTATCAATTAGCCAGTTTTTAATCCATTTAATTTGTTCCATGTTAATTTTATATCATTCTTGTTTTTTAAATCAAAAGGTCGTGAGGCACCAGTCAAACGCCTTACAGAAGTGTAGATATATCAACACTATTACCTTAATCAACCAAACTTGCAATCTCATAAAAAAAGGTATCAAGTTAGTGTCACAGGATCTACTTTGCATAAACCCATGTTGATTTGCATTAATTACAGTACCCTCCTCTAGTTCATTATTAATATTTTTAGTTCATTATAAGATAAGCCTTCTGCCTCTCCACAGGCAAGAGATGTATTTGCTGCTCCTCTCAGACACTGGAAAAAGGAAAAACACCTTCTGATTTGCCTTTTTGTTAAAAGCAGAGCATTTAAAATTTGAAACATTGCACAAGGCCAAATCCCCTGTGCCAATGCAGCAGCCTAGAAAATATAACAAAAGCCGATAATAGAGGCATTCTGTATGTAAAACCTTAAGGTCCTGATTCTGGTCCCACATGCATCAATTTTGAGCCACTGTGTAGTTAGGGTCTTAAATGCCTTTGAGGACCTAGGCCTTAGCCCTGGTTTTCACCAAGTGGAGAGAAAGCAGTTTCAAACCTGGCCCCTCTCCCCCCTCCAATGCAGTTCTTTAGTGTCTCTCTCTGTTTATTTTTCAAAATTGAAGACTCAGGATATGTCTACACTACGAAATTAGGTCAAATTTATAGAAGCCGGTTTTATAGATATCGGTTTTATGCAGTCGATTGTGTGTGTCCCCACATAAAATGCTCTAAGTGCATGAAGCCGGCAGACCGCGTCCACAGTACTGAGGCTAGCGTCGACTTCCGGAGCGTTCCACTGTGGGTAGCTATCCCACAGTTCCTGCAGTCTCCGCCGCCCATTGGAATTCTGGGTTGAGATCCCAATGCCTGATGATGCAAAACAGTGTCGCGGGGGGTTCTGGGTACATGTCGTCAGGCCCCTCCCCCTCCGTCAGAGCAACGGCAGACAATTGATTTGCGCCTTTTTACCTGGGTTACCTGTGCAGACAACATACCACGCCAAGCATGGAGCCCGCTCAGCTCAGCTCACCGTCACCATATGTCATCTGGGTGCCGGCAGATGTGGTACTGCATTGCTACACAGCAACAGCTAATTGCCTTTTGGCAGTAGACGGTGCAGTATGACTGGTAGCCTTCATCGGCGATCTGGGTGCTGGCAGACGTGGGGCTGCATTGCTACACAGCAGCAGCCACTTGCCTTTTGGCAGTAGATGGTGTATTACGACTGGTATCCGTCGTCGTCGTACTCCAGTTCAATCATAGGCACCTGGGCAGACATGCTTTGTCTCCTGGAGACTCAGTCCTGCCAGCAGTCCTATTGAACCACCTTGACGATGATGGCTCACAGTCATAGTACAGTATCTTCTGCCAAGCACCCAGAAGATGCCGAGAGCTATCAGTCATGCTGCACCGTCTGCTGCTAGCTTAAGATGTAAAAAATAGATGGACCAGATTTGTTCTGTATTCATTTGCTTCCCCCTCCCTCCGTGGTCACCTGTGCTCTCCACGCTGGGCAAACAGGAAATGAAATTAATAAGTTCGTGGGGCTTTTCCTGTCTACCTGGTCAGTGCATCTGAGTTGAGAGTTCTGTCCAGAGCGGTCACAATGAAGCACTGTGGGATAGCTCCCGGAGGCCAATAACGTCAAATTCCGTCCACACTACCCCAAATCCGACCTGCAAAGGCCAATTTTAGCGCTAATTCTGTCGTCGGAGGTGGAGTAAAGAAACCAGGTTAAAGGGCCCTTTAAGTCGAAAGAAAGGGCTTCGTTGTGTGGCCGTGTCCAGGCTTAATTCGATTTAACCCTGCTAAAGTCGACCTAACCTTGTAGTGTAGACCAGGGCTCAGACACAGCCCGTATAAGCTAGAATGAGTTGCTTGAAGAGTTTCATGGTAAGCATCGGGGGGAGGGGTTTCATGGTGGGCATGAATGGCTCCGTATGAGCTGTAAAACATCTGTCTATCAGAACCCAAATGCAAGCGGTACGTGCTTCCAGCCAAGCAAAGGCTCAAAAGCACAGAAAGATTTGCAGCCTCGCTCTGTTGTTTTTGTGGGAGTTACAATACCACAAATTACGGGAAACCAGAGGAAAACATGGAAGTCACCCACTGAAAGCACTGTTTCATATTTTTGCTCATTTTTTTGGCCAGGATTTGTGGGGGAGACTGGGGTGGGAATTCAAACCTGAAACCTGACCCACTATGGCCTGTAACTCTAATTCCATCTAAAAGCCTTCACGTGTAGTCCTTGGTGAAGGTACTGCACTTTGGATGTGCCCAAGCTCTGCTCAATGCTGGTTGAATTTTATGGCCCAGTTTTAAAAATACAGGGCCAGATCCTCAGCTGATGTAAATCACCGCAACTCCATTAAAGTCCAGCAAGCTGCACTGATGTACCTGCTGAGGGCCCAGCAGATCTCTGACCTTATAGTATCTCAGCACTAAACATGTGCGGTAGAAAAACAGTGGGGTTGCTCCAGAAGAGTGTCCATTTTCTGTCCCACTTTCTGAGCTAGTTGTGGTTTTTATCCTGAATGCGCTGCCAGGTTTCCTAATATGCTAGTGCTTCGCCGAATGCTTTATAGAAGCGGGGACTCCCGCAGCATGATCCGAAGGTGGTGAGAGGGGAGGGTGGCTCCTGATCCCCTTTACGAGGTCGTTTGATTGCTGGGCTTGCAGGGAGGAAAGCACTTGCTCTGGCTCCCTTCAGGCAATACCTGGGCTGCCGGCGTGTGGGAGGCCCGGCGTTGCTCTGGCATGTTCTAGGCAGAGAGGTGGTTTTTGAGATCGTTTGGGCCTATCCCACTGTGGGCTTTGATGATCCGTATCAGAACCTTGACATGGCTCCTGTAGTGAGGAGGGAGCCAGCAGAGCCTGGAGATCACCGGTGTAATATGCTCCCAATGGCTCATGATGCTAAGGAGATGGGCTGCTGCTTTCTTTGCCTAGAGTGAGGCAGAGAGAATTACAATAGTCCTTCTTGAAGGGGACATGCCAGAGATGACTGAAGAGCAGCTTCTTCCTAGCAAGGCCTGGGTGAGCAAACTCCTGGTACTCTGTTGCATCCGATGGCAATAATATGGCTAGCATGACCTCAGGGCAGCTCCCATTGAAATAAGTCATCAGCAGGACTCCCAACCAGGTGGGCAGAAGACTGAACGTATAGCTTCAATCCTATTTCCCCCTCTCACCTGCTTTTCATGTGCCAAACCCCAGAACATACACAGCAATGCTTACAAAAGCCTTTTCCTCCACACCGCAGCAGGCTGGGGCCGAATCGGATTTTAGGAGCTAAAGAGGTCTGTGGCTGGCTAGCCTTTGGCTAGGAAATCTCCATGTTCTGTTGGCTTTCCAGTCCTTGGCGTTGCTCCCTCAGAGTCAGTCCTTGACTGATGCTTTGCTGCTAGGAGGTGCTGAATTTCAGAAGAACTCTCATAGACCTTGTGAGACAGGCCAGTCCTCACTTACAGACAGCCGCCCAACCTGAAGCAAATACTCACCAGTGACTACACACCATACAACAAAAACACTAACCCAGGAACCAAACCCTGCAAAAAACCCCAGTGCCAACTCTGTCCACATATCTGTTCAAGGGACACTATCATAGGACCTAACGACATCAGTCACACCATCTGGGGCTCGTCACCTGCACATTTACCAATGTGATATATGCCATCATGTGCCAGCAATGCCCCTCTGCCATGTACATTGGCCAAACCGGATGGTCTCTATGCAGAAGAATAAATGGACACAAATCTGACATCTGGAATTATATCATTCAAAAACCAGTAGGAGAACACTTCAATCTCCCTGGTCATTCAACAGCAGACTTAAAAGTGGCAATTCTTCAACAACAAAAAAAATCTTCAAAAACAGATTCCAATGTGAAACTGCAGAACTGGAATTAATTTGCAAACTGGACAACATCAACTTAGGCCTGAATAAAGACTGGGAGTGGATGGGTCATTACAAAACCTACTTTCCCCATACTAATTTCCCCCTACTGTTGCTCACACCTTCTTGTCAACTCTTTGAAACAAGCCACCCTCATTACTACTACAAAAGTGATTTTTCCCTCCCTTGATATGCTACTGTTAATTGAATTGTCTCGTTAGACTGACCCCCCCCCACTTGGTAAGGCAACTACCATCTTTTCATGTACTGTGTATATATACCTGCTATAATATTTTCCACTCCATGCATCTGATGAAGTGGGTTCTAGCCCACGAAAGCTTATGCCCAAATAAATGTGTTGGTCTCTAAGGTGCCACAAGGACTTCTCATTGTTTTTGCTGATACAGACTAACACGGCTACCCCTCTGAAACAATAATTAGGCTGCTGGTATGCTAAGGCCACTGCTTGTCATGATGACCGATAATGTCTCTGTGTCCTTGTGCTCCCCTATCTGTCTGTTTCCATCTCCTGTCTCACAGGGTTGCCAACTCTTAGTTTTGTCACAGGTCTAGGGATATTCAGTATTTTTCCTAACGTCTCAACTGCTGGAATTGAGAGATTAACCTCTTCATAGAATATCAGAAGTAAAGAGACCTCAGGAGGTCATCTAGTCCAACCCCCTGCTCAAAGCAGAACCAATCCCCAACAGATTTTTGCCCCAGATCCCTAAATGTCCCTTTCAAGGATTGAACTCAAATTCTTCTCATGGACTCACATTGAGCAGTAACTGCAGTTCTTTGAGATGCATCCCCCGACAGGTGCTCCACTTCAGGTGCGCATGCGCCTCTCCAGCCCTTGATGGGAGATTTTTTGCTGTGCGTCTCGTACCAGATACGAAGGCTATATAGGGATGTGTGTGCAAACTGCCCTCATTGCCTTCATCCCATAGCGGTCCAAAGCAAAAGGGAAGGAAGGCAGGTAGCGGAGCATGCAGAGGGACACACACATCTCAACAAAGTGCAGTTCCTGTGCAAAGTGAGTAACCTCGTCTTCTTCGTGTACAAGCCCTACTACACATCTTAGGTATTGGCACATTCTTAAGCAATGCTGTAGATGTTGCCTGTGATCTGAGCAAACCCTTGGGGGTGGGGGAGGGCAGAATGCCTGCAGATCTTAACAAGGAATAATACAGCCAGCTATCCATCTGGATAGTCTCCGAGTAGAGCTCATGAACCCCTGGGATCTATCTGTGAAGGAGATGAAGAGCCTAAGTGGGTTACAGAATTCCTTGGTCCTATTTAAGTAGAAAGCCAACACCCTTTGAACATTCAGGGTATGAAAATAGAACTCCTGCAGGGAGCTATGTGGCTTCAGAAAAGAAATCAATGAAACACTGGCAGATGAATGGATTGATTAAGGTGGAACTCTGATAGAACCTTTGTAAATCCACACCATAAATTCTTACCTGACACTTTGTCTTTGCAGAATACTGTGAATGGTGGATCCACCATCCACGCTCCAATCTCCCTGATCCTACAGTCAGTCCAACATGATGGCTACTAAAAAGGCCATCTTCATGGCTAAATGGAGCAGAGAACATGTTGCCATAGGTTTAAATGGACGTCTCATAAGGTAACGGAGTACAAAGTTGAGGTCCCAGTTCGGGGTCGGATCTTTAATCTGGAGATGGAGATTCTTCAAACCCTTACTAAATCTAGACGATACGGGTGAAAAAAATATAGAGAATGAAAGGCTGATATTGCGACCAAAAGGACCTTAAGTGAACTAATTGATAACCAGTCCGATTTTTTCAGACCGAACAGGTAACCCAGCGTGACTGAAAGTGGCACCGATTCAGGCAGGAGGCAGAGACAAACTTGAATGGAAGCTAGACGCTAATAGTCCGGTGTGAAGTGTCTGCTAAGACATCGGCTGTGGTGTTGTGAATACCTGGGAAGTAGATGGCTGAAATTTGGATCTGATAAGCTATGTACCAGTTCCATAGTTTCATGGCTTTGGCACCCAGGGAGGGGGATTTTGCTTCTCCCGGCTTGTTACAGAACATGCAGAATAAGTTGTCTGTCATGACCCTGATTGATTTGCCCCTGATGAGGAGTTGGAAATAAAGACAAGCATTCCTGACAGCCCTGAACTCCAACAGATTAATGTGGAGACTGGTTTGCAATTCACCAGACCACCAGTACCAATGAGCAGCTCAAGGGTCCCAGTATGGCTATTGGGAGGGACGCTTAGGGGAGTGGGGGTGGCATGCAGAATTGGGTCCACCACCCTTGATAAGGAGCGTGATTTTCCGTGTGACTGTCAAAGGATGTGATCCTGAAGGGACACGTTGGAGAACCCTGAACAGAAATAGAACAGACTGACCGAAGTCCCCTTCATCCTCCTCAATATTGTCTGATAGAGGCGCACCTGCAGAAAAGGTTAAAAAGAATCCTGCAGTCCCAGAGGATGACGGTAGTCTGGAGAGTGGGGTCTCAGTACTAAGAGATGCTCAGTACCCAAGAGGAGCGAGGACTCTGGTTTGTCCATTACACACAGGCCTCTTGTGGCACCGAGTAGGAGATCTGTACTGTCATGGTAGCCGAGGCTGCGGTAGCTGGAGCTGATGGTACCATTGATGTTGGGCACGCTGATGTCACCTCACTCCACTCTGGAACCCACATGGGGTATCATCAAATAACTACAACCCACACTCTATGGACTCCATCCTGAAAGAAATCTTTCCTGAACTCCCTCTTCTGGCCTTCAAACAACCCCCCAGCCTCATCATCAGATGCAAGCTCTCCACAGACCAGGACACCAACTCAAAGCAGCACCACACCCTGCCAGAACAGCAGATGCAAAACCTGTAAACACATCTCCACTGCTACAATGATCAACACCCTCCAAAAATGCCTTTCAAGATCCGTGGAGGCTACACATGCCTATCATGACATGGTGTACCTTATCCGGTGCACTAAATGCCCCAATAGCAATTGTATGGATGAAACCAGAAAATCATTATGCTCTTGAATGAACTCAGAGGAAAATTATAAAAGACAAAAATCACCTCACCATCTGTAGATGAACACTTCTCACCTTTACCTTGAATGGGGCCTTAGAATATGTGCTAACTACTTACAGTGAACTATCTGTTTGATCTTGTATTTAGCTGTGACTGACTGTGATTTTTCCCAGACCTGAGAAAGAGCTCTGTGTAGCTCAAAAGCTTGTCTCTCTCACTAACAGAAGTTGATCCAGTAAAAGATATCACCTCACCCACCTTGTCTCTAACTAATCTTAAACAACTTTAGAAAAGTAGAATACAAGATAGCTCAGGCATGCTCAAGGTAGACACTCTAAGGCTTCATCTATGGCTGAGGTGGGTGAGAAGGAACTGAGGGCGGTTTGTCCATGCACCTCTATATAGCATGAGAAGGCACAGGGTGCATGCACAGGTCAGACACTGCTTGAGGAGCGCGTGCACACCTGAAGTGGAGCACCCATGGGGACACTACTTGAACAACCTCAAGTTACATTTTTTTTTATTATTAAAAAGGAAGTTTCTAGATCTTATGGTTGAGGAGAAAACTCTTGAAAAGCTGGTCAGAACATTTTCAATGAGCTGTGATTTCACTGAAATATGCTGTTGCATCAAAGTTGAAACCTGTCATGGAGTCATACCAATTATGACAATAGTTTTGACTAGAAGGTTTCTGAGGTCCAGGACTCATCAGACCAGAGTGAGAGATGAAATGATCTTTTTGATCAGAAAACAGATGTTTCAACACAATTGTGTTTTGTGAAAACATTTGAAAGGTTTCGGTTTTGTTCCAACGAGGAATGAAAACAAATTTTGAAACCACAAAACCTTTGCCGAAACGGAATTTCCATCCTCTGCACAGCTCTATTGAAAACTTGACCCTAGTGCAGAAGTTCTCAACCCAGGGGGACTGTAAGCAGGTTTCGGGGGGGTCCACCAAAATAAACCAGAGAACAAGGCCGGCGTTAGACTCACTGGGGCCCACAGCAGAAAGCCAAAGCCCAAGCCCTGCTGCCCGGGCCTGATGCTGAAGCCTGAGCAACTTAGCTTTGTAGGGCACCCTCTGGAGTGTGGCCCCGGGCAATTGCCCTGCTTGCTACCCCCTAACACCAGCTCTGGCTTTTAATTTACTTGATATGCAGAAAAACAGCTGTTGTGGCACAGGTGGGCCATGAAGTTTTTAATAGCACATTGGTGAGGCATCAGAAAGAAAAAAGGTTGAGAACCCCTGCTGTAGTGAACCCTAAAGGCTCAGGAACCACAAGACAAATAAAAAGAGCCCAGCATTTGTAACTTGGCTTTAAAAATCACAAGATCTTAAAAACAAACAAACAAACAAACAAACAACTCCTCATGATTCTTTGTGGTTTGACATTTGATTTTTGAATGCTTTGGCCTGGCAATGCTCTACTCAGAGCTTGTCTACATGGGGCAATTGACCAGAAGAGTTATTTGGAAGGGATTGACATAAACAGGAAAAAAAGGACTCTTATTCCAGGATTAGTGTCCAGAATAGCTATTGTCCTGTAAATTCACACTTTTTGTTATTCCAGAACAACTTCTCGATACAGACAAGCGCTTAGATTGCGAGCTCTTTGGAGGAGAGACAGCCTTTTGCTCTGTGTTTGCCCCAGCACAATGGGGACCTGGTCCGTGACTGGGGCTCGTAGGCAAAGAAATAATAATGAATAAGACTGTCTGCCTAAATTTCCCCCTGTAAGGTCTATTGGATATAGATAGCCTTCACTGTCACTTCCTGTCCTAAACTCGTGTTGTAGCCCAGTGGTGGCTGCAGTTTGTGAAGTTCTTTCGGATGACGGAGGCTATATAAATGTAAGTGATTGATTTTACAGGAGACAGAGTCAAGACCAGAGACAGATTAAATCAACTTTCTCTCTCTATTATCCAGTCCAGTTTTAGTTTCTGTAGCATCTCTTACAGCCTCCAGCTACCTCTGAGAACTAAATGACACAATACATGACAGAATGGGGGATGGCACAGGGCTGAGTTCTGGCTAGGCCTGCATGGGTTCACTTCTTCCTTGCCCTCCCACAGAGGATCTAAGCAGAATGAGACTTCCAGCACTCCACGAGCACATGGAGAGAAGGCCACGGCACACTGCATTTCTAATGGAGAGCGGTCAGCCAAGTTGTGGAACGGCCACGGCCTCCAGCAGCAGTCTGGGGGAAATCACCTGCGGCTCAAATCTTAAGTGACAATAATGATTTGCTGCTGTGTGTGACCCACCTCCACTCAGTATGAGGCAGTGCCTGGGGGACACACAGACCTTGATGAGCCTGCTACAGCCCTTTATCTCAGCCTCATGCTTTTAGAGCCAGATCTCCCTGCTCCCAATGACCCACCCGGGGTGTTGCATTACACATGTACTCCTCTCAGGCAATGCTGATCCATTCTGTGCTTGTCTACCCAGTGTAGGCAGAATGCCGTGTAGAACCTCCACACCACTCCCTCTTCTCCCCTTGCCAGGGCTAAATCTAAATGCATGGTGGAGTAATGAAAGGACTGATCTGTGCCACTGAGTAATGTGCATATCTTCTATCTTTCTCCTACTCCTCAGGAACAGATAAACTAAGTACTAAGAGGACCTGCTTTAAAATGTGTTTTACTCATGTTTTTCAATATACAAAGAGCAACTTTATATTTTCAGTCTAAACTTTTCATTTTAGGTTAATGAAAGCAACAAGAAAGAGCAAAAGTAAAGTTTCCAGGTGAGAGCACAGTGTGCATGTCTCCTCTGTAATATGCTGCGCCAGCTTCAAGAACAAAATGGCAGAGTACTTTGAAGCTCAAATGTGAAACGCACAGAAAAACAAAGACCAAGGGGTTCCATAGTTGCACCACAGTTGTCTTAGAACTAATATGCATCTTGCTTTGTTTTCTAGAAATGCAACCATCTCTAATAACACCAGGAAGCAGCAGCTGCATGATCCTCCACATGGAGAGATTTGCTGCCCTATAACTGACTGCTTTTCAGCGGGGTGATTATCCTTCCTTGTAACCCTGAATGAGAGGACAGTCGAAGACATTATGGGGCAGTAAATTTAGAAGCAAGAAAAGGGAGAGACTTCTAGGTGGCATGGAGCCAATCAGTTGGAATTCACTGCCCCAAGGGGTCACAGAGTCAGATAATGCAGCTGGATGCTAATGAAAGGCCTGGACCGTTTTACAGCCATTTCCATCCTTAGCTGCGGCAATGATGGCACTAATCAATCCTCATGCTTCAGGGCATAAACTGGTTGCCTGTGGGGCTCATCTGCTCTATGATCTCTTTCCAAGCAGGAATACTCTCTCCCTTCCCCTCCCCAGTCCTCATACAGTACTATGCAAAAGGGCATGTGCATCAATAGTCTACTTTTCTATGAAATTGTGGATGTCGGTCACTGCTGAAGAGACCATGCCAGTATAGCTCCAGTTTCTATCATTTCTCTACTTGAGATTAACTTGTATGACAGTTCCAAATGAAGCTGATATCACCCGATAGCAGTAAGATCACACCAGCATGGCCTGGGAAGGATGGAGTAGAATTGAACACAGATCAGTCCTGATCACAATTTACAACAGATGTAACTTACGAAACAATTACATTGCTGCCTTTGTAAAAGGTTACATCCCGTTGCCCGGTGCATTTCTGAAGCACTAGTGGAGAACGACTTAACTACCAAAAGATTGAAGCTGGAAGAAAACAGATTTGGCAAATTTTACCCTTTTTTCTTCTGTTTTGGAGTTGTCCACAAACAGATGGTAAATTTTCTGAATTTATTCGTTAGTAGCAATTGCTGGACAAATGATTTATGAAGGCAAATTTCAGACTGTGGTTTTTTGCTTTCTCTGCACTATATTAGAGCTCTCCCAACTGAAATGCTGAATCGACATGCCTCCAACCTCTGTTGGGATCAGGCATTTTTACCCTAATTTCTCTATAAAGGTTTTGAACTATAATCTCCAATCTGAACCTTGGGTAATGAGAGACTTATTTAAAAAGGCAGATCTTTTAATGTTACAGCTCAGTCTTTTTACATCTTTGCAGACATCATTCCTCACATCCCTGTTAATTAAGTATTATCTTCCTTGTTTTAGCTGTGGGGAAACAGATGGAGTAGTTAAATGACTTCCCTAATGTTGCAATGAGCATCAGTGTCAGGGGTGGAATGGGATTAGATCATAGGAGTTACTGGCTCCCATGCCTGTGCTTAAACCACTAGACAATCAAATTGCTGCTCAAGTGTCTATTTTTATAATTGGGATTTATGGTGTGGTAGTGTGACAATGCAAAATTGCTACAGAATACTCTGCTACAGTCATTAGGCAATGAGCCAGCCAGTAGCGCTGCTCGGAGAGGCTGTTTTTTGATCAAGAGAATTTTTATGGCGAAGTTGAAGCATTTGGTGAAGGTTTAGTTTTAGTGTTGCCTTAATAAACATGATACTTTGCACATGTGCGGCTGCTTTCATCGGAGCCTCTCAATGTTCTGCAAACATTTTCTTGACTACTGGATGGGTTCCAATGTGTCAGAATTCTGGTCTCTGGACAATACCTAATGCTTTTAGAAAGGGGGAAAAACAATTTGATAATATTCCCCCTAATCAAATGTGGTGCTACATAGAAGCAATAGATTCCTCCTGGCAGCTGGAGGCAGTAGTTTCATACTTGGAGCATTAGATTTGTTATCCTTATTTTGGCCCTGATTCAGCAAAGTACATGTTTAACATGAAGCACCTGTGTAAGGCCATACCTATCCAGCCAAGCACATGCTTCAGGCCTATTGAGGTCAATGTGGTTTAAGCATGTGCTTCACAGTGCCTTAAACATGCACAACTAGGAACTGCACACATGAGTAGCCAGTTGAAGTCAATGGTATTACTCACACGTGTGACGTTAAGCACACGCCTCAGCATTTGCAGGATGAGGGCCCACAACCTTACCTGACATTTCTGACTAGAGCCACTCAGGAAATTTGTTTTTCTGGAAAAAATGGAAACACCACAAATTTTGTTTTTGTCAACTACTTTTTTTTTTTTTTTGGAGGAAGGTGTCAAAATTCTGACTCCTCCAAATTTTTGATGAAAAACAGACAGACATTTTCCTCCCCCCTCCCCCCTACCACCTCCGCAAATAAACATTTCTGCTTAGCAAAGAACCATCTTCTGTCAAGAAAAGATTTTGATGGAAATTTTCCTGACCTGAGGTGCTTCAGCCCCCTTCCCTTGTGGGCCTGTCCCCAGTGGTGAGATATAGTTTGCAATGTCAACAGGGACATTGGGACATCCCCTCCCGGTCCCATTACATCCCACATTGTCCACACTGGTGCAGCTTTGTGAAAAACCCACAGGATCAGCTGTTTTTTCACTCCACGGAGTTGGGCATCTGAATACTTTGCAGGATCTGGGCCTTAGCCTCTGTGTCTGTCCCCATCTGTAGCGTGGGGATAACAGCCCTGCCCTACCTCACAGCTGCTGTGAGGGTGAATCCATTAATGACGGGGGTGCTTAGATACCACAGTGATGGGGGCCAGGACGTGCCACCGAGAGATGAAAATCAATTAATCTAAAAACCGTGTGAAATGTCACGTAATCTAATCTCTGGGAAATCACCATTTCTATAGTGATCCTGTGATATTCCCAGGCTGGGAAATGAGATGAAGAGTGTTTCTGGGGCTAAAGCATGGGGCTAATTTCAGACAGTGAGGGGGTTCGCTGCCCAGTTCTGTCCCTGATGTATTGTGGGAGCTTAAGCAAGACAATCTTTCCCTGCTTCAGTCCCTCACATGTAAAATAAACCTTCCTTTCTGTCCAGTGTATTGTACAGCTCTTTGGGGGCAGGCTTGCCTCTCATGGGGCTCTGCACAAGGCCTACCATATTGGGTCCTTGAGGTGCTACTCAAAGACAAGTGAAAGGATAGTAACAATGCCTGAAGCAGCAGGGGGAAGCAAACCACAACCCAAAGTCAGAGATTGTCAGGTCAGAAAGAACTCTTTGGATCATCTAATCTGACCTCCTGCACAACACAGGCTGGGGAAGTGCACCCAGCAATTTCTGCATCAAGCCCAATCGCTTCTGGTGGAGCTCGAGTAGATGCTAGAGAGAGACATCTCTTCTTGACTTAAATTCTTTGAGTGAGGGTGAATCCACTCCAACCCTAGGTAACTTCTTCCAATTGCTGATTACCCTCACTGTTAAAAATATGCAGCTTATTTCTAGTCTGAATTCATCTAGCCTTAGCTTCCAGGAATTGGATTTCATTACACCTACAGTATGCACGCTCACCAGGATCTCTCCACTATTGCAATGGTAAAGCAATGAATGCAATTCTACCTGAAAAACACGAGCCCTCTCTCTTCACTTGTATTACCTGACTATTATGCCCGGACAAATGGGTTTATATTTGAATAATGCTCTCCAATCCCATGCAAAACCCACCACTAGACCATATCCTGCTGAAGTATCTTGTAGAGTTCTAGCCTTTGGAATTTCTGTGCACCTCACAGAATTAGGCACTTAACTTCCATTTACTTTCAATGGGACTTGTGCTCTTAAATCACTTAGATGCTTTGGAAAATTCCACATAGAAATGCCCTAAAATAAAATATATTGTACAAAGGCATTTGCCATGTTTGTGTCATATCGAACATTGCATGGCATTGGTTCCTTTTGAAGCATTAAATATTGGATGTCATTACTGGGCTTTTGGGACCAGTGTTCTGAGAAGTGGTAGGTTTCATACAGCCATATTTAGTTATTTCCAAGATTATTCACCAGGGGCAAAAGTTCTTCTGGGTTCTTCTTCATATTTGACATTCCTCTCCAGCCTTAGCTTTCAACTTGTCCTAGCTCCTTCCAGCAAGGTACGGAGAATTGTTTAGCATCCTCAAAATTAATTAATACCATGGAGTTAAAATGAGCAAAATCTTAGGGTGATGTCATGTCTCCATTGGAATCAATGGGGAAACTCCCACTGACCAGAATTTCACCCGCACTGTAGAATGGAAAAACCTGAGCCAGTTGGAGGGCGGAGAAGGGGAATGATTCAAACAGGTAAGATTTGATCAGCTAAGATAGCCAGTCCTATTCTACCACCTGCTTCAGGGCTTGTGCTGAGATGCTGAAGCTTTGGTTTTTGTTGTTGCTAATCAGTGCAGTGTTTGTTTTCCCCCCAGTAAACAACCTAGTAAATGGGAAAGAACAGGCCATTTAGCCGGAAAGGAGATTTCAGACAACCCAGAATTTGTGCCCACATAGAACGTGCTGACCACAGTAGAAAGGGGCTTTGTAATGTTTCCACACTCTTGTTTAATCCAGAGCCACAGAAAGAGAGAAAGTCTGCAGATTGGTGGAGTGTTTTGGGTTTCTTTTAATATAGGCCATAGTTTCCTTTTTGGCAAAGAGCTGAGGTATGTTAACCCAGCAGGTTTTGTTTTTTTTATTATTATTATTATTAAACGAGTGAGTTATTAGAATCAGCTTGGTGGTGTGGGATAGCGTGGAGGCTGTTTTGTTACTTGAATTTTGATTACAGGGTAAATATTTTTATGAAGTCTTGCAAGTTGTTCTTGGATCCATAACGTCCCTTTTTATTTATTGACTGATTCCTTTATTTTAAGTTATATTCTCTTATTTCTTGGCTGAAACTCATTGCAGTGAAAAGAGCTGGGAGTGGACTGCTTGAGGAAAGGACAATGGCAGGTTGGAAATTAACATTTATTCCTTATGTTTTGGTAGCACAAACTAAAATTGGGGGCCCATTGTGCGAAGAACACTACAGGCACAGCGAGAGAGAGTCCTGTCCCAAAGTCTAGATAGCCCAGAAAGATGAAGAGCGAGAGGGGAAATAGGCACAGAAAAGGGAAGGGACTTGCCCAAGGTCAGACAGGAGGTCAGTGGCAGAGCCAGGGATGAGACCTGATTCCCAGTCCAATGCACTATCCATCCGACCATGCTGCCGCAACCCTCTCCCCATTCTCTTCCCTGATTACTTCTAACATAGGACCACAGGAATTGCCAGATTGGCACAGACCCAAGGTCCATCTTGCCCAGTATCTGGCCTCTGCCAATGTTATCTGCTTCAGAGGAAGCTGGAAGAATCGGCGTATTAAAACTGGAACAGTTTAAGGGCCAGATTCTCTGCTACGGAGCATCATCAGGCCATCAAGTACCTAGTATGGTTCTTTGATTTTCTGCCCCATACTCAGCCCTACCATAAGTTTGACAGCAGCCCCCAGGTTGCTCTATGAGAATTATGTGAATCTCACCCGAAGAGTTCACCTACCGGCTGGGGAATGTTTGAGAGCAGAACTCTGCAGAGATCCCCAGTTTGCCCCTCTCAATTTCAGGCATGCACTCTGCACTGCTGCAGCAGTGTAGCTGTTTACCACAGCTCTGTGTCTTCTGGGAGTCCCACACCGAAGGGCCAATTTCAGTGGAAAAATGTGTTTACGAGGGGTAACAGAAACAAAGTGACAAGGACTGGACCAGGATCTGAGCTGCAGCAAAGTTCCAGGGTTAGGCCAGTACTCCGCTGGAGTGCCCTGTCCAGTTCTGGGTGCCGTGCTTTAGGAAAGGCGTGGCCAAATTGGAGAGAGTCCAGAGGAGAGCAACAAAAAACAATGAAAGGTTTAACAAACCTGGCCTCTGGGGAACAGTTAAATCTGTTTAGTCTTCAGAAACAACAACTGAGGGGGACCTGAGAACAGTCTTCCAATATGCGAAAGGCTCACGCTATTATAAAGAGGGCCATGATCAGTTGTTCTCCTTGTCCCCTAAAGGTAGGACAAGGAATAATAGGCTTAATCTGCAGCAAGGGGAAAAAAAACTTTCTAACTAGAAGGGCAGTTAAGCTCTGGAACAGGTTTCCAAGAAAGATTGTGGAATCCCTATCATAGGAGGTTTCTAAGAACAGATTGGACAAACACCTTTCAGGGCTGGTCTAGGTTTACTTGGTCCTGCCTCAATGCAGGGGGCTGGACTTGACTTCAAGTCCCTTCCAGCCCGACATTTCTAGGATTTTGGTTGGTGCCCATCTTTACTGAAGACTCAAGAGTAGGGCAAGAGGCTGCACAGAGCAGTGCCAGCTGTAGGATAGGGAGGGTGTTTTGGAGAAAGGAATAAAGCCCGTTCCCTCCAACACCATGAATCCACTTTCCTTTATATGGTCGGAGAATCCTAAACTCGATGGATGATTTATTTGTACCAGGAGGAAGCCAGGAAAACATACCAGCTCTCTGATCACGGTCAGCTCCCAAGCAGGGAATGTGTTTTCCTCCTTCCCCTCGCTATAATTTCAGTCGCCAGCTCTCTCCTTTGCCAATGTATTACTGCAGGACACAATGCTCCCCTCAGTCCACAGCCTGGGCACCTCTGGGGTTTCTCCCCTCCCTCTAGGAATTTCACAGGCCCCTGGCTTTTCTGGATGCATCCAAAGTCCGTTGTGTAACAGCAAAGAGCAGCAATCACAGAGCTTGCTCAGTTCTCTGTGTGCTGGTAGGTTTGGGATTTTCCATACCCTACACCTTTTGCAAATCTGCTAGATGGATTTCACCAGGTCAGCGCATAACACCCTTAACACACACTGGAAAAATGTGATAAGGCTGTGGAGGTGGTCTTTGTTGTTTTGTGAAAGGCCTCTACCGTCACTGCCTAGACACATTGGGCACCAGTTCCATTTCAGTGTATCACAACACATTTAACTTCATGCATCTTAGCCTACAAGTAGGCTAAAACCATCAAAGGCCTGGTCTTCACTGGGGGGGGGTGTGTGTGTGAATCTATCTAAGTTACGCAACTTCAGCTATGTGAATAATGTAGGTGAAGTCGATGTACTTAGACCTACTCACCACAGTGTCTTCACTGCATTGCTGCCGCTCCCCCGTCGACTCTGCCTGCACCTCTCACGGCGGTGGAGTACAGGAGTTGACGGGAGAGCGCTCGGGGGTCGATTTATCGCGTCTAGACTAGACGCGATAAATCGATCCCCACTGGATCGATTGCTGCCCGCCGACCCGGCAGGTGGCGTAGACGTACCCAAACAGAGCCAAGTGACTGCAGTCTCTGCACCCCTTGATGTATTTGATGGTCTTGTGTTAATCAAACGTCCCTCAGCATATCGCTGTAGGCAACCACTCACATGCAGCCAATCTAAAGTTATAAGGTTCTATGCCTGCATTTCTGAATCACCTGGTTTTATTTTGGTGGGGAAAATACCATGTTCCTTTTCCTCTTGGAACCAAGTTTTGGAAGAGTGCTTGGTTTTTTCCTCTCCACTAAAACAAAATGTTCCGTCAACAAAAGAAAAAAAAAATCATGGAGACTTCCAAATGAAACACAGAAACGACTGTCTTTTTTTCCCCTCAGTTTTCCATGAAATGCGCGCATCTTTTTCTGATCAGCTTTACCTTAGAGAAGGAAGTGGAGAAGGACATAGCATCCAATTGACATTTCATAATTCCCACCTCATGTCCCTCCACTGAGGGAAACCGTTGAAAGACAAAGACCAGGGGTTGTGATAGACCTAGAAGAACTAAATAACTTGCTGCAGATTGCTCCCATGTCTGCAAATTTATTTCATCACCAAATTCCTTTTCTCATACACAGCCCAATAGGCTGGACCCAATGGCCATTGAAGTCAGCAGAAGGATTCCCACGTCCATTGGGAGCCATCAATGGGAATCTTTCCATTGATTTCAGTGTGGGTTTGACCACAGCCTATGTCCCAGTATAGGAGTTTCAAACAAAGTCTGTCTCTCAGACGTCTGAGCACAAAGACCCAAAATATTGTTCAGCAGCTGGGAAACAAATACTCTGTAAACATGAGAATTGCAACATTTGACTTTTTCTTTAAAAAACTCTTTTTAATACCTCTCCTTAGCAGACTCACTCATGGACTGGTCCTGCTTGAGAAGTTTCAGTCTGAAGGGTAATTCTCTGGAGACTGTTTGAAGCAGCGGTTCCCTTGGTGGTGTTCTGTGTAAGCCTCTTCTCAGTAAAGCAGAGTGCTGTTACCCCAACTTCTGTAATATGTAGGGAAGGAGGAGGCACAAATGGGTTTTACGGGCTCTTCCTTCTCTTCAGCTTAGCCTCCACAACAGATATTTTTACAAGGCCAGAATGTTACACTTGACTGATGTTCCCCAGTCACACGACAAAACTTCCACAGCATAGAATGTCAAATCCATGAAATCTGCAGCCGGACAAGTCCTGTGTATTTTGCAGGGTTTTCCCCAACACTCCATGAAAACTGGAATCAGTTTCAGGAGTGTCCTTTGCTCAGTTGATAACACCGAGAGTTTGCCAGATCCATGTTTCTGGGCTATAAAATTCAGCCATAAACATGGAGAACAGTATGGTCCTGGCGCCGATGGCCATCTGTTACTTTTTCAGAAAGCTAGCTTGAGAATTAATTACTACTTTGCCTTCTAGTCAGAGATGTCCAAGCTCTTTGCAACTATTACCATGCATTTGGGGTAGGTAAGTGTTATCACGATTTTACACAACAGCTAAGAACGGGAGGATGGTTTTCCAGGCAAGCTACCGATGGCCTCAGATACAGATACCCGCGGTTCAATTCCCAACTCTGGAATGGTTTCCCTGTGTGGCAAGTCACTTAGGCCCACGTTGTTGAAAATGACTAGGGCCTCAATTCTGGGTGTTTCCTGTGAGGCAGCCGATTTGCAGAAAATGCTGAGCAGTTGCCCTCTTGCGACCCAGGCCCCTTGCAGGTGTCTCAAGCTGGAACCAAAAATTGCAGCACCCCAAATCACCAGATGCTTTTGAAAATGTAGCTCCTTTGTTTCCCTTTTCTATGCTGCATTTCATCAGTAGGAGATAGTGGTCCCTGGGGACAGCTATAGAGGATGCCATGATCTCAAATGCCCAGCTAGTTATTACTTAGATGGAGCTAGAGTCATTCTCAGGCCTTAAACTTTGTGGGTAGAACTCCATTGACTGCAGCGCAATTACACCCACGTACGCCAGAGCTCAGTTTAGTGCTCTCCCTCAATAGGATAAGCCCAATAACTTGCCAGTTGACAAGGTATCATGTCACATGGCTGAGTATCCCAGTCTCCATGCTGGTGGGAGCAGCTCCCACCAGGCCTGTGTTCAAAATGCAACCACCAAGCATTTTAAGTCAATGGGAGCCACAGGCTGCGTCTCTGAAAACAGCTGGACAGCTGCCCTCTTATGTGGGATGCTGAGGCAAAACCCTCAGCCTTTGTTCTATTCCTGACTATTAATTCTTTGATTGAATTTTCATGGGGCATCCATCACTAGGACCTGGGCTCATGCATACCGAGTTCTCAAGACCTAGATGAATTAGCCTGGTGGCAAAGCCATTGGACTGGAACTCAGGAGACTGGCCTTCAAGTACCTGCTTTGCCATAGACTTCCTGTGTGACATGGGGCAAGTTATTTAATCTTGCCGTACCTCGGTTTCCCTCTGTAAAATGGGGATACTTTCCTATCCCACAGGGGGGTTGTGAGGACAGGTTCAATACATGGGAGGTACTTAGGCATTAAGGGCAAAGGGAGGCAGGTAAGAACCTGGAGAGAGAGGAATTCCCTCTTGGACCCCAGAGTTGAGCTGCAAACATGAACCTAAATGTGCTCCATGCGGGTTTTGCATTTAGACCTGGGCTCTGTCAGACTAGCAGGGAAGTATGGAGGACCCATGGTGGAAAGCATCTGGTCAGCAGCTCCCAGGCTCTCAAAGCTCAGGACTTCATGCAGAAGCCAATCTCTGCTGAGCAAAGAGAGGGGAGAGGGGGTTTCCAGCCCAGGCAGGGGTTTACAGGTCAGTATCCCTGCTTTGATTTGCAATTGGAAGAGAATAGGGGCCCTTCTCCAATCATTATTTGAGACGGGTCCAGAACACTGCTCCCGAATGTACTGGTGGTTGGGATCAGAGCCCAGATCGTGATCCATATTTGGCAGACAGTCATAGATCTGAGCATCTCTGAACTTAGATCATTTCTGGATCCAGCACATCTTGAAAAGTAGAGTTGGGAAATTGTAGTGCTCCCCCACTCTAAAATACTTGGATTCTTTCTTTGGCTGGTGCAGTGTGTTCCCACTTCTCTCTCGCCCTGAACGCTGGCACCGTGTCTCGAAGTCGTTTTAATTTCTGTTTTGCATGCATCCCTCCAAGCTGAACTGGCTGACTCTTGCTTTTGTTTTGTTTTCTTTTTTAGATGGGGGACTGGAAACCTCCTGATGTCGATCTTCTAGTCAACGTTTACCTTGGAGCAGTGCTTCCGACCGCTCGCTTCAAAGGCTCACGCACACTGACCAGACTTCCACCACTGCTGATTTACATTCCAAGCCCCAGGCTGGGAAGAGCACCACCAGAATGGAGCTACAGCCAGCTGTTAGCCTGATCCTCCAGCCATGGCCACCACCACCACTCAGGTTTCATACAACGGAGGGACTGATGTAATGGAGCCGATCACCTGGTCTAGAATTTCACCTTTAGCTGTGGCCTATGCCACATGCTTCCAAGGAAGGCAGAAAGCCTTGGTTATAGTCACATGTACAGTACTGTAAATGGCTTGGGGGCAGGGAAGTAAATTCTTTCTTCATCCCCATAGGCGATCAGCTTACACCCTCGAGCAGGAGATTTGATATTCCTTGTAACTTTTTGACCTACTGTAGCTAACAGCTACAAATATTCTGCTTATATAAATGTGTAATCCTTCTTCTGAAGCTTGCTCAGCTACTACATTTGACTTAGAGGTTTCCTGTAGTAGTCAAGTCCACAGGGTAATTAGAAACTGTGTGTAAAAAACCTATTTAATCATTGCATCCGACGAAGTGGGCATTCACCCATGAAAGCTTATGCTCCAATACATCTGTTAGTCTTAAAGGTGCCACAGGACTCTCTGTTTATTTAATCATTGGTTACACATCAGTGATTAGAGGCAGTGTGGTCCAGTGGGTAATGCACTGGACTGAGACCTGAGTTCGAGTTCTGCTGTGTGACCTTGACCAGGCACAGAGATTTACCCTTGGTCACACAGGAAGTCTGGGATACAGCAGGACGTGAACCTACATCGCCTAAGCTAGTGCTCTAACCACTAGGCCATCCTGCCTCTCGCCAGCAAGGAGTCAGGCCCAGACTGTCCTGTCAATCCAAAAAGATGTTTGTGTTCTATCTATAACACTGATTCAACACCTCTCCAGCCCGGACACTCACACTCAGGCAAAGCCTGGGGAGATACAGTGACTGGATGTGGTCAACAATTTTTGAATGAAAAATGCTTCCAGTAAAAATACAGGGTTTGGTATAAATTGAACATTTTTGCAAGACACGTTGATTTGGACAGCATTTTCTGATTTTTCAAGAGAGAATTTGGAAAGGAAGTGTTTTGTTTTCCTTGTGACATTTCCAAATTCCAATCTTTTGGAAATGTTCTGTCCACATGTTGGATATTTCATCCCTGTTTCGCGATGAAAACGAATGTCAAAATATTGGAAAATCTGTTTTCCAAAGAGCCCTCAAGGCAACTATGCAATGTGCCCTGAAACTTAGCAAACGTGGCTCTCTCAAAGCAAGTTCCAGAGATAAGGGCCCTTCACCAACCATGTTCTGCCAGGGATCTCAGATAAACGCATACAAAGGCTGGATATGCAAGCATCCCAGCTTCAGGGACAGGACACAAGAAGAGAAGCAGCTTCTAATATCTGCAGGACCTTCCACACAAAGCTTTTTGGAGCAAACTCCTCAAGTGACTTGCCCAAAGTCAAAGCCAAGCCCAGAACCCAGGTGTCCTGACTCTTAGTCTCTGGTCCTACCCATCAGACCACACTGCCCCTCATCAAAAGCCTCTTTTTAATCAGGCTGAACTCCACGACCACTTCCAGAGCACATTGGGAGTCACAGAAGTGTCAGTGGGGGGCAGGAGGAGACACAGTGTATGTGGGTTGGGGGCAGTCGCTGCCCTAGCTATAGGTCTTCTGTGGGGAAACAGAGCTCTCCTTTCCTGGGCTGTCAAACCAGCACAAATTTCACTTAAACAAACTAACCGACACTTCCCATGAATTGCTCTCTGTGAGCTCAGTCTAAATAGACAGGGAACTCTTACAGCATCACCTACTCCACAGCTTCCACTCCCGAACCATTTCTGACACAACACTCAAAGGATCCAATTCTGATCCCACCCCAGATTTACACTGGGGTAAACCCATTGGATCAGAGCCTCGGCGGGTGTGAATTGGCATAGCACCACCTTCGATGGAGGTAGGTCAATTCACACCCGCCGAGGCTCTCGTCCACTGACTTCATTCGAGTCGCTCCTGATCCACAATCGCATGAGACCAGAATCAAGCCCACTGTAAAACCAGTCTGCTGAGAACAGACACATTGTGCACACTGAAGAAGTGGAGATAGAATGGCAGCACACGGGAGATTTCATAGAAAACACACTGTCCCTTCCTGGGTGCAGGCTTTGTTCCACACCATGTCTCTGGCTCACCAGGACTGCCCTTTGACCCTCTAAGCTTCAGGACACTGAGCCATGAATAATGGGTGATCCGGCTGCTTTTTCTATAACTCTGTTTTGAGGGCCTTGCAGATCTCTTCTCAAGCCACCGATTGACCATAGTGCCGACTGCTGGATTTGAAGAACCACTTATTTAACCAGATTAAACGTGACAATGCATTCAGTAACCCTGCTAGGGAAAGGCTCCATATAGCGATCTGGCAGCGCTTCCCTTCCTGATCATAGTCTAGTGCTAGGGTTGCCAACTTTCTAATCACACAAAACCGAACACCCCTGCCCTGCCCCGAGGCCTCGCCCCTGCTCGCTCCATTCCCCCTTCCCTCCATCGCTCGCACACCCCAACCCTCACTCACTTTCACCGGGCTGGGGCAGGGGGTTGTGGTGTGGGAGTGTGTGAGGGCTCCAGCTGTGGGGGCAGGTTCTGGGTTGTGGCTGGGGATGAGGGGTTTTGGGTGCAGGAGAGGGCTCTGTGCTGGTGCAGGGGGTTGGGTTGTGGCGGGGTTGAGAGCTCCGGCTGGGGGGTGTGGGCTCTGGGGTGGGGATGAGGGGGTTGGAGTGCAGGAGAGGCCTGGGGCCGGGGATTGAGATGTGGACGGGGTGCAGACTCCGGGAGGGAGTTTGGGTATGGGAGGGGCGTACAGGTTTTGGGGTCCTGGCAGCGCTTACCATGTCTCCCAGGAAGCAGCTGCCAGGTCCCTGCAGCCCCTAGATTCATGGGCATCCAGGGAGACCCTGCGCACTGCCCTCGTGCCTGCAGGCGCCACTGCAGTTTCCGGCCAATGGGAGTTGCAGAGCTGACCCTTGGGGCAGGGCAGCGTGTAGAGCCTCCCTGGCGGCCCATGCGTCTAGGGGCTGCAGGGACCTGGCAGCCACTTCCAGGAGCTGCACGGAGCTAGGACAGGCAGGGAGCCTGTCTTAGTCCCGGGCCCCCACTGCGCCGCCACCCAACTGGACTTTTAACAGACTGGTTGGTGGTGCTGACCAGAACCTCCAGGACCTCTTTTTGACCGGGTGTTCCGGTCGAAAACTGGATGCTTGGCAACCCTATCTAGTGCGCCCCTCTCCCCCCCGCTCGCCGTCGTCCTGCTCCTCGCTCTTCAGGAGGCAAGCAATGACCCTTCCAATCCAGAATCCCCAGAGTTCAGGATGGAGTCCATGTCTGTGTCTTTCGGTACTCCATGGTATATGTTCTTGGTCCCACAACATACCATTCCACTTAATACAGTCTCTAAAAACATCTCAGATCATACCATTTCAGGTTAACACAGGCCCATCTCTACACATCAGATGTGTGTTTTACAATTCAAGAAAATGCTGATGCATTGGGAATTCTGCCTTCAACAAAACTTTAAGCTCAGTAAAACATTGGATGGGCCAGTATGAAATTGAGTTTTATGAAGCCATGGTACATCTTTAAAAAAATATTTGCTTACAAGTAATTGAATGCAAATTAAATAATAAAACATACTAACAAAGCCCAATCAAAAAGATGGAAATAAATACAGTCTAATAATAATAATAATAAAAAAAAAGTAACTGACCAGACAGAAGCTGGTTACAAATCATCAGTGATAGCCACAACATTGAACCATAATTCTAAATGTAAAAATAAAGCAACTTTCCTGCAAGAGGAACAAAATGGTTTTAATTAACTTGATGAAAAATAACATGTAGAATGAACTCCCGAGTGCAGCCAGATGTGAACGATCATGATGAATATTTAAGCAATAAGCCACAGCAACAAGTCATTGCTTACGCAATACAAGCAATATATATATTGCCCCCAAGGAGTGTGAGACACGAGGAACTAAAAAGCTTCTGAATCAATAAGTTAGGAAAACACAAGTTGTGTGTGCTTTGATTGACGACAGTTTTAGCTTTGTGTTCTGCTTCCAGCCTACTGATTTTTAATTTTTACGACAGTTGTCTGGTGTAGTAATAAATGTGATAACTGGCTCCCCCAAGCCTGCCTGCTTCTCTAGACAGTCAGCCAGTCCCAGGAAAGGAATCCACCCCTATACTCATCTGTAATTTGCTGGCAAAGTTACAGTTGCTTTGTAACCTGTTTCTTGTTGATGTATAGGCAACAAGGCACAGGATGGAGTTCAGAGCCTTAAACCTCCACCTAGACAGTATAGTTACTGCAGAATATGCACAAGGTCGGGGCCCAGTCCTGCAGTTCTTATTCATGTAAGTTGCTCACTATTCACATGATCAACAGTGTTGATTCTCATCCAATGTACAGTACAAAGAGATCAATTTCTTCACCCTTAGGGTGGAATAGTACATTGTCAGACAACAAACAGCAGCATTGGAGAAGAGTCTGCAACAGGAGTTTATTGGTGAATCTAGCCTCAAATTTACATCTGGAATGAATCATGATCCCCCTCCACCCCCCCCAAGAGGCCACAATTTGCCAACATGTCCCCTAAAACGCTGCAATTTGCTAATAAAATGTCACCCTGGATCATTTTTATGAATCTGCAAAAGCAACATTGCTTGTGTGGAAATCCTCCAAGAAACAAGGGGTCCCCTCCCCCACAGCCCTTGGGCTGCTTCTCTCCCCATCCAGGCATCACACCAGTGTAAGCATGGCTATTTGTATGACATGGGCACTTAGAGACCCCTATTGAGATCAGAGTCCCCTTATGCTAGGCATTGTACAAACACATAGGAGAGAGAATATCCACCCTTAAGAAGCTTCCTGTCAGGATCCCAACAAGGGCAGTCAGGGCCAAGGATCAGAGCAGGGCAAACCTGAGACTGGGAGTAGCAGAGCAGTTCATAGTCAAGTCCATACCAAGGGTCAGAGTCCAAGTCCATTTTCAGGATCCAAGTCAGGAGGCAAACTCCAAGTCAAGCCAGGAATTGGCTACTACAAAAGACCTACACTATTACCTAGACATTTCCTGGAATGCCCCTGGGGTTTATATAGGGCAGGAAGCCAATCAGAAATGATGGGGCTGCTGTCTGACAAACCCTTGAGGTGGAACTGCCCATAGTCTGTGTCCACAGCAGATCATGGGAATTGGAGCAGAAGGTAGCTATAACTGCTCCTGGGTGGCAGCCTGGCATTGTCAACTACCTGATGTCTCACAGACCTTGGTTCTAGACCCCTGGGAGCCTTATGCTTAAAGGGTAAACAGATAAGTAAAGGAACTACAATCACCATTTTCAGATGGAAACTGAGGCATAGTGAGATTAAATGACTTGGCTAAGGTCACAGAGGGAGTTTACAGCCAATCTGCGGATAGAAAAGCAAGCACTTTCAGTGCCCATTCCTGTGTATGAAACACTAGCCCACCCTCTCTATCTCAGAAAAGGAGAAGCAGGCCCATGAGACTTTCCATACCAGCTCCATCGAGCCAAGCATCCTACAGGGCCTAGAGCCTATTGCTGCTGCAGACAGCAAAATCTCACCATAGTGCACCTAATTGTGCAGCACCGAACACATGGGCAAGAGGGATGGGCTTCCTGAGCCCTGTGGGTATCAGCCTCAAATGCAGTAACCAAATTCTCATTCCTGACCCCACTGGGAGTTGATTGTATGAAAGGCTGCACATATGAAGTACAGGCAGGACGATGATGTTGTTCTCAGGCCTTTACCGTCCACTGGATTCCCAAATGGCAGCTTTTCCATGGTTGTTTATTCAGACAGATTCTTCTTCCTCGTCCCTTGCATCAGGAACAGCCTGGTTTGTGCCTAAGGACCGTAGCTCTGCAAATGCCATTAATGTCTGGTTTTTCTGTAGCTAGACCAGGCTGATTGTGAATGTCCTACAGCACTGGGGGAGGAGGAATTTTTCAGAGTCATTGCCTGTGACATGACATTCCATTAGGTCAATATCCCTGAGATTCGGATTGCTGGGAAGTGATTTTTTCTTGCAAAATTAATGCACATGCCTTTTTTATCACCTTCTTATGGAACACTACATATCATGTCTCCTGGTAGATTCTTTTGTTATAATCAATTATTGAGCGTGTGCATCATTTAGAAGACACAATGGAGGGTTAAGCCATCACCATGCTGCTGATTGTGCAGTGAAAGTGTCATCATTGTCCCATGCCAAACCAACTCAGCCTTCACCAAAAGCCAGTACCCGTTACAGTCAATGGGAGTTGTGTAGCTAAAAGTCCTTAGCAATCCCCAGAAAACATACCCCTTAATGTTCTCCAAATGCCTGTAGCTATGGGTAATGCATTCTCTCTTAGTCCCTCTTCATCCACCCATCAGTCATTTCTCTTATATCCCAAAATGGTCATTAGAGAGGCAAAGTGAGTATGCTCCAGTCATTCACACTAGCTAATAATGCATAGCACTGAACTAGGGCTTGTCATTAGTGAAGCTCAGCACAGTTTGCAAACATCATCACTTGTGTTTTAACTGATGGGAAAATTGAGCCACAGACTGGTGAAGTGATTTGACCAAAGGCACCCAGAGAGTTGGGAACAGAACCCACACTTTCAGTTGCTAGCCTGGTGCCCTGCCTAACCACTAGACCATACCTCCACCTTAGCAAAAATGCACCAATATATGTATATACTGCCACTCCTTGTAAGTGCAGGTATTATCTGATGGTTGACAATACATTGCACTTTTCTAGTGCCTCCCACTCAAGATCTCACATACATTCTAAACATTCGTGGCTTGGTTTTATTCCACTGCCCTTACGCACATGGTATAGTCCTTTACTCCACAAGAAAAAAAAGGCAACTCGTGGCATAAGAGACTAAGGGGAGCAGAATCAGAATTGGGTCCTAAATTGCTATTATTTCCACACATGTTGCCCATTAGCATTATATGTGGCTAGAAAAACTATATATGGCCTAAGATTCACGGTCACTAATTCTCACAATATCCCTATACTATTACATCCCTTGTACAACCGCACTTAACCTCAGAGGCACAGCGAGCTTCAGCCATTTCCCCCAAGACCCCAGAATGAGTCATTGGTGGAGCTGGGAATAGAATGCTAGAGACCAGCCTCCCAGACTTCGGCTCCCCCGACAGGAAATGCTCTCTCTTCCTCACCCATTCTCATCTGTGCGTTAGGAATTCTGAGAAGGGGGCTGAGAGGAAGTGCTTTCACTGAGACGCAGTCTGGGCGACTCTTTTTCATGGGAGTAGTCCCGCTAGGGCTACGTGTGTGAGCACGTGTTTACCAGCATGAATCAGTGTTTCACAATCAAGCCCTTCCGTGAATTGCCCGGATCAGAATGTAACATACACCATTTACCCGCTCCAGAAGGGAACGCTGGTCCTGGGATGTTCTTCCCATGAATATTGCAATCTGCTTTATCTAAGAGTTTGTCTACAAAGAAAGCCCCACAGCAGTGAGTCGCAGAGCCCGGGTCCATTTTGCAGCGGTTCCAGAACAAAGATTTGAAGCAGGGCAGTTTCCTACATCTCGGCTGAGCACCTGAACCGCTGAACATTTGAAATTAGGCTCTGAAATGTTCTCTCCAGTTCAATGACTCAGGAAAAACAGCATTTTGCCTTCATTTGCCAGATTCTACAGCTATTGCTATCCATCAGTTACTTTAATGGGCTTGTATATATTAGGATATTGCTGTGGGTATAGGTTGGTTTGTTTAGGATCTGGTACTCGAGACAGCGTTTGGATTGAGTTAATGCTACCCAGACTGAGTGAGTCTGAGGTGGAGATGTTAATGAGTTAAAAGGAAAAGGAAACAGGAAAAGACTGTACATTGAATGATGATGTTAGAGGGTATCAAAGGCAGAAAACAAACCAACAAGCCTGCATGGCATTCATGCAGGAAATGTGATTCTCCTGAGCGTGCAATGGGCTATATCAGAAGCTGATAAATTATTATTCCTTGAAGCTCCCCTGAGACCCAAACCCAAAAGGCAGCCAGCTGATTTCACATTTCTCCTTGCAAGTTCAAGCACAACTTTCATTCCTGCACCTCAGGATCCTATGTTCAGCTGCATTCACCATTTAGGCCCCGATCCAAAGTCCAAGGGAAGTCAAAGGGATTTTTTAGATCAGACCCTTAGCCCCTGAACCCCAAGAGATATATGAGGGGTGCATTTGGCATTCAGTAGCAAAGAGCTCCGCCATGACTATTTCAACTATAACTTCTTTTTGTCTAGCTAAACCCTCTCTGGGCCAGATCCTGGGGCATGACAGATCTGCACAGAGTGCAGGTCACCGGAAGATAGCTTAACCCTCCCCTTTACACTTCTCCAGTCCTAATGCTGCCCCTATGGACGGTCATTCCCCCGGCTCTGAGTTAGTGCAGCTTAAGGTTCTCACTCAATGGAGCTATGCCAATTTACACCATCTGAGAATGTGTCCCCTGGATTCTATTCCTGCCTGTGCCTCAGACTTGACCAAATTCCTTAACCTTTTTAGGCCTCAGTGTTATCGTCCGTGAGGGTAAGGACAGTGACTGCCTCAAAGGCAACATGAGAACGAATGAATGTTTGTAAAGTGCTTTGAGATCTCCCTGGTGAGACATGCCAGCTGGTTTTAAATCCTCCAGTGCAGTCCCCATGCTGGGAGTGCCAGCACAGCCAGTGGAATGAAATTAAAAATCTTTAACTGGAACAGACTTGGAAGTTCTGGGAACTGGATTTCATCACTGTGAAGAAAGAAGCGAAAACTCTGTGTGTGCCATGGGGGACAGAATGGATCTGAGAAAGTCAAGAAGGGGCTCCCAGCTATGCATTAGCTATTTGTGCCAACACCTAGAGTCTGAGCCCATATTCCTTACCAAGGCCAAACTGCCATAGTGTCTGTCTATTAGCTCACGCGAACGCCTTATTATAGAAATGCTTCTCTTCCCTGGGAACCACCCAGGTTCAAAGCAATAGCATGAGTTAGTCCAGCTACAGCATATCTGCTCAGTTATTACTTTCCTTTTGACTGGCTTCCTGTGTGGTGAGAGTGGGGGTCCAAAGAAAGCTTTTGAGACGGCTTAGGGCCGGCTAGTCAGGGAGAATGAGAACCAGGGCATGTTGTGTAAAATACGGAGGAAGCAAATCTAGTACCTGAGGGGAGGGAGGGGGGAGACGAGAGATGGGATATAACCTGAAACATAGGAACAAAACACCCTTGACCTTTGGGGAAGTTCAGATCCTAATGAAGGGCCACATCCAGACTTGGGAGCTGGCCCCTTGTCTCTAACCAACCAAACCAAAGCCAAAGTCCAAACCTCCTGAAGTGTAGGAAAGCATGGGTCTGGATCCGAATTTTGTAGCCTGGGCCCAACTGTTAAAATAAAAGAAAGAAAGAGGAAGGGTGGTTACACCACTGGTCTGAAACTACTGAAGAGATCTGGCTTCAGTTCCCAGCTCTGCTATAGATTCCCTATGGGACCTTTGTGTCTCTGCTCCTTAGCTGTAAAATGGGGCTAACAGTCCTTCCTTTGTCTGGTCTCTTTAGAATGTAAAGTTTTGGGAGCAAGGGTTGTTTCTTACTACGTACAGCATCTAGCACAACACAATGGGGCCTTCATCTTGGCTGGGTCCTTTTGGTGGCAGTACAAAACAAATACCCAAGAAGATGACAAACTAGAGGAAGTATCACTAGCCCTGCTGTGCGGGGGAAAAAGAATGTGTCTTCACTGTAATGCTCAGGGCTTTAATAGAAGCAATCAGAGAAGATCTCAATAGCCAGCCAGCTCTGCGATTGCCTCTTTTATCTGTGCAGGCAGCCCCTAGTGGACATGTATGGAATGTTTCTAAACAGCTCAGTCTGCACACGCAGAAAGAATGGGAGGTAACTCAGGATTTGTTTTTTGTTTCTGAACTGCTCTGCAGCCTGAGATTTCCTTTGAGTTTCAGGTTCATGTAGACCCCAAAACATACAGTGAGACTGGAATGAAACTGATGATTTTTGCCTGATTTCCACCCAAACATGCAAATTCCCCAGGTTGTCTTGAACCTTGACTTAGCAGGGCTAGAATAGTTCCTAAGCCCCAGCGAAGCTGGCTCAGGTTCAGAGCGTGTCATCTGTTGGTTCTACAAACATTTGACCCAGTTGTGCTCACACTGGATGTGATTCTCATTTACACTGGCGTATGATGTCACATTGGTGTAAGGGAGATCAGAATCAGGCCCACGGTGCATTTTCAGTGTTGCTCCACAACATAAACCAAACTTTGCGTGATTGTGACGTTACAAGGATCCACCTGAGCCATGAAATTTGCATCAGGAGCTGGTTCTGTTCTTCCTCCAAGGGGATCTGGTTCTGAAGTTCTGGTTCAGACCCATCCAATAGCCATAAGTCCAGGCAGCCATATTCAGATGTGGAATTTGAACTCCCGGTTCAAAGGCTCCTGGTTTTGGAGCCAGTATCCTAAATGCAGCAGCTCATACAGTAAAATCTGTGTCTCACAGTGTCCTTATATCTACCCCCCCCCACAGACACACACACTCCTCTTATATAATCATTTTATTCAGAAGCACCTCGATCCCTCTAAGTCCTGGTGTGATGCACAGCTGGGGGCAATATTGCTGCACTCCAGTCCTTGTTAGTGGAGATGACATGTGGGTGCAAGGTTAAGCCCTAGACACAGACCTCCATTCTAAGTGACAGTAGGTCTCCAGGCCCTAGCATGCCTGCTCCCTTACTCTAAGGCCTGGTCTCCACTTAAAAATGAGATTGACTTTGCTACGTTGCTCATGGTTGTGAAAAATGTCATGCCCTGAGCACTGTAGTTAGGTCGACTTAACCTAACCCCTGGCGTAGATGCGACCAGGTCAAGGTCAACCTAGCTACTGCCTCTTGGAGACGTGGGTCGACTGCTCTGGTGCCTTCTGTTGACATAGGAAGCATCTACACTAGGGTGCTCCAGTGGCATAGCTGTGTTGCTATAGCATCCACATGACCTAAGAATGTGGGATAAAAAGGGGTCAAGGTGTGGAGAGAGAATGAACATGTCTGAGGACCCAGAGACTTAACCACTCTCAGCACCCTACAGCGGAGTTTAGCTACATGCTTCTCTCTTTGGCCTCATGCCAGCTACTAGGCAGGGGGCTATATACCAGCGCTCATCACCTTTTCATTAGTACTAGTGAGCTTCATCTTCAAAGGTGCCGCTAAGCACCTGCAGCACCCGCTGATTGCAGCTGGAGTTGTGGTGCCTGGAGACTCAACCCAACCATGTATGTCTTCACTGCAGAGTTACCTTGGGTTCTTACGTGGGTGTGGCCTCTAACCCTCCTCCTGTCCCCACACAAAACCTTCTGACCCAAGAGTGGTGGTACTTTCAACCTAGTCTAGCTGGCTCGGCTGAGGCTATAGGCTAAAACTTGCATCAAGCTTTCACTCAGACTTGTAACTCATCCACTTTGCAGTGAGGCTAAACCACTCCGTGCTAATAGTCCTCCAGTGCCTTGCGCCCAGAAGGACAGACAAGGTCTTCCACAATTCACTGAGATGGGATTGTAAAGCAGCTCAGTTTACTGCATCAGCTTACTGCTCAGAACTCTCGGATGTGTTCTAGCCACACACCTGGGGGAGCACAGCATGAGTGTGGGGACGGTAACTCAGGCAGTGCTTTGCAGTGTGGCTGCTCACACCCAGGCTAGGCTGCGGGCCGAACACCCGGACTAACTCTGCAGTGCAGACATACTCACACAGCTGAGCTGGGCAGGACCAAGCCCAGACTCCTTTGGCTCTGTAACACTACACTTGCTTTTATTTTTAAAACTGGGGAATCCTACACAATAAATTTTGGACCAAAATCTTGATCTAATTAAAGCCCCAAGGGCCCACTCTGATCATCTATCCTGACCTCCTGCATAACACAAACCCACCCAGCGATTCCTGCCTAGAACCCTATACCTTGTGGCTGTTTTTTCTTGCTCACATTTTGGCAGGCACCGTATTAGTGAAGATTGCACCATAACAGCACTTTACCTGAGCCTGCTGTCTTTGGCTGCTGAGTAACTAATGCTACCAAGACCATGTTCCTCTTACCCAGAACAGCTCCCCTCTAAGGCTGCTAGTCACTTGATAATCACCAGGCAAAAACAAAACAGAAGATGTTAATTACTATCCCTGAGAGCAATTAGAGGGATTATTAAGAATGAATGGTAATCGCTATGGGAAAGTCTCTTCTATGGGAGATTTACAGCCAGGTCATATTTTAATGGTAATTCATTTACATAGTAATGCAGATTTATTTAAGTTACAAACAGGGCGATTTGGGTTATTGGATACAGATGTGGCGCTCTGTTGGCCAGATGCAGCAGGAATGGCTCAGATTCTGTCCTGAACGTCACCCCCCATCCTGATTGTGTCTGTTTTCACCCCGGCCAATTTGACTTACACATTTTTGCAGAGCCTGTGTTAGCATCGCTGGTTTCTGGATTCCAAATCTTTCAATTCCCATGTGTCAGGTTGAGGCATCTTCAGCGCATGCTCTACATATGCTAAGCTATAATCCAGGGGTGCCAGGATAGACAACAAGCTTTGTGCATGGGGCCCCAGGGCATTGAAACAGCTGACAGCTTAGTGACAGGAATGGCAGGGTTTGTTAGAATCCATTGCTGGGATGGCTGTATTAGCATTAGGAAGCTCACGCTGTCTGCTCCACTCAAGGAAACGGCCATCTCTAATCCCTTTGGAAATCTGCTTTATTTGAGCAGTGCCTTTGTGTGGCGTTTACGATGGTTTCCATTTCCTACGTAAAAATGCGTATGTCACGTTAAATCTGCAGAGTGTCAGCTGCTGGTTGGGGAGCCAAACTTGCTTGTTTAAATCATGGCGGATAAATCTGTCCCTTATCATTTGGGATCCAGTTTCACATCATGCGGGTTTCTTTGTTTTGATTTCCTAACCGGAGTCACTGATGAAGAGGAAATAACCTAAGAGGGGTTTTGTCAGGTAGCATTGCTCTCAGGATTTGCCAGGTGTAATACACTTACTTTCCCGCCTGCTAGAGTAAAGTAACCAATGCTTTTAATCTTTGACTCTTGTTTTTATTTAACTCCTTCATTCAGAGGGGAAATCTCTTTTTCAGGATGGTCAAAAATTTTCCAGAAAAGTGGGGTTTGGATTAAAAGATTTTTTTCTTCATGAAAAGTGTCTGCTTTCCACAGATTTTTTTTTTGGCGGGGGGTTTGTTAAAAAAACAAAACCAAAATATTTTGATTTGGATATACTGCTGCAGTGCCTCCTGGGAGTTGTAGTTCAGTTACCTCATAACCCCATTTTCCTTGATAGGCAAATCTGCCGAGCCAGACTACATTTCCCATGATGTACCACAATCAGTGACTCTCACGATGCAACTGCCTCCCCTCAGCCTGAGGAGAGATCTTGGTGCACCATGGGAGATGTAGTCCAACCCCAATGAGAGTTCCCAAAGTTGATGTACTTGAAGGGCCATCACTATACCCTTTGCATGTGTTGCTTCCTAGCCCAACTGGCCACACTGGGCTGTGAAGAGTGGGAGGGAGTTGGAGTCATAGCACTCACCGTGTTAAGCCCTTCTGAAAATCAGGCCAGGTATTTTGGTGCCTCAATGGGAACTGAGCTCTCTGCAGTATCTGTCCCTATAGCTGGAATTGCTATGTGCACACTGTGGTGCAGTGAGATGGTTCAGGCCTCTATAAATGCAATTTCATTCTGGGAACACTAGAAGAGGGTTTCATGGCATGTTTCCCCCACAATCAGTGATTTGGGCATGTAGTGTAAAAAGTATCTTGAATCACATTCTAGTCTGAGATGGGCTAGTTAGCAGGCTCCATTCTCCCTGCAGTTCTTGTGGAATTTTTGGATAAAGCATTAAAATGAGTCTATTGTACAAATTCAGTGAAGTCAGAGTGCCTCCCCATCACATTTCCCGTCCACCAAGCCACAACCCTCTCCTCTCCCAAATCTCACTTTTTCTCATGGTGCCCGGAAGAGTTAATCCCCCAAACTGTTCCCTCTTGCAGGCTTCCTGGCACCTCTTCTCTATTCTGCACCTGTCTTGTCTAATCCCGTCTCTTCAAGGCAGGGGCTGCCTGTAATTAGTATCTTGTACAGTACCAAGTACACAGTAGGTTTATAAACTCAGAGTATTCATGAGCAGAAGGGACCATTGTCATCATCTTGTTTCACCTCCTGCCTAATACAGGCCAGAGAGTTTCACCAGTGATTGCTGAATCAAGCCCGTAGCTTCTGCTTGAACTAGACCAGATCTGTTAGAATGGCATCCCGTCTTGATTTAAAGGCTTGATAGAGAATCTATTGTGTCCCTACAGAAGTTGTTCCAATGGCTAATTACGCTCTCTGTTAAAAATGCCTGCCTTATTTCCAGCCTGAATTCAGCTTCCAGGCATTATAACTTCTTATCAGAGCGGGGTAGGAGATGGTTTTCCCATTCTCTGCTATCAGAAATCTTTTTCGTACCTATGGACCCTGGTCAAGTCACCTCTTAACCTTCGCTTTGTTAAGCTAAATAGACTGAGCTTCTTTAGTGCCTCACTGTAATAATGATTAATCAAGGTTGATCTTGTTTCCTCCTAAAATATGGGGCATGCTGGGAAACTCAGGTACAAGGGAAGAGTATCTCTCTCTCTAAAGGGGAGGAGAAAGTAACAAGGAAGAGGCATTAATCCCCCAGGAGCAAGCATGAATAGCATTTGTTATATTGAAATATGTCACTGATCAAAGGCTGGCCAGCAGCCAGTTATGTATTGTGAATATCCTCTAGGCAAAGGATTGTGCAGCTAGTGTCTGAGCTGACATACCAAAAATCCACAGGATAAGATGACGTGAAGGCTGAAATAGTTACAAGGGCCACGACAGAGACAAAGATGGGAACTCCCATTGTGTGAGGTGCTACACAAACGCACAGGATACATCTACACTGCAGATGGTTTTGTCGTTGCCAGCTCTGGTAGACAGATGCGCTAGCTTTGATGGAGCTAGTGCTCTGAACATGGCGGTGTGGCTGCAGTGGCCTGGGCAGTGGCACAGGCTAGCTGCCTGAGTACTCACCTAGGGTCTCGCACAGGATTGTGCCCAGGCGGCTAACTCGAGCCGCCACCCATGCTGCCATGGCCACACCACTATTGTTTATGCACTAGCACAATCAAAGCTAGGGTGGGGATGTCAACCAGGGCTGGGAATGACACCTCCAACTCGAGTGTAGATGCACCCATCATTAGAGACAGTTTCTGCCCCCGCTCAATAAGATAAATGAATGAGGGGAAACTGAGGCCACAGGAGGTGATGTGACTTGCCCCGGGTCTCACAGCAGGTGAGTGGCAGAGTTGAAAAGAGAACCCATGGCTCTGGCATCCCAAGCCTGAGTCGTATCCATTGGACCACACTGCCTCTCATTAGCAGGGGAATTCCACTGCCCTTCCTCCTGTGGAGTAAGGTGTTTCCCAGGGGTATAAGAATCACTGCAATCGGGAAAATTAAAAGGCAATTTCAGTACTGTATTCGGAAAAATCTATTTGCATTGAAAATGAGCTTGTTCTAGCTGCAGGCCTAGCAACTAACTTCTTTCATAACAGGACTATATCGTGCCTTTCCTCCCAAGATCTCAAACAACCTGATGAGCATTACCTAGCTAAGCCTCACAACAACCCTGTGACTTAGGACTTAGGACCCCTGCTTTACAGATGGGGAAACTGCAGACCAGAAGTGACTATGAAGTGAGACAGTGGTAGACCCAGGAATATACTTCCAGTCAAAGTCTACAGCTCCTTCTCCTTATAGTCACTTCTCCAAACACACTTCTGCCCGGGTACACACAGGAAACTGCCCGCTGATAGCTGCTAGGCAAGTGGCTAGTTGCAATTACGGCTCCCGACTGGCTAAGAATTTTCCACATTCTATTACTTTTATTTCCTTCCTTTCCCCAACCCTCTTGTTTCTCCCTCATCCATCTTCTATGCCTTGTTCTTTAGACTGCGTAAGTACATTGGGGCAGGGACTATAACTGACAATGCATTTGTACAGCATCTAGCACAATGGGTTCTCATCCAGTTTCAGGTCGCTCGGCACTATTTCAATATAAATATTGAATAATAACAAAGAAATCCTGATGCCCAGCTTTGTGCTGTATCCACCAGCCACCATACCTGCCCTTCAAATGATTTTAATCAGCTGGAAGATCTTGCTCCTTCTACTCCGGTAACATGCCCACATGTATGGAAAAAATCCAGCGAAATATGTTCCACAAGAGAGAGTCTCCTGAAACCCAGATGCCACCCAGTTGTTGTTTGTTAGACTTTGTTTCTTTAAGTGGCGGCAGCTGGATTCTTTAGCTCACAAAAATACTTCATTTTTTGCCCTCTAAGGCATTCATTTCAGGGAGGGGACGGACACAATAATAATAATCTTTCCTTGAGTTCCTTGCTATCTGTGACAAATCCACTGTGACATTTGGTTGTCCTTGTCTTTTTGATGCCACTTCTAAATAAATATTGATGGCTTGTCATTGCACAACCATAGCCAGACATGTTTTCATCCAAAAATTCAGATTTTAAACAAAACATGATGGGCAATAGACAAGACACATTTTCCCACCGGCTTTTAGTTTTCACAAATCCTTATATCCGTTGCGTCTCAAATTGTAATGGCTGGAGCAAGCCGGCGCTCAGGTCTGAAGGAAGTCGTGCTTTTATTTGTTGTAAAGGAAGTAAATAGAGAGGGTTCTGGAAAATGCAAGTGGGCCTCACGTATGCTCTGATACCCCACCAGAGATCGGATCACATCAGATCTTCTTATCACACCATCTGCCCAAAGTTTGGGGAAGTTTAGGTCTCTGGGGCAACACTGAATTTTGTTGCTGTCTACAAAGTAGCCTAAGGAGTTAGGCACCTAAATCCCATTGAAATTGGGCTCAGTACAGGAGTAATTGATGAATGAATTTCTCTGGCCTGCGTTATGCAGGAGGTCAGGCTAGATGACGTAATGGTTATTTCTGGCCTTATAGTCTGTGAAATTCAGGCCCTTTTGAAAATCCTGGATCCATTTGAAAATCCACAATCACAGAATGATAGAAATGTAGGGCTGGATGGGACCTTGAGAGGTCATCTGGCGCTGCCCACCACACCGAGGCAGGACCAAGTAAACCTAGATCATCCCTGACACGCATTCATCCAAACTATTCTTAGCAACCTCCAGTGATAGAGCTACTACAGCCTCCTTTGGAACCCTCTTTCAGAGCTCAACTATCCTTAGAGTTAGAAAGGTTTTTCCTAATACCTAACCTAAAGCTGTTTGCTGCAGATTATGAAATGAAATGAAATTGATGGAGATATCCCATCTCCTAGAACTGGAAGGGACCTTGAAAGGTCATCGAGTCCAGCCCCCTGCCTTCACTAGCAGACCAAGTACTGATTTTGCCCCAGATCCCCAAGTGGCCCCCTCAAGGATTGAACTTGCAACCCTGGGTTTAGCAAGCCAATGCTCAAACCACTGAGCTATCCCTCCCCCGAGTAATTAAGCCCATTACTTTTTGTCCTACCTTCAGCGGACATGGAGAGCGATTGATCACCATCCTCTTTCAAACAGCCCTTAACATATTGGAAGACATGATGAACTCAAACTGGAACGGGTGCAGAGAAGGGCCACTAGGATGATCAGAGGAATGGAAACCCTGTCGTATGAAAAGAGACTAGAGGAGCTTGGGTTGTTTAGTCTGACAAAGCGAAGGCTGAGGGGGGATATGATTGCTATCTTTAAATATATTAGAGGGATTAATACAAGGGAGGGAGAAGAATTATTCCAGCTTAGTACTAATGTGGACACAAGAACGAATGGATATAAACTGGCCGTGGGGAAGTTCAGGCTTGAAATTAGACGAAGGTTTCTGACCGTCAGAGGGGTGAAATATTGGAACGGCCTTCCGAGGGAAACGGTGGGGGCGACGGACCTGTCTGGTTTTAAGATTAAGTTAGATAAGTTTATGGAGGGAATGGTTTAATGGTAAAGCATAGTAGTCAAGGAAAACCAAGCAATGGTAGGTAAATAGTATAATGGCTGACAGGGGTCAGGCTGGAGACTCTTGCCTATATGCTCGGGGTCTTACTGATCGCCATATTTGGGGTCGGGAAGGAATTTTCCTCCAGGGCAGATTGGCTGAGCCTCTGGAGGTTTTTCGCCTTCCTCCGCAGCATGGGGCAGGGATCTCTAGCAGGAGGGTCTCCGCTGATTGAAGTCACTTAAAACAGGATTGGGGACTCCAACAGCAGAGTCTAGGGAAGGGGTAGGGACGGTTTTATGGCCTGCAGCATGCAGGGGGTCAGACCAGATGATCATAATGGTCCCTTCTGACCTTAAAGTCTATGAGTCTATGAGTCCCCCCTCAGTCATCTTTTCTCAAGGCTAGACATGCCCAGTTATTTTAACCTTTCCTCATAGGTCAGATTTTCTAAAGCTTTTATCATTTTTGTTGCTCTCCTCTGGACTCTCTCCAATTTGTCCACATCTTTCTTAAAGTGCGGTATTCAGACAGGGTTGCTAATTTTGGTTGGACGTATTTCTGGAGCTTTCACCACGACATAGTCTTTAATTAAAGATTCATCTTTAATTCCTGGAGATTCCAGGACAATCCTGGAGGGTTGGCAACCCTTCACCCAGAACTGGACACAATACTCCTACTGAGGTCTCAGTGCAGAGTAGAGCAGGACAATTACCTCTTACATATGACTGTCCTGTTAATATGCCCCAGAATGAGATTAGCCTTTTCCTTAACTGCATCACATTGTTGACGCTATTCAATTTGTGATCCACTATAACCCCAGATCCTTTTCAGCAGTACTGCCACCTACTCAGTTATTCCCCGTTTTGTAGTTGTACATTTGATTTTTTAAGTGAAGTACTTTGCACTTATCTTTATTGAAGTTCATCTTGTTGATTTCAGACCAAGTCTCCAATTTGTCAAGGTCGTTTTGAATTCTAATCCTGTCCTCCAAAGTGCTTGCAACCCCTCCCAGCTTAGGGTCATCTGCAGATTTTATAAACACACTCTCCACTCCAACATCCAAGTCATTAATGAAAATGTTGAATAGTCCCAGACCCAGCACAGACCCCTGAGAGACCCCACTGGATTTGACCTCCCAGTTTGACAGGGAGAAATGGGCCAAACGAAATTCCTGCATCTCAACACCGCTAAACTTTCTCAAAGTTTGGAGGCAGATGCAAACCTTGCAGCTAAGGCCCATTTCTGCAGCCCAGCTGGAGTCAAACACTTGGTATACTCCCCTCCTAAAATGTGGGGGTCATGCAAAGGGGCTTGTCGGTCATGAGAGGTGGGGGTGCACATGGAAAGAAATGGGAAATATTAAACACATATGGTTCTATCCACTGTCTTGTCTATCTAGACCGTAAGCTGTTTGGGGCAGGGCCTGTGTCTCACTACGGGCATATGCAGCACCTAGCACAGTGGGAACCTGAGCTGAGCTGGGGCCTCTAGATGCTACAAACAAGAAGCATGAGTTGGGAAATCCCATTTGTTGGAAGACACCAACATTTCTGCTTGTTTGCCCACAGTGTCTCCTCCATACTGTCTCAATGGCTGGATCCAACCCTCTGAGAAAAGCAGATCTCTGTAGCAGCTCCAGCAGGGGCATGTCTAAGCTGCCATCTGACCTGGAGCAATGGATCCAGGAAAAGAGAACAGGAAGGCAATGACAGCTTCCTTTTCAAAAAGATCAGGAGCCACTGAGTGGCGATAGCTAAGCATGGTACTACTCTGTGGGGGAAATTTCCGCCTTGATAATGCGCCATAGTAGAGCTTGATCTCTCACCTGGAGGTCTGTGCTGCGAGAGAGAGCAGACTATTAGAGCTGGGTGGAGTTGTGCTGGGGAATGGGGGTCATGAACATTCTCCATTTCATTATGGCTAGGGAGGGAAGGACCCCAAAACTTTTCTGTCAGTATGGTCTAGTGGAGAGTGCATTGGACTGGGCTCAGGAGCCCTGGCATCTAGTCCTGATTCTACCACAGGTCTATTCTGTGACCTTGTGTAAGTCATAGCCCTGCTCTGTGCCTCAGTTTCCCCATCATACTAGCCTTCTTTGTAAAGTGTTTTGAGATCTACGGATGAAACATGTTGTACAGAAACTTGGTATTATTATTCTCTACCATAACATGGAGCAGGCTAAGAGCCGTCTGCACCAGGGAAATCCAAGATGATGTCTTTGTTCAGCTTGTTTTAGAAGCTCTGCACTATAGCATGATTTCTATATCACTTACTTAGCCAAAAACTAGTATGTCCCCATGTCTGCATTTGCAGACTGTTCCATGCCCAGCCCCTGCTCCACACAGAGGTGTTGAAGTTAAATGGAAAAGCTTCATACTTTCCACACAGGATTTTTTAAAATGAATTAGACCTTATATTATTTCTAAGCAACTCCTTTTAATTCATGCCAAAATATTTAACAGAGACAGCAGAATCCATTTATGGGAACCTCTGCTAAATGGCCAGCCCATTTAACTCTTACAGCACTGAGCATGTGTATACCAGGCCGATCCCTCCACCCACCCTCTTCCCTGAACATTGCATTGTGAAAAGAACATAACAGTCATACTGGGTCAGAGCAATGGTCCATCTAGCCTAGTGTCCTGTCTTCTGACAGTGGCCAATGCCAGATGCCTCAAAGGGAATGAACAGAACAGGTAATGATCAAGTAATCAGGATCTGACAGTCCCAGGATCTGGCAATCAGAGGCTACGGCTAGTAGCTACTGATGAACCTATCCGCCACAAACTTATCTCATTATTTTTGTAATCAGGTTATAGTTTTGGCCTTCACAACATCCCCTGGCAATGAGTTCCACAGGTTTACTGTGTGTTATGTGAAGTACTTCCTTTTTTTGTTTTAAACCTGCAGCCTATTAATTTCATTGGGTGACCCTGATTGTTGTGTTATGTAAAGGAGTAAATAACACTTCCTTTATTCACTTTCTCCACACCAGTCATGATTTTATGGACCTCAATCATATCTTCCCTTAGTTATATCTTTTACAAACTAAATAGTGCCAATCTTTTTTATCTCCCCCCACATGGAAGCTGTTCCATACCCCTAATCATTTTTGCTGCCTTCTCTGTACCTTTTCCATTTCTAACATATCTTTTTTGAGATGGGGCGACCAGAACTGCACACAGTATTCCAGGTTTATATGGTGATATTATTATATTTTCTGTCTTATTATTGATCTCATTCCTAATGGTCCTAACATTCTGTTAGCTTTTTTGACTGCCGTTGCACATTGAGTGAATGTTTTCAGAGATTTATCCACAGTGACTCCAAGATCTCTTTCTTGAGTAATAACAGCTAATTTAGACCACATCATTTTGTACATATAATTGGGATTATGTTTTCCAATATGCATTACTTTGCATTTATCAGCTTTGAATTTCATTTACCATTTTGTTGCCCAATCACCCTGTTTGATGAGATCCCTTTGTAACTCTCCGCACTCTGCCTGGGACTTAACTATCTTCATCTTCCCCAACCCAGAATGAACCAACTCCCAGTTCTCTCACCCCCTTCAACTCATCCAGAAGGAAACCAGCCCAATTCTCCTTCTCCCCACTGCTGCTGGCCTCCCTTGTTTTCCTACTGCTTCCTGTCTCATGAAAACACGTTCCCAGCTGACCCTCCACATGGCTGCTCCCATCCTTTATGCTTGGGTAGGAGGCAGACTGCACTGGGTGCTTATTCTGGGAATCAGCAAGTGTTTGCTGCAGCAGGCAAACCTGGGGAGGGCAAGACTCACTCAGAAAAATTTTCTCAAATTGCCTGTCTCAAAGATGTCAGAATCAGATATTTAGGACCAGCAGTGGGCCCCTACCTGACCCCTCCAAAACCCTTTGTAAAACAGACCCCAGCATCCATGTGGTAGGAGGCATTTTCCCCAAGAATTAATTGTGCCAGTTGCGAGGTAATCAGTTTGTGGCCATGGAATCAAAGAAGATTAGGGTTGGAAGAGACCTCAGGAGGTCATCTAGTCCAACCCCTGCTAAAAGCAGGACCAACCCCAACTAAATCATCCCTGCCAGGGCTTTGTCAAGTCAGGCCTTAAAAAACTCTAAGGGTTTAAAACAGAACTGGATAAATTCATGGAGGTTCAGTCCTTTAATAGCCTCTGTTTGTCAGAGCGTGGTGATGGATGGCAGGAGAGAGATCACTTGATCATTACCTGTTAGATTCACTCCCTCCGGGGCACCTGGCATTGGCCACTGGTGGTAGACAGGATACTGGGCTGGATGGACCTTTGGTCTGACCCACTACGGCCATTCTTATATTCTTATGTTCTTAATCCACCACCTCCCTAGGTAATCCATTCCAGTGCTTCACCACGCTCCTAGTGAAATAGTTTTTCCTAATATCCAACCGAGACCTCCCACACTGCAACTTGAGACCATCGCTCCTTGTTCTCTCATCTGCCACCACTGAGACAGCCGAGCTCCATCCTCTTTGGAACCCCACTTCAGATAGTTGAAGGTTGCTATCAAATCTCCCCTCACTCTTCTCTTCTGCAGACTAAACAAGCCCAGTTCCCTCAGCATCTCCTCATAAGTCATGTGCCCCAGCCCCCTAATCATTTTGTTGCCCTCCGCTGGACTCTCTCCAATTTGTCCACACCCTTTCTGTAGTGGGGGGCCCAAAACTGGATGCAATACTCCAGATGTGATCTCATCAGTGCCGAATACAGGGGAATAATCACTTCCCTCGATCTGCTGGCAATGCTCCTACTAATGCAGCCCGATATGTCATTAGCCTTCTTGGCAACAAGGGCACACTGTTGACTCATATTCAGCTTCTCATCCACAGTAATCTCCAGGTCCTTTTCTGCAGAACTGTCGCTTAGCCAGTCGGTCCCCAGTCTGTAGCAGTGCATGGGATTCTTCCGTCCTAAGTGCAGGACTCTGTACTTGTCCTTGTTGAACCTCATCAGATTGCTTTTCGCCCAATCCTCCTATTTGTCCAGGTCACTCTGGACCCTATACCTACCCTCCAGTGTATCTACCTCTCCCCCCAGCTTAGTGTCATCTGCAAACTTGCTGAGGGTGCAATCCATCCCATCATCCAGATCATTAATGAAGATGCTGAACAAAAACGGCCCCAGGACAGACCCCTGGGGCACTTCTCTTAATACTGGCTGCCAACTAGACATTGAGTCATTGATCACTACCCATTGAGCCCAACGATCTAGCCAGATTTCTATCCATTCATCCAATCCATACTTTTTTAACTTGCTAGCAAGAATACTGTGGGAGACAGTATCAAAAGCTTTTCTTAAGTCAAGATATATCGCATTCACTGCTTTCCCCATATCCACAGAGCCAGTTATCTAATCATAGAAGGCAATCAGGTTGGTCAGGCATAACTTGCCCTTGGTGAATCCATATTGATTGTTCCTGATCACCTTCCTCTCCTCCAAGTGTTTCAAAATGGATTCCTTGAGGACCTGCTCCATGATTTTTCTAGGGACTGAGGTGAGGATGACTAATCTGTAGTTCCCCGGATTCTCCTTCTTCCCTTTTAAAAAGATGGGCACTATATTTGCCTTTTTCCAAACATCCGGGACCTCCCCCGATCACCACGAGTTTTTAAAGATAATGGCCAATGGATCTGCAATCACATCAGCCAACTCCCTCAGATGCATTAGATCTGGCCCCATGGACTTGTGCATGCCCAGCTTTTCTAAATAGTCCTTAACCTGTTCTTTCACCATTGAGGGCTGCTCACCTCCTCCCCATAGTGTGCTGCCCAGTGCAGCAGTCTGGGAGCTGACCTTGTCTGTGAAGACCGAGGCAAAAACAGCATTGAGTACTTCAGCTTTTTCCACATCATCTCTCACTAGGTTGCCTCCCCCATTCAGTAAGGGTCCCACACTTTCCCTGACCTTCTTGTTGCTAACATACCTGTAGAAACCCTTCTTGTTACTCTTTACAACCCTTGCTAGCTGCAACTCCAGTTGTGCTTTGGCCTTCCTGATTCCACCCCTGCATGCTCGAGCAATATTTTTATACTCCTCTCTAGTCATCTGTCCAAATTTCCACTTCTTGTAAGCTTCTTTTTTGTGTTTAAGCTCACCAAAGATTTCTCTGTTAAGCCAAGCTGGTCACCTGCCATATTTACTATTCTTTCTGCACATCGGGATGGTTTTTTCCTGCACCCTCAATAAGGCTTCTTTAAAATACAGCCAGCTCTCTTGGACTCCTTTCCCCCTCATATTAGCCTCCCATGGGGATCCTGCCCATCAGTTCCCTTAGGGAGTCAAATTTTGCTTTTCTGAAGTCCAGGGTCCGTATTCTGCTGCTCTTCTTTCTTCTTTTTGTCAGGATCCTGAACTTGACCATGTGTTTCTGGCTCAGTGACTCTAAAACAATGGATATGAGGCACACATGTCTGTTTAAAAGGCACATTGGCTGCAACCTGTTCATACTGCACCAGAGGTGAACTGGTGCTGATGAAATGATTAGTTAAATTGGAGAAGATGGGGATTAATGTGAGAATTAAAAGGTGGATAAGGAATTGGTTAAAGGGGTGACTACAATGGGTCGCACTGAAATGTGAACTATCAGGCTGGAGGGAAGGTTACTACTGGAGTTCCTCAGGGATTGGTCTTGGGGACAAACTTATTTAGCATTTTTATTACTGACCTTGGCACAAAAAGTGAGGTGTAAGCTAATAAAATTTGCAGATGACACAAAGTTGGGAGGTATTGCCAAGACAGAGGAGGACTGGAATATCATACCAGAAGTTCTGGATGACCTTGTAAACTGGAGTAATAGAAATGGGATGAAACTTAATAGTGCAAAGTCCTAGGTCATGCACTTAGGAACTAATAACAAGAATTTTTGCCATAAGCTGGGGACTTATCAGTTGGAAGTGACAGAGGAGGAGAAAGACCTGAATGTATTGGTTGATCACAGGATGACTATGAGCCATCAATGCGATGCAGCTGTGAAAAAGGCTAATGCAGTCCTAGGATACATCAGGTGAGGTATTTCCAGTAGAGACAGAGAAGTGTTAGTACCATTATGCAGGGCACTGCTGAGATGTCATCTGGAATACTGTGTGCAGTTCTGGTCTCCCATGTTTAAGAAAGGTGAATTCAAACTGGAACAGGTGCAGAAAAGGGCTACTAGGACGATCCAAGCAATGGAAAACCTGTCTTATGAGAGGAGACTCAAGGAACTTGGCTTTTTTACCCTAACCAAACACAGGCCAAGGGGAGATATGATTGCTTTCTATAAATACATCAGAGGGATAAATACCAGGGAGGGAGAGGAGTTCTCCAAGAACACCTGGCTATAAACTGGCCATCAACAAGTTTAGGCTCGAAATTAGGTGAAGGTTTCTAACCATCACAGGAGCAGGGTGGCCAGACAGCAAGTGTGAAAAATTGGAACAACGGTTGGGGGGTAATAGGCACCTATATAAGACAAAGCCCCAAATATCAGGACTGTCCCTATAAAATCGGGACATCTGGTCACCCTACACAGGAGTGAAGTTTTGGAACAGCCTTCCAAGGGGAGCAATGGGGGCAAAAAACCCTAACTGGCTACAAGACTGAGCTTGATAAGTTTATGGAGGGGATGCTATGATGAGGCAGCCTACAATGGCATGTTGCCCATTGGTCACTGTCAGTAGCAAAAATCCCCAGCTGCTGGAGACAGGGCACTGGATGAGGAGGGCTCTGAGTTACTACAGAGAATTCTTTTCCAGGTGTCTGGCTGGCAGGTCTGGCCCACATGCTCAGGGTCTAACTGATCACCATATTTGGGATCGGGAAGGAATTTTCCCACAGGTCAGATTGCCAGAGACCCTGGGGGGTTTTCGCCTTCCTCTGCAGCCTGGGGTATGGGTCACTTGCAGGTTTAAACTAGTGTAATGGTGAGTTCTCTGTAACTTGAAGTCTTTAAACCATGATTTGAGGCCTTCAATAACTCAGCCAGAGGTTAGGGGTCTATTACAGGAGTGAGTGGGTGAGGTTCTGCAGCCTGCAAAGTGCAGGAGGTCAGACTAGATGATCATGATGCTTCACTCTGACCTTAAAGTCTGTAAGTCTATGAGAGAAGCTCTCCCCGGTGCTATTCATTTTAGGAACAGTCCATGGAGTAAACCACATGCAGCATCTGCTCAAATATCTTATGAATGAGCTCTCGACAATGTGGGTCCAGAGTGCCAACCTCTCATTCCTATGGTGTGCAGTCATTTCCAGGAGTGGTCCCATTGAAGTCATTGTTCACCAGTGTGAGGGAGGGGTGCAAATCCTAGCACAATGGGGCCCAGACCTGCTTGACTGTGCAGCACTACTGTAGTACAAATATTAAATAAGAACAGTCAACAACCTGGTCCCTAGCATTTTTCCAAAAACCGCAATGCGAGTCATTTGTGGTTTAGCCATTAGGAATAACAATTAGCTCTTATAAAACACTTTTCATTCACAGACTTCAAAACACTTTACCAAAGAGTGTAAATATGACTGCCTTCATTTTACGAGTGGGGAAACTGAGGCACGCAAAGGTAAAGGCTTGCCCAAGGTCATCCCACAGGCCATTGGCTGAGCCAAGCACAGAACCTGGATTGATTGAGTCTGGTTTGCTATTCACTGGACCAGGTTGTCTGTCATAGATGAGATCTATTGATCTTTCTAACCATGCCAAGTATAATTAGACTTACAAATGGATTTCTTTCTATCCTCAGAATGGAGCCTACAGTGGTAGAGCATCTACTGTGGGCTGCACAGTATAGCACTGCAGAACATAGTCTTCCCTGCACAGACATGAATATTAAGAGACTTAGTTGCACCTACTCGCGTCACATTTTCCTTAAGGAATTATAAAGCTGTTCCTTGCAGGGGAAAATGAAGTGACCAGCCAATCATAATACAGAATGTTGAAAAGATTACAGAAGTGCAGTTTATGCTGAATAACGAACAGGCAATTGTGAATTATGGGTCCATAATTCCACAGAGACGTTCTCGTGACAACATAAACCCTGAGCAAAGTTGAAGTCACCAGAACCTCCAGATACAATTATTGCCCCATAATTCACTGTTGAGTTTCAGTTTTATAAATGGATTATGTTCTGATTTCTGTCTCCATTCCTCCCACTCTCCAAGCTGCAGCCAGAGCAGCTGGCTCCAAAACAGAGCTGCTTTGAGTCCCTCCTCGAGATACCTCAGGGGGTTGATGGGCCTGAAGCATCATTGAAACAGCTGTTGTTTGAGTGGGAGCGACGCTATAATCAGGAGAGACTCCAGTTCTCATTGACTGTATTTTGCAGTTCATGGGTGTGACGACTTATTTTTTTTGTGCAGATTTCACTGTGTTTCTCAGTTCAGTTCCCACATTTTATTAAATTAATCGATTTTTAAAGGCCAGAAAGATGATTATGGAGTCTGACCTCCTACATAACACACACCACAGAATTTCACCCACTTATTCCTGCACCCTGCCCACATCTTGAAGCTGAGCTAGAGTTTATTTTTTAGAAAGAGACATCCTATCTTGATGTAAAGACTCCAAGTGATGGGAATTCACCACCTCCCAAGGTTAATTGCTATATTTCAAACTAATAATTCAGTAGTACCTTACATGCAAGTATAATGGCATCGCTGGAGTGATCATCTGTGATAACTGAACCTGTAGTAGATGTAAAAGCATGGCTCTCTCCTGCCTGAGTTCAAGGACTAACCCCTTCAGCTCAGGGACAGTAGCAGACTCAGAAGCACATGCTCTAGTGAGCCTAGCCACTAGAGGGGGACAAAGAGCCACTTGGGTTATACAGAGAACTTTACAGCCTGAGGCATCTTCACATGCAAAGGAGAATCTCTGCATTCAGCTTTTAAAACAGCCTTCACCTCCTGGTCCTGGTGTGGTAGCACTGGTAGTGCAAATGAATCAATGGGCTTGAAAGCAGGTCACAGATTTCCCCTGAAGATCACAGGCTATTCAGCTGAGCTTTGGGGCCAGGGAAACCATGACCAGTTATGAGGAGGGCCCCAGAAGAGTTTGTGGCTATATAGAGGAGTCCCATCCAGGATGGCACTGAAGGTACATGTGTTGCTGCAAGCTTCCTCCTGTTTTCTTCAACCGAACCAGCTGCTGTGCCGTATGGACACTGAAACCTCTGGTAGGCAGGGAGAGGTTACCACCCTGCTCTGAACTGAATCTCCAATAGCAGCTATTACCTCACCCACCTTGTCTCTCATCACACCTGTTATTCAGGTGCCTAAATGTGACATTTGGGAGCCTAACTTTATGCATCCAGGTCTGAACATTTTGGTCACTGTATCTGGTCCAAATTCACCCCCTTCCTGGGGTTTGCCTTTATCAGTAACTCAGATAGCAACAACAGATACATACACTTCAGCCTTAGCTTGGCTGTGCCAGAGGTTCCCTGCAGAGACCTCTGTACCAGCCAGTAATTCCCTCTGACCAAAGAGTCACTCCCACCTCCCTCACAGCCAGGCAATGCTCAGAGCCACTACAATGCACACAACACCCTCCAGTTACTGGTGACTCACTGACTCCCAGGCCCCCTGTGATGGGGTGTCCCCACATAAGGCCTGAAAGTGTAAATTGGGTCAGTTAACCTATAGGCTACATCTGGAGGAAAGCCAGGGAGTGCTAAGGCCTAATTGGCTGATGAAGTCCAGTTGTGGGAGGAGCTGGGTTAGATTTAGAAAGCCAGGAAGCTGGCAGCAGAAAAGGGCCGCAGGGGAGTAGGCTGCAATCACTCTCTGGGAGTAGGGGGATGAGTTTGGGGCTGTGTGGTTCAGTAGTCTGTAGTTATTCCCTGGGAGGAGGGAGTTTGAGCTGGCACACCCAGAGGAGAGTGGGGGAACCAGAAATTATAGGAAGAAGTCCAGAGAAGGAGCAACAAGGTCAGAGGAAAAGGAGACCACAGTTGCCAGGAAGCAGGAGTAGCGGATGGGCCCAGGTTCCCCTATTGGCCATGGGGGAAGTGGCATCATCAGGGCAGTGCTGGAGAAGACTGCTTGAGACTGTTCATGCAGAATGACTTGGGGATCTCTGGAAGGGAACCACGCAGTGACCTGGCCAGAGGGCTGAGCATGAAGCGGAGGCTGCAGCTTCTGGAATGAGAGAGGAGCCGCAGAGGCTGAGTGACTATTGGAAGGGACATCGGCCTAGAAGAGCTAATCCCCAGAATTGCAGGAGGCGACACCATCCAGCGGTGAGTAGAGCGCCCTGTCACCACCCCCCAGTAGATTAGAACAATTGCCCCTTGCAAAACCTTTACATATTGGCATCTGCCTTGTGCACAGATCCAAACACAAGTATCTGTGCTCCCTTTTCACAGAAGGAAGCTGAGCGAAATTGGGGAGGTACACACCCACATACATACACACACACAAACAAACACACACTGACTTTTAATGTAGGATAATGACTCAGTTAAGTCTGGAAGCATATCCCAGAAATCTTCTTGCTAATCCACCTCAAAATGTTGAGGACAGCTCTATGTACTTTATTTATATTCCAGACAGGGCCACCCAGAGGATTCAGGGGACCTGGGGCAAAGTTGGGGAGCTGCGGCGCTTCTACTCACCCGGCGGCGGTCCGGGTCTTCGGCGGCATTTCGGCGGCGGGGGGCCCTTCAGTCGCTCCGCGTCTTCAGCAGCACTGAAGGACCCGCCGCCGAAATGCCGCCGAAGACCCGGAGTGACTGAAGGGCCCCCTGCCGTCAAAACGCTGCCGAAGCCCGGACCGCCGCCAGGCCAGGGCTTGCGGGGCCCCTGTGGGGCCCAGGGCAAATTGCCCCACTTCCCCCCCCCACCCCTCCCGGGTGGCCCTGATTCCAGAAGCAACATAAGGCCCCAGATGAGATCAATTGTATATGCATCTAGTAATAGACAGCCTGTGGCCGATCTGGGAACAGAACTCAGGGCTTCTGTAGGCCTGGCCAGTCCTTTGCCCACAATATCAACCTTCCCATAAATACACGAGCTCAGAAGAACTATAGCAGAGTTTAAACAGGGACTTTCTCTCTAGAGAGGGGGACTTGTTCAGGACAACCAGGCTGACACACAAGACATGTTTGTTGTTGTAAAATCATTTTTCTAGAAATCCTTTGTTCCTACTGTTAAATAAACAAAGGCTGTGGTGTAAGAAGGCTGTCTGGTCACTCTGTTCACTACTGATCCCAAAGGGAAGAACAGTGGTGTCCAGAACTCAGTCAGAGTTTTCAGAAGCACTGTCAATACACAGGGTGCTCTACCCCAGGGCTCGGTCTCAGAGCAGGAGAATCACGTAATTCCACCTAAGAGGGGTAACACAAGGCCTGACACCCCAAGGGGTGTGCTCAGAGAGACCAGAATGAGGACAGAAGTGCAGCTAGCCCTGGAAGTGCAACAAAGACCTATTAACATGGGGTAGCCGGGGTGGGGTTATGTACTTAAAACAGTAACCTACTGGGAATGGAAGACCAACACTAACACCACTCTCATGTAAGCCACTGGCCAGTCAGCAAATAATCAGCAGAGCTGGTCAAAAATGGGACCTTGTTCACAGCTGTTTGCAAAAAATATGTCCAATTTTCCATTGAAAAATATGGATTGGAAAATTCTCACCCAGCTCTATAGCCAGTTGGACAATGGGATGAGTTTTCATGAAAATATTTTGCAAAAAGAGAGGCTCTTTTTTCACCAGATAATTTCACAGGTCTTTGAGCAGCTCTAGCGATGAGTACCAACCCAGGACACACAGGAACCGGCAATAAGATTTGTACCGCCTTCCCAGTGCACTGAGCTTTCCACGCCTCTTCAGACGCGATTGCATTTTCCCCAGGGAGAATCTCTTCCATGTCTCTGCATGCTGGAAATCTGCTAGCGAGGGTGTGTGATCTTATGATTGGAGGACTGGACCTGGGGTCAGCTGACATGGAGGAAAAACTCTCCTTGGCTCATGGCAAAACTCTCATTGACTTCAGTGGGGCCAAGATTTCACCCCTGGATTCTGACACTGACTTGCTGTGTGACCCAGGACCCGTTTTTGTCTGTGTTGTCTATTTAGATCACAAGCTCTTCAGGGCAGGGGCTGTTTCTAACTATGAGTTTGTACAGCCCCTTGCTTAGTGGAGTGCTGAATTCTATTGCAATAAACGACAGAGATAGTCGAATAGACTGCAGGTAAGAAGTTTCTCTATGCTTTTGCAGTTCCATCAGGAACCTTTTGATCATGGCTAACCTCCATGCCCTTCGTGCTTCCACTGCAAGCCACGCTCTTGACACATGTTTCAGCACCATGTTTGTCCTGGAAAGGTTTTTTTTCATGGCTGGCTGTTAGGGGAGTATTTACATTGGCCGCAAGAGACATCACTTCCTAAGAAGCTTTTCATTAAAGGAAAATAATTTTTCAAAAGCTGAATCCTGCCCGTGTGCTGTCAGTTTGCTGCTCCCCACCACAAACACACACACATGCGCCTGCGCCCCGCTGGCACCACCGTGGTACTGAAGTGAGAGCTTCCAGGGTCAGAACAGGAGGGAGGCTTCCCGAAAGATGGCTGATTCAGTACCAAACTCTCTAACTCCCAGAAATCTGACATTTCAAACCAACTTTCAGACCCACCGCTCTCTTTATGCTCCCAGAAAACAGGTTTTTCTAATTGAAGGCTATTGTGAAATCTAACCAAGAGCAGTCTGCTTCTCATCTGAAATGCATGGGGAGAAGGGGAGACTAGTAGCTAAAGGAAAGGATAGGTGGTTAGGACTCCAAGATTTTCTTCTCAGCTCTACCACAGACTCAGTGGGTGACCTTCGGCAAGTCACTTAACCTTTCTGGGCTCAATTCATGGCTGCCTGCAGACACTTTGTGGCAGCCATGCTAGGGTTGCCAACCTTCCAGGATTGCCCTGGAGTCTCCAGGAATTAAAGGTTCATCTTTAATTAAAGATTGACATCATGTGATGAAACCTCCAGGAATACATCCAAACAAAACTGGCAACTCTAGGCCCTGCCCATGCGGTGACCACAAGGAAGCCATATGACCCTGCAGGGAATATCCTGGCACAAAGGGTCTTCTCTGCAGGAGCCTGGATGGATGGGGCATTCTGTGCTTTGCCAAGCCAAAAGCAAGAGGAAGTGTGGCCAGGGAGATCCTGTGCAGAAGCCTTGAGTGGCTGGGTACCAGTTAAGGCAGCTCCTAGATTGGTGGAGGGGGACACAAATCACACTGGGCTGGACAAGATGCACCATATGTTCCTTGATTTACCCATCTACTAAGACGTACTCTTTATAACATATCAATCCCTGTGATTTCATGGCACAGGGTAGCAGGCAGCACAAGCTTAATGTCTGTACAACGCTTTGAGCTCCTCATGCAACGGGTGATACATAAATGCACAGTGTTACTTAAGGAGGACACCAGAATCTGCTTTACATATAAGCAATCCAAATGTAGCCATTCAGTCTCTCTGCTGTATTTGGGAAAGCTGTCCTCTTGTCCGCATCAGATGAATGGCAGAACCTCTCGGGTAGGCACAGAACCTTAGGATATGACAAATCCATTTGTTTCTCATGTGCCTCTTTCTCAGATTCAGTCTGGCGTCCTCCCACCAAATGGTCTCGGATTGGCTGGTTTTAATTCTTGACTGACCAATCAGGGTTGGTGCCTTGACATGGCAACAGGTGACAGTCACGTGACTACAGGCATGAAGTCACATGATACAAATTCTGGGGTTCCAGATCTGAGTAGCTGAAAATTGCCCAGATTGAGGCCGTGTCCCTTCTCCATCAGAAACCCAGCCTAGGAGAGCATAGTGCAGATTAGAAATTTTGGAATGCTGATCTGAACTTTGGCCGTGTTGAGATTCGCCCACAAATTGGTCTATAACCAAGCACAGACCCATTTACTGCACTCAGGAAAAGCCTTGCCATACATCTAGTTATTCAATCCAGTTTGGTTCCACGGTCACCTGAGTCCCTCTCCAATGACCGGACCATGCCTCCTCCTCACTGGGTTGTGAGAACACAGCTGCACAAGTAATGGATATGTGGACAGGACCGTTAGTGTATTATGTTTGATTTGGCGGTTGTATGTTGGATTAAAATCCAGACAACGACCATAGTCTTTGCAGCCTCTTGACTGCAGCCTCTTGACTGCATCTCACATTCTGAATATTGGCATGTGACAAATACCACAGTAAAGTCAATGCTAAGTGCCACATTTTTAGGAAGGGCTGGGCCATAGGTTCCTCTGTCCTCTCTGTATCCTCTTTAAAAGGAAAGACCCAATGCAAACAAACCTCTTTTCTCCTTAGGAAGCCGCCTGCTATGGCGCCGTTGTAAAATGCTTCTGGGGCCAAGATCATTTGAGATTTCCAAGGCGAATTTGATCAGTAACTGGAACCAAAGCTACATCAGTTACATCACAGAGAGATTTTTCTTAGTTGACACAAAATATAGCCTACTGCATGGTTACCTAATATTCTTCATGCCTTCACAGTAGCCATAAGGTTTGGACAGCTGCAGAAGCTAAAAAGGCTCTTAACACTAATTGTCAAGTATTAAATAAGATTGGGATTGTAAAAGAATATCAGCGAAGAAGGGGAGAATGAAGAAGTGGGAGGCTTTTCTATTTGTTTTACACTGCCCTGGATGAGTGGGTGGTCTGGGCCAGGAAGGCCGTGATGCAAGGATCAATTCAATCATGCCCCTACAAAACTCAGATAGAGGTGGGTGGTCACTGATCATGGGTAAACTGGGAATGAATACATGGAAGAGGCAAATCCTTGCAGAGCTAACTAGGAGAGTTCATTGCATAGTCTTTTTGGAATCCACAGGAGCTATGCAACCGCACAGTCCCCTGGGCCATAGCATATGGACTATTGTAAATAACCAAATGGCATCTGAACAGCTTGGGATATACTACCATGACGCAGGGGAGGAGGCTGGGATCAGGGCCGGCTCCAGGCCAACGGAAAGGGGCAGCATGTCTGGCTCTTTGGTGGCAATTCGCCTGTGGGTCCCTCAGTCCCTCTCGGAGGGAAGGACCTGCTGCTGAATTGCCACCGAAGAATGAAGCAGCGGCGGTAAAGCTACCACCGATCGCAGCTTTTTTTTTTTTCCCACTGCTTGGGGCGGCAAAAAAGCTGGAGCCGGTCCTGGCTGGGATGGCCTGAACCAAAGCAAATGCTCTTCACTCCTCCGGCTTTGGGTGTTTTCCCATGTTCTTGTTCTCTAGAGATAGCTCCTAGAGGCCGTTACAGTGCCCTGATACAGCAAGCTACATAAGCCCACGCCTAACTTTAAACATGTGAGTAATCCCAGTGACTTCAATTAACCACCTTCCACAGCTTGCAGATGCTAGCAGAGAAGGACGAAGCGCCATGGTCAGCTTTAACGGGCACAGCGGTTAGATACCACCGTGACTGCTCGTGCCTTGTCTGCACAAGAGAGAACCAATCGGGGAGGGAAACAAACTGAACTTTTTTGTACGTGAAACCTGCTGACGTTGGGATTCGGTTCAGAGTGTGAGGGAAGGATTCCTTATTTCACCCCGCCTGGTTACCCCACCAGGCACATGGGTGTGTGGGAGCTGAACAGGCGGCGCTCATCTCCCAGTAGGTGCACAGGGGAAGCACAATCATCCTCGCAAATCTTCTCTTTCCATGGCTGATTCCTTTCCAACCCTCCCTAGCATTCCTCACGGCTGCTAGTTCCCATGGCGAACCTAGTGCCTCTCACATACATCCCCGCAGAGGGTGCAATGGCCAAGAGGCAGAGCTTGGCAGTGGGAGAGCCCAGAGCTGGAACTGGTGTACTGTTAAGAGGGGAAAGCTGGTGGGGCTAGGTCCTGTCTTAAGCAGCATGGGCACTTTGGAGCAGGTGTAGAGGGCTGCACCGAAGCTGGAGTCCCCAGCTGGGATTCTGGATGACTCAGACAGAATTCCACTGGGGGTCATGCCCAGGGACCCAGTGCACCACTATTCTCAATTCTTTCTATTGTGGTAGAGCCAAGGAGCCCCGATCAGGGACCAGGATCATGTTCTGCTACATGCTGTACAATTATGCTTCCCTCTTCAATCCCACCACCTCATCCACTCCTTCATGCCCACCCCTGACACTTAGTGCCAGCAGGGCTCTGCTCTGGGAGAAAGCAAGGACACTAGACCCAACTGGCATTCTGCACAAGCCCTGCACCTTCTTCCCACTTGCAGGGTGGGAGCCAGAATCAGGCCCTTGGGAGGGAAAGGGGCACTGAGCTTATGCCTGTAAAATGTCCTCTAATAAACAAGCATTGAATTGATGGCCAGGAGAGTATCCAGTTGGGAAATGACCATGACTGAAAGTCAGGAGAAGCAGGACTGTGTTCACACCCAAAATGAAACTGGCAAATCCTTCGCTGCTCACCAGTTCCACTCAGATGCAACTATGTCTGGCGTTCTAAGCAGAAAGCAGCTTTGCGGCCAAGGGGGAACTAAAAGCAGCTTTGATTGGAAACTGCCTTTACCACGTGGCAGAGCAGCCCCTGTAGCCCTTGGGAAAGCATCATTCTCTAAGGGGAGAGTCTTCAGCTCCCATCAGCTGGGCTGTGTAGATCTCCAGCACCTTGGTGGCCTGGATGGTGCCTCCCATAGGCAGGGTAGAGCTATGCAGGGCAATGCACTGCAGCTTCCATCAGCCTGGGGTGACACAGCCTCATTAAGGCAGGTTCTTTCCAGTACTATTTGTCCTTCAATTTCACACACATCACATTCTCAGATTTTAAACTAAGTGGCTAGGTTCAGAGGGCGTCTAAGACCCTGAGCCTGCAATGAGCTCTCCATGGGCACTGACTTCATGGGGTCACACACAAGTCAATACATGGGCTCAATACAGGGGTAACTGGGTGAGATTCCATGGCCCATGTTACACAGGAGGTCAGACTACATGGTCCCTACTGGCCTAAAACTCTGTGAATCGGCTTCCACACAGGGGCAGGTGCCAAACTATGCAAAGATCATTGCAAGATTGGTGCTTAGTAGAACTTATACCTTCCTACAGCCCCTGTGACACGTATATTACAACAGCTTAGACTCCTTTACTCACTTAGAATTCCTTGGATTTTCTTTCTTACTCACAGCTACTTACCAACATGTAACTAGATCCTTGTTACACAGCACCCCTGAATTTGGCAAGGACTGTAAATGGACCAAGAGTCTAAAACTGATCAGCTCACTACAGTTTGTCATTTCTCCAAGATTTTCATAGGTGGGTGTTTGGGTACCTGAAATAATATTATTTATTAGAGATGGTCAAAAATGCTGATTATTTTTGTGGGAGATTTTTTTTTTTAAATTCTTTTTATTTTAAATTCCATAATATTTTGTTTTGTTATTTGGTGAAAAGCCAAACCCCCAAACTGAAATGTACAGATTTCAAAACCCATTTTTCATTTTAAAAAAATTCAGTCTCAAAAATCAAAATTTTTTACCAAAAACTTTTACCGAAAAACAAAAATATTACTATAAAAATCTTGGGTTTGATTTCTGGTTTTTCACTGAAAAAATAAAAAATTTCAGCTGAAATGAATTATTTCTATTTCAGTTTGGTAGAAAAGACATTTTTTGTTTTAAAAAAATCAATAAAAATAGTTCACTAGTTCTAGTGTTTGTATTTATTTGCAAAGAGCCACCAGTAATTTAGATACTTTACTGACAGATTTGTGTTTACCATCTTTGTTAGTGTAGACAGGCCCTGTTAGTTTGTGGCAAGCTGGGGTGTGAATCTACTCTGCCGTGGACTAACTGTCCATGTGGACCTTGCTAACACACATTAACAGTTGTGAAGGAACTCAGATATGAAATTGCAGAATTACTAACTGTGGTATATAACCTATTGCTTAAATCAGCCTCCGTACCAGATGACTGGAGGATAGCTAGTATAACGTTTATTTGTTAAAAAGGTTCCAGAGGCGATCCGGGCATTTACAGGCCAGTAAGCCTAACTTCTTTACTATCATTTCAATCAATTTGCCTGGTACTGAACAGAATTATCAGACACATACATGAGCACAATATGTTGGGGAAGAGTCAACACGGCTTTTGTAAAGGGAAAGCATGCTTCACCAATCTATTAGAATTATTTGAGGGGGTCAACAAACATGTGGTCAAGGGTGATCCAGTGGATATAGGATACTTGGACTTTCAGAAAGCCTTTGATGAGGTCCCTCACCAAGGGCTCTTAAGCTAAGTAAGCAGTCCTAGGCTAAGAGTGAAGGTCCTCTCAGTAACCGGTTAAAAAAAGATAGGAACCAAAGAGTAGGAATAAATGGTCAGTTTTCACAGTGGAGGGAAGTGAATAGAGGGGTCAAGATAGTCAAGGTAGTAAAGTACAAAACAGACTATGAAGACTTACAAAGGTATCTCACAAAACTGGGTGACTGGGCAACAAAATGGCAGATGAAATTCAATGTTGATAAATGCGAAGTAATGCACATTGGAAAACATAATCCCAATTATACATATAAAATGATGGGGTTTAAATTAGTTGTTACTACTCAAGAAAGAGATAGTGGATAGTTCTCCGAAAACATCAGCAGTCAAAAAAGTCTAACACAAAATGTTAGAAACCATTAGGATGGAGATAGATGATAAAACAGAAAATATTATAGTCCCACTATACAAATCCATGGTACACCCACACCTTGAATACTGCATGCAGTTCTGGTCACCTCATCACAAAAAAGATATATTAGAATTGGAAAAAGTACAGAGAAGAGCAACAAAAATGAATAGGAGTATGGAACAGATTCCATATGAGGAGAGATTAAAAACACTGGGACTGTGCAGTTTAGAAAAGAGACAGATAAGGGGGGATATGCTAGAGGTTTATCAAATCATGAACAGTGCGGAGAAAGTGAATAAGAAAGTGTTATTTATTCCTTCATATAACATAAGAATGAGGGGTCACCCAATAAAATTAATAGGTGGCAGGTTTAACACAAACATAAGGAAGCACTTCTGCATACAAAGCACAGTCAGCCTGTTGAACTTGTCGCCAGGGGACATTGTGAAGGTCAAAAGTATAACTGGATTCAAAAAAGAATTGGATAAATTCATGGAGGATACATCCATCAATGGCTATTAGCCAAGACGGTCAGGGATGCCACCCCATGCTCTGATTGTCCCAAAGCTCTGATTGTCAGAAACTGGGAGTGGATGACAGGAATGGATCACATGATAATTGCCCTGGTCTGTTCATTCCCTCTGAAGCACCTGGCACTGGCCACTGCTGGAAGACAGGATGCTGAGCTAGATGGACCCAATATGGACATTCTTATGATCTCAGGTATGGAGAGAAGGTTATATCTGCAAAGAGCTTCCTGTGTAGACAGAAAGTGTAAACAGGCAATATACATAGGTAGGAGGAGGGATGGAAAGTGACAAAGCAATTTGACTGAGCAGAGAATTTAGAACTTCTCTCCCCAGTTGGACTCTGTTTCCCATGATGCACCATGGCCATGATGCAAGGCCTCCCCTGACCAAGAGGAGAGACCATGGTACATCATGGGAGATGTGATATGACCAGGGAGCCCAGCCTGGGAATTCTTTCCCAGGTGGCTGGCTGGTGGGTCTTGCCCACATGCTCAGGGTCTAACTGATCACCATATTTGGGGTCAGGAAGGAATTTCCCCCCGGGTCAGATTGTCAGAGACCCCAGGAGGGGTTTTGCCTTGGAGCAAAACCCCTGCCATGGAGCACGGGTTGCTTGCAGGGTTAAACTAGTGTAAATGGTGGATTCTCTGTACCTTGAAGTCTTTAAACCATGATTTGAAGACATCAGTAACTCAGCCAGAGATTAGGGGTCTATTACAGCAGTGGGTGCGTGAAGTTCTGTGGCCTGCGATGTGCAGGAGTTCAGTTTAGATTATCACAATGGTTCCTCCTGGCCTTAAAGTCTATGAGTCTGAAGAGGAGAACAGGAGCATGAGACCCCTGAACTACAACTCCCATGATGCACCGCAATGGCATGTCAAAGTAAAAATATTTCAGGTTTCGATTTCGCATTGAAAAACTTGACATTTTCCATGATGGTGGGGCCACCTTTTCTGACCAGTTGTAGTCTGAATCCTTTAAAAATCTCAACCCACAATTGTAATAGTCTCTACCGGATCCATCTGTACAATGGCTGATAGAGAAACACAGGAATTTTCCTTTGAAAAGAATGCAGCCAGTGACATTCTTACTATGCCTGTTATTTCTCTCATCAGCAGCAAGCACATTTTCCTAATCCGTCTGCCCAACTCTGGGGCAATAGCTCAGACTCCTGAGAGCTGCAACACTTCAGTCTAATCCAGGTTATTGGGCTCAATTCAAAAGTAACAAGGTGGGATTTAGTGGCCTACGCTATACAGGTCGGGCCAGATGATCCGGTGGATCCTTCTGGCCTTGAACTCTATGGCTGTTTGGTGCAGTCAGATTTCCAGCCACTGCCACCATCTGAGAAGCCAGAAGTGTTGTAACAGAGGGTCCATTCGTCTTGGTGGGTTATTACCATCTATGCCAGGCTGTGTTACAGCGGGAGAAAGTGAGATCTGTTCTCTACCTCTAAGTCAGCGGCTTTCAGCTGTTGGCACACACTGAGTACAGTGGCAAGGAAAGCCAACGGTGGTTTCAGTGTACGGGAGTTCAGGCTGCAGATGTCCCTGGAATACACTTAGTATAATAGTGAATAGAGCTAGTACAGTCATCTGAAAAGCAAGGGTTGGGATTTGCAAAGTAATCTAAGGAATTGGGCTCCCAACTCACATTTAAATTCAATGGGATTTGAGTGCCTAAACTCCAGAAGCCCTTAGAAAACACCAGCCTCAATAAATACACCCCCAGTGAGGGGGAGATCTGACTGCCAGAGCCTGTCTCCAGTTCTGAGAAGTCTGTGTCCATCCAACTCGTTGGTGCACAGAGACATGCTGCAGCCCGTTTGCATGTGTTTGCTTACCGGAGTGGGCTACCAGCATAAATACAGCTTGATCCCATATGCTGGCATTTGTGTGAGTGTCTGTGTGTGGGAACGTGTGTGTCCTTTTCTGTGTGTGTGGGTAAGTGTCCGCCTGGCTGGCTGGTTTTTGGAAAACAAAGAAAGAGGAGCTGGAAAAGGGAGGTTGGGCTCGCTCCTTGCAGAGTTTAACTCTTTGGCACTGGGTGTGATTTCTCTGGCATGCGGCCACTGCCGCCAGCAGCGGAGGACCCAGCCAGTTGTAGTGGGAGAACGGCAGAAATGCCCATGGCTATCTGCACCTCCACAGAGGGATCAAGCAAATGGAACAGGGAGGTCCCGGTGGTCACCCTGCTGCCAACCACACCCCACATTCCCCCAACCCCCTTTGCAGCAGACATATCTCTCATTGAACCAGAAGATGTTTGCTTGGTTTATTTGAAGCACAAAGAGAAAGAGAAGAAGAAATGCCTCAACTCATAATTCCCTTCCCTTTGGCCTGCTGAGCCTCTGCTCTCCAGGCTCCAGCAGGAATCTGGAGAGCAGGTTCCTGCTGGAGCCATGTCACCCCCCATCCTCAGACAGCTCCACTTGCTCCTTGTTCATTCCTGCAGCCAGGTCAAAATCCCCCTCCGTGTACTTAAAACCTTTCACAGTATGGCTGCATTAGCCCTCTCCAACTCTGCTGCCCTCTCTGCTTCTCCAGCCTCGGCTCTCCCTCATCGCACAGCCTCACCACAGATGGGTCAAGAACATGCTCCTCTGCAGCACCTGCCATCAGGAATAAACTCCCTGTGTCCCCTGCCTCGTCAACTGCCCCTCTCACTTCACACCTGAAAGCCTCTTTTTCATATCCCTTTGCTGTCATTTAAAACCCCAAACTGGGGGGTGACTCCTGTGAGATACTGAGGCAACTCAACTCTATCAACCAAGAAACACATATTGGAGAACAGCTGACATTAGGGATGGGTGAAATCAGTGGACACAGCTGGTTGAAACATGTATTTTATATATTTTATTGTCCATGAAAATTTTCAAAAGGTTTTCCATTTCCAAAACCAATCAAATCAAATTTTAAAAACTGTGGAATTTTGTTAAAAAACCAGTAACCCAGACAACAAAAAATGATTGTTTTCAGTAACCCCAAACCAACATTTTTTTTAATGGTCTGTGACACGGCAGCTCTGCCCCGCACTAGCCCCAGAAGTGACAGATAGATAGCTCTGTCAGCGGAAGTCCTGCCCCGCCCATACTGGAACCAGAGGAGGTGACGGCCCCAGAGACCCGCGTAGGACCCTGGGATTCGTGGGCGGCCCCGACTCCCAAACCGGTAGGAACCGACCCGGGGGGGTGACAGATTGGTACCTTGCCCCTGGTAAGCCTGAGCATGTTTTGGTAGGACCACCCCTGCCAAGCCAGCAGTAAGGTCCTGCTGCCCTGTAACCAAGGGCTTGTTCTATGGACTTTGGCCACTAGGCCGTGTTGCCCTGTAGCCCAAGGGCTAATTCCCTGGACTCTGGCCATTAGGCTGTGCTGCCCTGTGATGATGGGCGTATACCGTCACAGGCTCATTCTATGGACTCTGGCCACTAGGCCATGTTGCCCTATAGCCAAGGGCTAATTCCCTGGACTCTGGCCATTAGGCCGCACTGCCCTGCAACCAGGGGTGGTTATATGGATTTTGGCCACTAGGCCGTGCTGCCCTGTGACCAGGGGCGGTTATATGGACTTTGGCCACTAGGCCGTGCTGCCCTGCGACCAGGGGCGGTTATATGGACTCTGGCCACTAGGCCGTGCTGCCCTGCGACCAGGGGCGGTTATATGGACTCTGGCCACTAGGCCGTGCTGCCCTGTAAAGAGGGGCGTAAACCCTCACATGTGGTGGAGAATGCGGGCAGCAATCCGGACCTGTTAAAGGGTCCAGAGTGTGGGGGTTAAACCGGGAGTGCCCCGCTAACCCCCAAGATGGAGGCGGAGAAGCTCCTGAAGTGGATGCTGGAAAAGCAACAGGAGCAGTCAGCCCAACAGCAACAGCAGCAGGTGCAGATGCTGCAACAGATGACTAGCCAACAACAGCTGCTGATGACTCAGCACCAAGAGCACCAGCAGCAGCTCCTCCGGGAGTTGGCTGTCCAGCAGCAGGCGCAGCAGGAACGCCTGGTGCAACAGATGGCCGCGCTACTACGCCTGGCGGGAGCCACACCTGCCACACCCATGGGGACCGGACTTAGGGATACGTTGGGGGAACTGCCAATATGCCTCACTAAGATGGGGTCCAAAGACGACCCAGAAGCATTCTTGGTGACATTCGAATGGGTAGCCACCGCTGCCAGGTGGCCTCCAGACCATTGGGCCACCTTGCTAGCCCCCTATTTGACGGGACAGGCCCAGGCCGCCTACTGCAGCCATTTTGGATCACACTGGCATCAGCCCAGAAACCTACCGCCAGCGCCTCCACAAGGAACAGTACCCCCCGGGGGCCCGACCACACGCAGTGGCCCAACGTATCCAAGACCAGTGTTGGAAGTGGTTGAACCCGGAGGATTTGACGGGACCCCAGGTGGCAGAGATGGTGGCCCTGGAACAGTTCACCCAGATACTGCTCCCGGGAAGAAGGGCCTGGGTACGAAGACATCGATCGGTGACCTTGTCAGCGGCGGTGGCCTTGATGGAAGACTACTTATCCGCCGAAGGGGCCGAGGTGCCAACCCGAGTGGCAGGGAACCTGGGTCGCAAGGGCGGGACAGAAAAGGGGACACCCGGAATCGTCGACAGGCACCCGGTCCACTCTTCCGAGGCTTCCTATCCCCGAGTCCAGACACAAGACACCCCAGACGACGACACGGAGGGAGCAACGGCCCCGAGACCGAGCGGGCCCCCTTGGGGAAGGCCCAGGGCCTACCGAGACCCGAGAGAGGTGTTGGGGGAGTGGACAAGAAGGGCATTTTCGATGGGATTGCCCTTTCATGGATCGCAGCTACGGGCAAGCCTGGGTGGCCGGATGAAGGGCACGGAGGAGAGGGATAGGCAAGCTAGTGGTCCCCGTCTGGGTCGAGGGGATCCTCACAAACACCCTCGTGGACTCGGGGTGCAGTCAAACCCTCATACAGGAGGGGCTGGTCCCAGACCTTAATCTCTTGGGCCCCCCGATCTGCCTACAGTGTGTACATGGGGACATCCGCCCGTACCCCACAGCGTGGGTGAAAATAGAAGTAGACGGATGAGAGGAAGGCCTCCGGGTAGGGGTGGCCCCCAGGCTGGCCTACCCGGTGGTGCTGGGACGGGATTGGCCGAGCTTCGGGGAGGTCCTCCTGAAGTACCAGCCACCCGAACCCCGACCAGACAGGACTAAGGCGCCTAGAACGGGACTGCTCGGATGCAGACCAAGGAGTGACCCCGGCGAGGGGATCTCCACGTCAGAGGAGACCCCCACGAATCACCCCAGTGACGGGCCCTGTTCAGTGGAGGATGCCCAAGCAGAACTAGGCTGTGCTGCCCTGCAACCAGGGGCGGTTATATGGACTCTGGCCACTAGGCTGTGCTGCCCTGCAACCAGGGACGGTTATATGGATTCTGGCCACTAGGCCGTGCTGCCCTGTAAAGAGGGGTGTAAACCCTCACATGGTCAAACATTGAAAATTTTCAAACGTTCAACGAAAACCCCAAAAGTTTAGCCAAAAACAGATATTTTCCTCACAAAAATTTCTATTTTGCCAAAAAGCCAATTTTACACACACACACACACACACACACACACACACACACACACACACACACACACAGAAATGGCTGATACTCCAGGCAAGTCTGAAACCATTTGATGCAGTAAAATCGAAAGGCCAGATTTGCTACTTTTAAAATTAAGAATTTTGTGTGGCAGCGTCATGTCAACACCAAACACAGCAAGGCGCTGATGCTGAAAGTCATTTGTCACATCACTTCCTGTACTCATCATAATCAAACCGAATAATGAGTCTGAATCAAACCTAAACACGGAATCTGAATTCTTCTAAACTCTGTGGCTACAATGGGCCAAACCAAAAGCCCGAATCTAAACCTAGACTTTGGAGAAGTTTAGGTTTGAATGTGGCTGCTCAGCCCTGTCTCTACTTGGCACTTTTCATGCAAGGATCTCAAAGCACTTTCAATCCATTCATTCAGGCTCCCTGCCCCCCGACCCCGAAGCAGGGAAGCATTATTATTCCCATTTTACACATGGGCAGACTTAGACACAGAAAGACTGAGTCACCCAAGATCTCACATCAAGTCAGCGGCAACGCCTCACATCCATGCCTCCGCTCGACCCAGTAGACCAAACTCCTCTTGTCAGGATTGAAAGGACAGAAGCCAATTAGCCACCTGTTTCATTGTCTAATGTTTTCAAGGCATTCGATGCGTGCTAAGTGGAGCAGTGAGGTACACATGTAATCCCACCTCCTGCTACTGGGGAATGGCTGCAGCGTCACACATGACTGGGACCTTTCACTGTGTAACACTTCTGGTTGCATTAACCATTCCAGACTTTGGTTTGCATTCTGTTGCACTGGGAGCACGGATTCCATTTCACCTCCGTTGTTTCTGATTTCCTCTTGCTGTTCCCTTGCTTTCCAGTCCTCTCCGAATGCTGGTGCCAACACACTGACCGCCCCCCACCCCTCCCACACACACAGGTCATGGTTTCTAGTAGCCAGTTGGCAGGTGGTGGATATTTTTCTTGCAGCATATGGATATGTGGATGACTGCTCTTGCTGTGTGACCGACTCGGCTGCTGGGAACGCTTCTGGCTGGGGTGAACGGTCTCTGGCATTATTTTTAGTTCCAGCTGCTTGATGGATTGACTTCACTGTTTTGTCCTCCTGGACATGCTTTTCCTCCAAGTGCTTTTTCAGGAGGAGCGAGTGACGTGATCAATCACTGATGTCTGTCTCTGTGTGTCCAGCTCTGGATGTGGGTGTGTAGGTGAGTACGTGTGCATGGTTGTGTGGCTTTTTGCCTCAGTCTGTGTGCTGGTGGACGTGTATTATATGCATAAGAGTACGTACGGCTGTGTACTTTCTGCCTGTGTGTGCACGTTGGGGCCTGCGTGTGGAGGTTTGTCGATGTGTCTCTCTGCATGGGTGCATCAATGTCTCTGCATGAGCCTTTGAATATGTGTCCACACTTCTGAGTGTGTGGCTGTGGCTGATACTTATTGCACGGTATGTATATAATACTTTACTATAGGTTTCTGTGAATGTAACATTGTTGCAAAGTCAAGCACTCAAAGATTAGGAAATACCAGTATTAAGGATGTCTGTGCAACCTTAATTCAGCCCTCTTGTGCCTATGCATTATGAGACAATCTTTAATTACATCATCACATTCTATTTTTTCCACAGAGCCCCTGCCTCATTCAGTGCACAGACTGGACAGTACTCAGGGAATGAATCTGGGCGGTGTAGTGAAAAAGACTCAGGTCTGTAGGATCCCTTCTAACAATAGAGCGACGTGCTTTCGATCCTTACCGGCTCATGACTGAGGGAGCAGGCCCAAAATTCATATAATGCCTGGAGGGATTTTCAGATGATGCCTAGCAAGGCTAACAGAGCTCCTCTACTTTTGGAGTGAATCAGTAAAAGATCCAGTACAAGCTCAGAAGAAGAATGACTCAGTGGAGAGGGTGACAAGCAATGTCCCAGCCCAGAGATGGCATAATCAACCTGCAGAAAATGCTTATGAACTAGAGCTGGGCAGAGAATAGTAAGGAATTATTTGTGACTTGTTTTATTAGACAATCAAGTATTATGCTACTGGCCCAGCAAGAGGGTAGGTTTGCTGCGGCTAATGTCAGCGTGATTCTGGCTGGCTCCTACGGAAATGATGCCATGTGGTGCTGGATGCTCACAGAGCTGTAGGGGAAAGGAGTGCAAGCAATACTGAGTCTGTTTAGATGCATGCCCTGTGATGTTCGATGGGAATATGAGGTCTCAGGGCATCAGAGAAAGCAAAACCCCCATGCTGGATCTCTGGGGACACAACGGTCAGGGTCACTATGCACCAGCAAAACACCTGGAGCAGTAAAGAGAAAAGACCTACCTCATCGAGTGTAAAAGTCCGGGACTCACCACTTGATCAGGAGTGTAACTCCCTGGGGGTAAGAGATGATGCTGAAGGATGTGCAGGTGTCATTACCTGACAATGGACACACACAAGGGGCCAACCTTCCCAATGGCCATTCCTGACTTTGGAGTGCTGAGCCATGCAATCAAAGAGCTTTTAATATCCAACACCCACTGAAATAAAAGCAAAAGCTCCCAATGTTGGCTCAGGCCCACAATTTTTGTACAGAATACACACACACACCACAGTTCAGTCCTACGTGCCTTGAACACCCAAAACTTGCACCCAAATCAAGTGGTGTTTTGAGTGTGCAAGACAAGGAGTGTCAGGCTAGGCCTGGATGCCCACTTGCACTCACCATCCCAGGGGATGGGAGTATGCCTCTTTCAGGGAATGGCTCTGCTCACCCATCCGGCCCAGGGCAGGGCAGTGACTCATGCACGCTGACCAATACATTATAACTGGCAGCACAGCGTCAATGCTCAGTAAGTATGGGGTTCAGTGGGGAGAGGGTTCCTGGCTGGGCCATGCCAGTGCCATCTAAAGAAATATTCCAGCTGATCTACTGGGGAAATTACTCCTGTTTACTCGGGAAGGCTTTGTAGCCGCTTTGTCTTCTCATACACTACTGCTCAAACCCTCTTGAGTCTCATATGACTCCATAATGGGCCATTTTACTTTATGCACCATCTGAACTAGCAGTGTTAACCATTCATCCTCTGCCCTAGATTTATGAAATGCCCACTGATTAATTACAATAGTTCTGTTTGTGACAGATATTGCAACCACATGCAGGATCTTTGGGGAAACATATTGTATGATGTTAATGAATGGTTGGAACTAAAAGCAGTGGGGGCAGGTGCGGGGTGGACACGGAATTAAGGTGAATCATTCAGATTATACCCGGGGGGGTACCACCCACTAGGAAGACTTGAACATACTATTCAAACTGGGTTTTTGCAGAGATCAACTGATCAAAGGGCTTTTGGCATAAAAAGGCTGAGTTTTAATGTGACTTAAGGCCTTCTGTCTGATCCAAGACTTTCTGTCCAAAGGGGCCCCCCAACCCTTGCAAAAGGGTTAGAAAGAGTTTGGCTTATTAGGACCCTGTAAGACTGATGGGTGACTCCTTAACGTGTGTTTAAATCTGTTTATTGCTTTTATTGTGTTTTTTCTGCAATGCTTTTATCTTAACAATACATGCGCTTGCTTAGGAAGAGCTAGGTGGTAACTTGTAACTGTTGGCAATGCATTGTTTTTAGGCCTCAGAGACAGAGAGCAAAGCACAGGTGCCAGGCAGTATGCAGACTCGCTTGCTGTGGATACCAGTTTAAGGCAGGGAGCTGTGCAGCCCTGGTCAGATGGGAATAGGACAGAGATCCCTGCCCAGAGACACCTGGAGACCTGAGACCTAACTAGGCGCTCCTGGCGTGGACCAGGGAAGGGGGATATGGGCGCAGTTTACCCTGGAACTATGACACTGACTTGTTACTAAAGCTTTGTCATTGGTAATTCTTGCTGTGTTGGTTAGTTATAGACGCAATCAGGTAACAGAAACAATACCTTATGGTTCATGTTCCTAACAAGCCCAGCCAGAAACGTGTTAAATATATATTCCAACCCTCACTTCTCATGACTATGCAAAGTAAACATTTGTTTTTCATGTCTACTCTTGAAAATGAAACTCAACGGCTAGGACGCCAGCAGAATGCAAATACAAAAGTGTTGTGAACAGGGCTGGATTCAATTTTGCTTTCAAATTCAAATGGGTCTTTGCAGAATTTTTCCCCCCTCATCATTCATTTAGCTGTAATAATGATACTTACCTACTTCATATGGAGCTTGAGAGGGTAAATTAATTCAGGTTTTTAACCCTCAGCCACATTCACACGGTAACATTGTACCCGGCAAGCATATATGTTGTGATAATTCATGAACTATTGGCTGTTTTAGGACATTGTCACTTAGGTACATGTACACAATTCAGCACCAAAAACATTTTTTTTGCATGACATTTTTCCTGTGTTCAAAAAGTATCTGAGGTACAAATTGTACCCCCAAAGTGTTGTAGAGTTATCCTGTATTTTTAGTACACCTCTACCCCAATATAATGCGACCCGATATAACACAAATTCAGATATAACGCGGTAAAGCAGCGCTCTGGGGGTGGGGGGGCGGGGCTGCGCACTCCGGTGGATCAAAGCAAGTTCAATATAACGCGGTTTCACCTATAACGTGGTAAGATTTTTTGGCTCCCAAGGACAGTGTTATATCGGGGTAGAGGTGTAGTTCTATGTACTTGATCTAGATAAAGAAGTTGCTTGTTCCTTGTCAATCTAGAACAATGATTCCTAGATGTACATATACTGAGAGGAATCCTTGACACCCGTCATCTCACCATGCCCACCAAAGAGCACTCTCATCCCTTGGCTACCCTTGAAAAAACACAGGCGCACCTAGCAAACTTGGCAGTGGACGCTGCCACATTTGCCCAAGGCCAGCTGACCAAAAGAGCTGCAAACCATGTGAAGAATGCAGTGAATTTTTATGCGCTGACCACTCCACACTGATGCTGATGTGTGAAAATTGCATATAGGCTCACACTGCATGAGACTCTTGCTAATTCTTTCAATCTGCTAGTTAAATAATGTTTTCCCTCCTAAACATTAAAGAATTGTTCTTGGTTCCTGAATACATTTGGGGGACATAAATCCCCCACAACCCAGTTAATGTAACTTTTTTCTCTACCCTTCATCCAGTATCAAGTTATTTATTTGATCCTAGCATTAAAACTAAGTATTATCATTATCTGCCTTATATTATATTCTCTTTTTTAAAAAAATGGTGTGAGTTTAGTCCAGTTGAAAGAGGCTGGGTGAGCCCCGTAAACAAAATGCAGGCAGTTTTTCACAGGTGCCCACATATCCTGCTCCCTTTTTAATTTAATTGAGATGTTGACAAATCATCCAACTATTAAACATTTCAATCATCTGCTCAAAAAACTGGGGAGGAAAAAAATAGCAAAACATTGTCAATTTTCACCTCATTTTTTTTCATTAAAATTTGAAATGTCAATGAAAATTTTCATCAAAATAAACAAATGAAAACTTTGAAAATATTCTGCCGGCTCTCAGCTGGATGGCTAGTGCTGGAGTCTTTTCCATAGCAGATCACGAGCCAAGCAAGTGTCCCTCATTCCTACCATGCCCCATCGCTGAGCTACAGGGGAGAATTCAGTCTCCTTGGTCCAGTCAGTCTTTGGTCTCTCTACAAGGGAGTCAATTATTAGTAGCATGTACTTATCTGTATTGCTGTCATGCCCAGGAGACCTAGTCTTAGACCAGGACCCTAGGCGCTATGCAAACACAAACTCAGCCCCTGCCGCAGTGAGCTGACAATCTCAGCATAAGACAATAGACAGCAGGTGGATATAGAGAGACTGACAAGGAGGCACAAGAAAACAATGGGACAGTAATGGGTCAGCATGACAGGCAGTGGTCTCTGCACACCAGTGGACTAACCACTGTCAAGTTTTGTGCAGACATCACGGCAAAGGAGCGTTTTAAGGAAGGATTTGAAAGCGGATAAAAAAATAGTTTTGTGGGTCTTTTGGGGCAAATTATCCACCTTTCTCTGGGGATGCAAAGGGCCCCTTGGTATGAGGACTTGGGCAGCTCTTCTGACCAGGCAGGAATTGAGGGGAATCAGAGCTGGGTGAGCCCTGCACAGCATGAAGCAACTCCCTGAGCGCTGGCAGAAGGGGGCAGAGAGGACAGGTCGATGGCAGGGCTGGACGATTTGCTGATATGTGGATTGTCCTCCCATCACAGAAGGAGAAGGGCTGCTGAGACTCAGGATGACAGGGGTAGACAGAGCAGCTCCACAGTCACATGGCTGGAACAAAGCCTCCTCTCCACCTCCCAGCAGCCAGCCCAGTTATTCAGAGACAGTGCTGGGCTCAGGACAGGGGCCTTAAGTGAACGTACAACAGTACCCAAGCCAGCCCAGTTGCAGACTGGCATGATAGGAGGTGGTGTGTTCTTATGGGGACACCTGTCCATCAAGGACAAACCCTTTGAAAGCCAGAAGTTCAACACTCAGGAGATCAATTCTGGCTCAGTGGCCCACATCTAATCCGGAAGCAATAGCAATCGGGGGCTTGTAATGGATTACATAGGTGCATAACAGGCATGGGTGTGTACCTCCTTCGCTCCACCTGCTCTTCATCAGTCACATGGCCTTACCACTCACTGGGCTGCAAATGGCTTAGCAAAGCAGGAGCACAACCCGCCATTGCAATGCACAAGTTTTATGCATCTAGATCCCAGTTCAACACAGTATCAAAGAATGTGTCTAAAAGCACATGAGTGCTCACTTAAGCACATGCTTAGTCACCTTGCAAATTGGGGCCTTAGGACCTGATTGAAAGCCCTCTGAAATCAATGGAGGTCTTTCCACTGAACAGGCCCCCAAGACATTTTGCTCCTTTTTGCAACTGCTGAATCTAGGGATGTGTGTAACCAAGAGCAGAGAATATATACAATGATGAGAGAATAAAATGGAAAAGAAAGGAACTGTAAAATACAAAACTGGGCACATGGCTGTTTGGACTCCTTGTAGTATGGTCTGGTATGTTTAATAGGAAAAGAATATAAAAAGAGTGGGTGAAAAGTTAAAATGACATGCCAGATAAAAAGATACCCTATCCCAAGAGCAAGGACTGTAGCGATCAGTTACATCTTAAATCCCAGGAACAAAATTAACCAAGCTGATGGAAAGCAACACATTGCAATAAAAGATATTATATACAGATGAACAGGAATCGAGAAAGCTATTTATTTGAAACAGCAAGTATAATATACTGCACCTCTATACCTCCTGATGGAATATTTCTGAAGGGGCTACCCATATTTTGCAGCATGACTGCGCTTTGATTTATGGAGCCAAAGTAAATGATATGCTTCGCCAATAAAAATTCCTTGCAAATGCAGCTTTTTCCATTTCATTTTAAAATGAATATGAAAAGAAACACATACAGAATCTTTTTTCCCCCCTATAAACATTGCTATGTTAAATGCATGATCCAGGTATGAAAGTATTTTTGTGTATCTGGGGCTACTTTCTGTTTTGAAAGAGAGCTTTTACCCAGCAAAAATGGCAAATCACTTTCTATATGTGAAAGTTATGTGAGTGGCACTCCCTGACTGCAAGATGGGAATAGTCAGTGTAAATAATTTACATGAATTCTTTTATATATAATGTATCTGTTAGACTTAATATTTTTAGGAAATCACTTATTATTGTTCATAGACAGCATCACTTTGGAGCCCCAACCAATGTGAGGGCCCCATTGTGCTGGGGCTGTACAAAGTTATGGTAAGAGGCAGTCTCTCTATGCATCTGAAGAAGTGGGCTGTAGTCCACGAAAGCTTATGCTCTAATAAATTTGTTAGTCTCTAAGGTGCCACACGTACTCCTATTCTTCTTTTTGCGGATACAGACTAACACGGCTGCTACTCTGAAACCAGTCTCTCTTAGGTTGTATTTGCCTGATCTAGACTGTAAGCTCTTGGGGGAAAGGTGATTGAGCTTGTGTATTAGAGCTTATGATGCACATAAAACAGGTGATGGAATTTCTATTGATTTTGTAGGTAGTGCATGATATTCAGCAAATGCTGTCTCTATTCCATTTTCAGTGTTGCCATTTACATTGTGAAAGTGGAAGATGGGTGGTCATTAACACAATAGGCAATTGAAATCTTTGAGAAACTATGTTGCATTTTGTGTAGCAAAAAGAAAAATATGAATCAGAACTGCAAAATAAATAAAAGATTCAATGGGACCCCTTCCACCATTGGGCTCTTTCCACCACTTGATCATAGTCCACAGTCTCACTTTTTAGCATACATTGCAAACTCTCTGCCTCAACATATGGAAACACTCTCACCTTCGGAAAAAAAAATTCAGACAAGGTCCTTACTGCTGGGCTTCTTGGGATGTCCAAAGCCTGGCTGCATTTAAGATGTTGTTGCAGGGAAACCATAGCTTTATAAAGCACCAGTAGCTAGAGAGTTATATTAATGTGCTAACCGTCTACAAAACACTTCATGCGAATAAAGGACTGCCTGGACTCAGTATGCAGCCCAACATCTATGCAGTCACCACCCACTATATCCAAATTATAGTTTCATAGAGTTTAAGGCCAGAAGGGACCATTAAATCATCAAGTCTGTCCTCCTGCATATCACAGGCCATGAATTTCACCCCACTCCTATGTTGAGCCCAATGACTTCAGTTAAACTAAAGCATGTCAGTCCTCAGAAAACTAAACTGTTGTGTGCCGCAGGCAAGGAACATGAGAGACTGAGGTGTCCTCAATGCTCAAGGCTTCTGTGATGGCAGGGAACTGATTAAGTGAGAAATACCTAGGTGATGCTAGCCAGCGATCCAAACCCCATGCTGCAGAAGAACCTCCAATGTCCCTGACAATCTGACCTGGGGGAAATTCCTTTTCAACCCCAAATCTTGCCTTCAGTCTAATCCTGTGCACACGAGCAAGACTCACCAGCCAGGAATCTAAACAGAGGATTCCAACTCAGAGTATTGGTCCGCCCCAGTTCTTCAGGAATTCATCTCACAACCCACTGAAAGCATCCCTCCCCCCACACACTTAGCTCTTTGCTTGTTATGCACAAGTAAATCCTGTTGTCCTACCATTGGTTGAAAACAGATATGCTAATGAGGCAATGTGTTTCTATTGTTGGCCTCAACAAAGATCAATGATACTGAACAAAGGTAGCCTATTAGATTGTATATCCAAATATCTGTATAATGATTGGCCAAGTCAGTAACAGTTTTCCCTGAATTAATTCAAGAGACAGTCACATCACATATGAAAATCTCTGCTACCAGATTGGTTTACCAGGGGTCAATATTAATTTTGTTCCCAGGACTTCTGCCTCTAACTCCTCTCTGGAAAGTTTAAAGGAAAAACTGTTTCACTTGTAAAATTCATGGTCATGATGGGGAGCCGGCCAGATAAAGGTATGGTATTCATAAGGCTAAAATTTTGTCATGGGTATTTTTAGTAAAAATCACGGACAGGATGTGGGCAATAAAGAATATATCATGAAAGAATGAGCCCCGCCACCCGGGGTTGAAATCATGGAGAGCATGTAAAATCACGGGAGCATGTAAAATCATGGAGAGCATGTAAAATCTGTGGAGAGCATGTAAAATCCATGACCGATTTGTAGCCTTAGGTATTCAATATAGAGAGTGTGTTAACTTAATGTTTGGGGTAAACATCAAGCTGTGTTAATCCTTGAGGTAAATATGGATCAAGATATTTTCCTCACAAGTCAATATTAATGATAAAAATAATTAATATCTAGCTCTTCGATCATGCTTTCAACCAGATCTCAAAGCACTATATGAAGATCAGTATAAACATCCCCATGTTAGATATGGGGAAACTGAGGCATCGGGAGGGGCAAGGAATTGTGCAAGGTTACCCAGCAGCCCAGTGGCAAAGCTGGGACTAGAACCCAGGTCTTCTGAGTCTTAGTCCAGTGTTCTAACCATGAAAGCACTGGACCACCCTGCCTGAAATCTAGATGTTCCTGCTAACAGAACTCAATATCTGATTGTTCTCTCCTGAAAACATCTGAATGGGCAGCTGATCACCTTTATAATTCCCACTTAGGTTACAAGAAGCAATGAAGCTCTGCAGAAATTAGGTCAGACTAGATGATCAGAGTGATCCATTCTGGCCTTGGAATCTGTGAAAAAATTCAGTGGTTGAATCCAAATAGTCCTCCAAAATGGCAGACTTGTTAATAACACTGCTCTACAGCCAAAATGCTTCTGAAATAAATGTAGTCAAACTTTACTAATTCTGGGTCACTGAGAAGGAAAATGATGCTTAAAATAGTTGATTGGCTCTAGTTTTCAAGATATGCTATTGGGTCAGTATATATGACCATTGACTTGGGAATGGCGGAGGATAAGTGAGTTTTAAAGGGAAGGGATCTCAGTTTAAACCAGAAATGACTAAAATACATCTTTGACTGGATCTATAAATAAATCTATGACTGGGTTTGGACAGTACTTGCTTTTTAGGCAAAACAATGAATGATGCAATCTGAAGCTGGTATTGCGTCATACATGATATGAATTGCATCATGTTATTCCTAGAAGTCATGGATGATGCAATCATAACGAAGCTTACATCACTCTGCTGAACAAATTGCCCTATATCAGCTCTAGAAATCATACAGTGCCGTGCTCTCTTATTTGTCAGTGTTTGATTTTGCAAAGGGACACATTTCTGTTTAGCCAAAGTGAGCAGAGATGCCTCGTACTTATGTGAACAGGGCAGATAACTTCTGCTATGTTTGTGGTGAAGTGACTTTTGCATCACAAAAGTGCAGTATAACCACAATGGTTAAGAAAGCCTATCACCTTTATTTTGGCTGTAAAATTGGAGATCAGGACAATAGATGGGCCCCACACATATGCTGCAACACTTTTGCAACAAATCTTCGCCAGTGGTTGAACAGGAAAAGGAAATCTGTGCCTTTTGCAGTGCCAATGATTTGGAGAGAGCCAACAGATCATACCAGCAATTGTTACTTCTGCATGGTGCCTCCAGTTGGGAAAGGTGTGTCAAAGAAGAAAAAGTGTACTGTGCATTATCCAAACATTCCATCAGCTATACGCCCAGTACCCCACGGAGGACTGCTGGTTCCTGATGCACCAGAATCATTCTCACTTGAGTCAGACGAGGAAGAAGAAGAGGATGAAACTTCTGGTCCTGAACCATCAATGTCACAGGACCCACATTTTCTCCCATCCTCCTCCTCTGAACCACACCTCATAACACAAGGTGAACTGAATGACCTTGTCAGGGATTTGGAACTACCCAAGAGTAAGGCAGAGCTGTTGGGCTCCAGACTACAGCAGTGGAATCTCCTGGCAGGTGATGTTAGGGTTTCCATGTTCTGTGACCGTCAAAAGGATCTTGTCCCATTATTCTTCATGGAAGGTGATCTTGTAGCCTGCAACAACATCGATGGTGTGATGGCAGCCCTCAACATTGTTCACGATCCAGATGAGTGGAGACTGTTCACTGATTCATCGAAGATGAGTCTTAAAGCTGTTTTACTGCATAATGGCAATGTTTTGCCATCAATTCCAGTTGGTCATGCAGTCCATATGAAGGAAACCCTCTGACAACATGAAACAACTTTTGAGGTGCATAAACTATGACCAACATCAGTGGTAGCTTTGTGGCGATTTGAAGGTTGTTGCTCTCTTGCTTGGTCTGCAGACTGGATACACAAAGTACTGCTGTTTTCTCTGCAAATGGGATAGTCGTGCAAGAGATTCCCACTACATCAAGAAAGATTGGCCACTCCGACAGTCATTGGAGCCTGAGAGGAAAAGTGTTCAGCATCCACCACTTGTTGAATCAAGGAAGATTTTGTTACCACCCTTACACATCAAGCTGGGTCTGATGAAGAACTTTGTCAAGGCCATTGACAAAACACAAGCAGCTTTCAAATATCTCCGTGGAAAATTTCCAAGGTTAAGTGAAGCTAAGATAAAGGAAGGTGTCTTTGTTGGTCCTCAGATTCGTGAACTTCTTCGAGATGATGCATTTGACCATGCCCTGAGTGGCAAGGAAAAGATGGCATGGAAAGCCTTCCAGTTAGTGGCAATAAATCTTCTCGGAAACAACAAGGCAGACAACTAGAGGTTCTTGGTGGAAAACCTCCACAAGGCATACAAAAGCCTTGGTTGCAACATATCACTAAAGATGCATTTTTTGCACTCTCATCTAGATTTTTTTCCACCGAACTGTGGAGCAGTGAACGACGAGCACAGCGAGTGATTTCACCAGGACATTGCAACAATGGAGAAACGCTATCAGGGCAAATGGAGCCCATCAATGCTTGCAGACTATTGCTGGACAGTCACGAGAGATGCTCCAAGTAATGAATACAAGAGACAAGCCAAGAAGCGCCGAGTAGACACTGAATAGGACTAAACTATGTACATAATAGTTTTTTGCCTTTTGTTTCATAATAAATTTTATTTATATAACCCTTTTGCTGATTTTTAAAGTGTTACATAAACAGGACAGGTGAAATATTATCATGTAAAGCAACCATAAACACATGAAAAGACCTAGGTTTACAATTTATGATTAAAACTCTACTATTTACACAATATACATAGACATAAAATGTAAAAACTTAAATATCTTAGAAACAGTAGCCAATCAGTTGTTTTAATTGTCATATTTGAATTCAGCACATCAAAATACATAATAAATAGCACATTTTATCTCTGAAGCAGACGACTTCTCAAAAATTGTAGACCAGTGTAATTTAAGTTGTCTCCATATCACTGATGGCTTCCTGGTCAATAAACAGATTAAAATTAATATAAAAAGGAAATATTGGCCCTGATCCAATGCTCACTGAAGTCAGCCAAAAGACTCATTGTCTTCAGTGGGCATTGGATCAGACCAATAATAAATACATTATCATTGATATAAAATGAAACATGGCCCATTTAAATAATTTCTTCAGCTCCCCATTACATGCACCTCAAGGGGAGATGCACATGTATTCCCAGGAGAGACTCTAAAAGAACAAACCTCATGTGTTTTGTAAGAAATCATGAAAAAGCAGGCAAAGGGTACAGAACAGTATGGAACAGCTTCCTTATGAGGAGAGATTAAAAAGACAGGGACTTTTCAGCTTGGAAAAGAGATGACTAAGGGAGGATATGATAGAGGTCTATAAAATCATGACTCGTGTAGAGTAAGTAAATCAGGAAGTGTTATTTACTCCTTCTCAGAACACAAGAGCTAGGGGTCACCAAATGAAATTAATAGGCGGCAGGTTTAAAATAAACAAAAGGAAGTATTTCTTCACACAACACACAGCCTGTGGAACTCTTTTCCAGAGATATGTTGTGAATGCCAAGACTATAATAGGGTTCAAAAAAGAACTAGATAAATTCATGGAGGATAGGTCCATCAATGGCTATTAGCCAGTTTGGGCAGGGATGGTATCCTTAGCCTCTGTTTGCCAGAAGCTGGGAATGGGCAACAGGGATGGATCACTTGATGATTACCTGTTCTGTTCATTCCCTCTGAGGTACCTGAAATTGGCCACTGTCGGAAGGCAGGAAATTGGGCTAGATGGACCTTTGGTCTGACCCAGTATGGCTGTTCTTATGTTCTTATTTTATGTAATGGGACTGAATTCTTCCTGAACTACTCTACAGAATGGCACATTGATTTGGCCAGTCTGTTGAGGTGGTGAAAGCCATCACATCTCTCAGTACCATGACATCCACAAATATCCTGCAGACTGCGTCACAGCCCTGGGGGGTTGCTTGTAAGCTGCCATTGATTGTTGGCATTGTTGTAACACTAGCCTAGGCTGATCTGTATTTGTGATGAGAAGTTGACTACTCCTTCAAATCTGAACCCCCTCCATCTCTTTTCCCTGGGAAGCCATTGTCTTTGCTTTGGAGAGCGCCATTTACTCTTTGGGAATCTTCCCTGGGGAGAACAGGTCAGAACACCTAAACAACTTTGCAGGGGTGGGTTATAATAAATAGGTTCCCCCAAAGAATGATTGCAATCCATCTGGAGCTAGTGTGTACAAAGGGCAAATATTTCTCTCCTATCAGGAGTTGAGATACAGAATCCTTTGTGAATCTCAAAGTCCTGGCCCAAGCCTAGAACTGACACAAAACTCTGGTCATCAGGTCTATGCTGCCCGTGCTACTCATGTCCTGCGGAGAAAGCAGAGACCTTTACTGTGCAGAGCTCTCAGCACTTAGGCACTTCTGAAATGTTACCCTAAGTGACTTAGGAGCCTATGCCCTATTTTCAAAAGTGACTTAAGCACTAAGGCCCAGGTTTGTAGAGGTCTTTAGGCTCATAAAGATGCAGATTGGTGCCTAGTGGAATTTTCAAAAGTGCCTAACTCCCATTCATTTCAAAACCTTTACAAATCTGGCCCTTGGGAGTCTATGTCCCTTGGCTTTCAATGAGCCCTTTAAGTGTCCAACTCACTTTTGAAAATGAGACTTAGGAGCCTTTGAAAGTTTTACCCATCATGCTTTTTCTTTCACTTTATTTTAAGCATGAGGGTTCTAACATTTTTAGGACTTCAACCTCTTTTGCATTTGATTAAGGAGATAAACTAAGATGCAGAAAGACAAAAGGAAGATCCTGCTGATGATTAAATAGCAGGAAGAGAACTCTAGGAGGGGAGAGAGTATTATGGGTATGATTTTAAAAGGAACAGAGCATCAAGGAATCTCTGTAATTCAGTCTAAGACAGACTGTACCCACCCCTGGCTGGGTATACATGAGTAGCACCCAAAGCTTGCAGAGCCATATGTTTCCACACTGCAGGCACATTTCAGCGGATTTCTCAGATAAGAAAAATTGTGATGATCAAATGAGCATAACAGTTCCCCAATCAGTATAGCCAAAATGAACTCAGCCAGTCCCTGTGGCTGCCTACATTCTCCAGTCACCATGCTGATCAGATCAGTGTGCACCTGTGCAACTTAAGTTATCATCTCCCCTGAACTAGGCTAACAACATCCAGGTATTTCAAGGCTGTAAATACTCAAGACAGAGAGAGAGAAAGAAGAACTTTCTGGAGTGAACCTAGTTACTGAGCAAAGGAGAATTTAGGCTGGGGATCAGGACAATATTCCTACTAGTGAGGTCTACTGATGAGAACGTTCTTGCATTTATAAAGCACCTTGCAGTCACATGGTTCTCTAATTACTTTACTAATCGATCATATATAAGAATCACTTGACCAACTGCTGCAGAGGTGCCACCTCTACAGTGAAATGTAACACCACTAAACAACAATTTAGGACAGGAAGTGAAGACTCTCTCATTCAGTTCTAAGGATAGAGGGAATTTAGATAAGCAGAATAAAATAACCCATATTGGAATCTGGCCAGGACCACTAGGTCTTATAGAAAGTGTAATAAAGTACCCCTTTAAAGGCAACATCCTGCCTGGGCCACAATTTCATTGAGTTCAATACAGCCTCCAGAGAAGAGCAACTCTTTCCAAATCGGTAGCATCCGTTCCTGCAGCACATGAGAAACCTCCCGTCCAAGTCTGGAGCCAGCCAAGCACTGCTAGAATGATCAGACGAGATCAGCCCGGGAGGAAGCAGGGTGAGACAGGTTAAAACAGCCTCCTAAGGAAAGTAACCCAAGTCCCATGGCATGAGTCATTGAAAGCTGAATTGAAAAGCCCCTGGAGAACTCTGCATGGGCTGGGGGAGCCAAGGGGAAAGATGCAAAGAGTCTGTTTTAGATATAAGCAGGAGCATTAGATCTCTCTGGCAGACCAGTCCCGTACCTGACACTAATGGAAGTCCCAACGTCTCCTCTGCAAGGCCCCCAGAAGGCACCACAGTTTGTGAAAAATCTGGAATGGACTCTTCAGGGGGCTGCATCGAACTAAGAACAGACTGATTCCTCTAGGACAACCCCATAGAGAAGACGAGAAGCTTCTGGAGAAGAGCATGCTGCTGAGCGCTGACTAGAAATGCAGCTGCCAGTGGCCACACCCAGGACTGCCACAGCTTCATACTACTGGGAAATCATCCCCATTTCTCCCCTCTTGCTTATTTGGGACCTCACAACAGCTCCCACTCCCATCCCCTGACGGGTCATTTGACTTACTTACCTCACTGAATTACCACATGGACTTCCAATGAACTCCCATCACGTGACTGCTGCACTGCCTTTCACTAAATCACCATCCCCTTAAAGATCCTTCAGCCCTCCACCCCCATGCCATCCCCATCCTTCTTCCACGCTTTTCTATGCCTTCCCCCCCTTCCCCACTTCTTTAGCATGCTTTCACTGACAGATCAAGTCGCTCCTCAACGTCTACCCTCCCCTCACTCAGTCCCCACGCTCTGGTGGTGGGAGTTGTAGGGCTAACCTCATGCTCTTCCCACACTATCTAATAAAATCACAGTTAGTAAAGAGACTCAGTCCCAAGCAACATGGTTCATCCCCTAAAACATCTTGGCAAAGTTGCAGCTCAGGTTGAGAGCCCATATCTGTATTTAGTATCTAGGGCCAGATCCTCAAAAGCATTTAGGCTCCTAATTTCCACAATGGAAGCTTAACTACCTTTGGGGATCTGTGTCCCGGAGAATAGCTAGCTAGACAGATGGATTAGATGAGAAGACTGAGGGCTTGTCTACACATAAACCGTTACAGCGGCACCACTGTAGTGCTTCCATGAAGATGCTACCTACACCGACAGGACGGGGTTCTCCCGTTAGCGTAGATTCTCCACTTCCCCAGGAGGTGGTAGCTGTGTCGATAGGAGAATTCACTCATTGACCTAGTGCTGTCGAGTCGACTAGAAATGCAGTTACATCCTCCTAATTTCCGAGTGCAGACCAGGCCTAGGACAAGGAGGATGTGTAAGATGACCATGCCCGAATAGTATGCAGTGTTGTTTTAGCCGTGTTGGTCCCAGGATATTAGAGAGACAAGGTGCATGAGGAAATATCTTTTATTGGACCAACTTATGATAACTTCAATAGCTTATATCCTCCCACCAAAAAGCCGTTGTAAACAGGCCTTCAGGGCACTCTCCCAGGCACGCTGGAGTCCAGGAGCGAGTGCTGTCTTAGACCTACCACTATCCAGGCCCAACACCACATTATCCATTCCCTCAGAGCCCCAGTGCCACAACTCTATCACACAGTGACAATGATCAGACCCACATCCACTCTTCCATTGCCTTGGGGCTGCTGTCCATCCCCACTTCCCTCGTGACCTGAGGACCTCAAGGCCCTGAGCCAGAATGAATTCTGAATTCCTATCACTCTCAAGTTCCCTTGGGCTGCTGCCTGGATCCAGCAGCATGTTCTTATGACTGAAGATCCCAGGGCAGCTCTCTAGACCCAACCCTTTATTCCCTGTCTCCCTGACCTTCCTGGTGCTGCTGATCAGAACCACTGCTCCTCGCTTGACTCCCTGGCCTGAGACTCTCAATCCTTGGTCTATTATATACCATGTCTTTCAAACATGTCCCACTGATCTCCCTCCTTTTCTGTAGCATTTATCCAGAGGGACCATCTCACTCCCTGAAGGAGTTAACGAGGGGGTGTGAATTCCAAACCAGCTTGTTCCAAGAGCTTTGAAGCCAAGTAACTCAGCCTGAAATTATTTTTAAAACAAAGAGCCCAAAAAGAGAAATGTTGACAGGGAAAATATGAGAAGCACCGTACGAAGCTGGCCTTTGTTCTTTAGTATTTTCTAGGGACTCACACTGCACATAGCAAAGCGCTGCTACCGAGTGCGGAAATGAGCCATGGCAAGATTTTAACGTGCTTTGTTCTGCTTTAATAGTCAAACCCATTAAACCATAAAAACATAACGATGCCCATAAAAACCCAACACTGCTCGCTAACGACAGGGCGGCTGGAAGTTGCTTTTGCTCTCACACGGCCTCGCTGGGCCGCTTTACTAGCTCGTTGACTCCAGGACATGGTGGCACCACGACTGCTTTCGGCTCCCGGAGAAGGAGCCTGCCTGCTGAAGGACACAAAGAGGAAAAGCTTTGGAGCTTTGTTTGATTGAATGTTTTACTGTTTGCTGCAGAGCTCTGCAGCCCTTCCCAATTGCAGAACATGTTGTTTCACGCCCCCTGCTGCCACCTCCCTCAGCAGAACCGCCGGGGATACAGGCTTCACAGGAGCCGGAGCACTAGAAGGTAGATGGCCTTTGTCCAGCTCACTTGGACCATTTTACTAGGACAGGCTTGCTTCTCTAGCAGGATACTGGGGGTTATTGAGGTGCAGGCTACAAAAACCTGGTGTGTGTGGAGAACCTCTGCAGATGGCCCTGTGGCCATTGGCCACAGACTTCTCAGATCTAACTAGTCACGTCAAGATGGGCTGGACGCAAGTTGGCTGAGAGGCCTCTGAAGGACACCTACATCTGGCAAGATTGGTAATTGAGGAGTTGGCACTCTTCCCTCTGAGACTGCTCCCAGCATGGTGTGTACAGAACTGAGCTGCTGCAGAAGCCATGTGCTGAATATGATGTAAAATTACAGTCATCACTAGAGCTGTATCAGAACGAAAACTTCAAAGATCTCGGCAAAAGAAAATTCTGAACAAAAATGTCTGTTCAGGCTGGTCAAAACCATTCTTATTTTGTATGATAAAGTAAAAGACACAGTTTTTAAAAAGTCAAAACAAAAAAATAAAATAAAAACATTTCATTGTAAAAATGTCAAACCAAGATGTTTCAGCCTGATTGGAACATTTTTCCTTAGTTTTCTTCCCAAGCAAAATTGATCTGTGAAGCATTTCAGTTTTAACTGGACCATGTGTTCCAATAGAAATGGTTTCTCCCATCTGCTCTAGTCCTACTCACTTGTGGTCAGTAAGTTTCCCAGGTGACTTTGCATACTAGGGGTATTAGCGTTAGTGTGCTACACAAATTCCAACTCAGCTAATTTATATTCTGCCTTCTTAAGCCCTCTGCGGTTTTATTTGGATGGAGTGTTCCTCTTCACTTCCTGTTCTTACCTGACGGGCAGAGTTGCTGTGTGTTGCTAAACAGCTGGGTGAAGCGATCCCTCTGCATAGTTTGCAAAAAGCTTCAGCATGAAAGGTAGGATATAATGGCAAGGTCTTAGAGCCGCGCTTGTTACGCATGGCTCTCTCTATCATTTTTTCATTGGATTCACATCAATATCTCCTATCCTTCCACCAAAGAACCATTGCAAACAGGCCCTGGAGGAGAAGCTGAAGGGCCCCTTGGTGAGGACACTAGCTTGGAACAGGGTTCAGTTCTCTGCTCTGCCATATTTTTCCTGCTTACCTTGGGAAAATCACTTAGCTTCTCTGTATCTTAGTTCCCACTCTAAAATGAAGATAATAGCACTGCCCTACCTTACAGGATGGTGTGAGGATAAATACAATAAAAGATAGTCTGGTATTGGCGTTATGTAAATACCTTAGCTAGGCTTTGTAACCCAGGTTTCTACAATGCATGGTGGTGTCCACAAAGGCCAACAAGCTGTTGCTATCCTATAAGGGGCAGGGTGTCCCCTATGGAATTATTACTGTCCTTAGATCCACCTATAGCCCAAAGAGCTGCTGGTATTGTAGGAGGGGGTAAGGCTCACTTTTAGGAACTACTGCTCTTCTAAGAGGGGCAGAACTTGTGTGAAGGAAGCTATAGACATGTAATCTCTGTTGCATTGTGTATGTAAAGGCATCTTTTAAAAACAGTAGTTTAGAGTTCTGAACAGACGACTCCAGAGATAAGGAATCAGGAGCACATTCCAACTGTAAGGGGATTTCTCCCTCCAGGTCTCGAAAATCTCAGAGCCAGCACTCGAGAGAATATTCATCTCATGGCTATAGCTGAGTGAAATTAAGAATTACCATCATTTCAAATTTGTCCCAAATTGGGACATAAGTTTATATTACAAGTATTTGTGGAGACCAAAAATTCTGAAAATGTTTTATTATGAAATACCTAAACATTTTGACATATTTAATGGAAACAAACTATTTCTACATGCCCAAAATAAAAATATTTTGTTTTGGTTTATTGGATTTTCTCTAAACACTTCATTTTGAGCCAGTTCAATATGAAACTGCATTTTGCTATAGTGGGGCCCTGTCTTATGGGAGTTATAGTTCAAGCCTCCATGGTATATGGGCCATGCTCCCTGACTAGACTTCATTTCCCATAATGCACCCAAAGTCATGTGACTGAATCACATTTGTTGACTCTCATTGGCTCATAAATTAAATATGAGTCAACGATGTGATGCAGTTGCAAAGGGGTGTATTAACAGGAGTGTTTTATGTAAGACAGGGGAGGTAACAGTCCTACTCGACTTGGCACTGGTGTGGCCTTAGCTGGAATATTGTGTTCACTTCTGGGCACCACGCTTTAGGAAAGATGTGGACAAATAGGAGAGAGCTCAGAGGAGAGCAACTAAACTGATAAAGGGTTTAGAAAACCTGACCTATGAGGAAAGGTTAAAAAAACCTGGGCATATTTAGTCTTGAGAAAAGATGACTGAGGGGAGACTTGATGATAATCTTCAAATATGTTAAAGGTTATTTATAAAGGGGACGGTGATCAATTGTTCTCCAGGTCCACTGGAGGTAGGACATGTAATGGGCTTAATCTGCAGCAAGGGAGATTTAGGTTAGTTATTAGAAAAAACTTTCTAACTCTAAGGGTAGTTAAGCTCTGGAACAGGCTTCCAAGCGAGGTTGTAGAATCCCCGTCACTGGAGAGTTTTAAGAACACATTAGACAACCACGTGCCAGGGATAGTCTGGGTTTACTTGGTCCTGCCTCAGCACAGGGGGCTGGACTTGATGATCTCTCGAGGGCCCTTCTAGACCTACATTTGTATGATTGTATGACTTCCACGATGCACCACACAGCTCAGTCAGAGAGCTATACGCATTGCATTAAAGGAGAGGTAATCGGCCAGGGAGCCTGACCCATAGAAGAGAAGGGGGCCTGAATACCCATAAGGCAATGCACTGAGAGAAATGCAGTTTGATGTTTTGTTAAATTGATTCAAAACAATATTCTGGGTCTCTTAAAAAAGTGAAATATTTTATTCTGGTCAAATTGCCTTAAAATGAAATATTTTATTCTGATTTTTCCCAATGGAAAAAATAATTTTTTTGGCATAGTTTAAATTTTCCTCACAGAAAATGTTGATTTTGGAGAAACAGCATTTTCTGTTAGAAAGTCATTCCAATGGAAAATTTCCAGCCAGCGCTACTCAGGGCATCCTCAGAAAGTTGCCTGTTACACTTCTCTCACTGAGAGCTTGGTCTTATTTCTGCCAAACTAGAAGAGTCTAGGGGTGGTTCTAGCAAACGGCTTCTTATGAGGACCAGTCAGTCACCATGATCGATTTTAGCAAACCCAAACTGGCTGCTCAATTGTCTGTGCCCACATGGCTTTTCTTTTAAGAATCACTGGCTGCTGGTTTAGAAGGATCAAGCAGCACTGTGGCTGTGCATCTCATTCAGAACAATGGCCACTTCTGTGTGCTCAGGGCTAACTAAACTCAAATAAACAAGCAACTCTCTGGCATACACTTAGGCCTTGTCTACACTATGACTTTAATTCGGATTTATCAGCTTTAATTCGAATTAACCCTGCAACCGTCCACACAACGACGCTAGTTATTTTGATGTAAAGGGCCCTTTAAATCGATTTCTGTACTCCACCCCGACAAGCGGAGTAGCGCCAAAATCGATTTTAACATTTCGAATTAGGGATAGTGTGGCCGCAATTCGATGGTATTGGCCTCCGGGAGCTATTCCACAGTGCATCATTGTGACCGCTCTGGAGAGCAATCTAAACTCGGATGCACTGGCCAGGTAGACAGGAAAAGCCCCGCGAACATTTGAATTTCATTTCCTGTTTGCCCAGCGTGGAGAGCACAGGTGACCACAGATAGCTCATCAGCATAGGTAACCATGCAGGCTGATAATCGAAAAAGAGCACCAGCATGGACCGTGAGGGAGGTACTGGATCTGATCGCTGTATGGGGAGAGGATTCAGTGCTTGCAGAACTTCGTTCTAAAAGACGAAATGCAAAAACTTTTGAAAAAATCTCCAAGGGCATGATGGAGAGAGGCCACAATAGGGACTCTGAGCAGTGCCGCATGAAAGTCAAGGAGCTCAGACAAGCCTATCAAAAAACAAAGGAGGCAAACGGTCGCTCCGGGTCAGAGCCGCAGACATGCCGCTTCTACGCCGAGCTGCATGCAATTCTAGGGGGGGCTGCCACCACTACCCCACCTGTGATCGTGGATTCTGGGTCGGGGATAGTCTCATCAGCGACGCCTGAGGATTCTGCCGATGGGGGAGAGGAGGAGGATGAGGATGAGGATGAGCTTGCAGAGAGCACACAGCACTCCGTTCTCCCCAACAGCCAGGATCTTTTTCTCACCCTGACTGAAGTACCCTCCCAAGCCTCCCAAGCCAGTACCCAAGACTCTGACCCCATGGAAGGGACCTCAGGTGAGTTTACCTTTTAAAATATAAAACTTGTTTTAAAAGCAAACGGTTTTTAATGATTACTTTGCCTGACTTTGCATTCGCGGTCAGTTCAGCTACTGGAAAAGTCTGTTAACGTGTCTGGGGATGGAGCGGAAATCCTCCAGGGACATCTCCATGAAGCTCTCCTGGAGGTACTCCGAAAGCCTTGCCAGAAGGTTTCTGGGCAGTGCATCCTTATTCCCTCCTCCATGGTAGGACACTTGACCACGCCATGCTTGCAGCAAGTAATCAGGTATCATTGCCTGACAAAGCCTGGCAGCGTATGGTCCCGGTGTTTGCTGGCATTCAAGCAACATCCGTTCTTTATCTTGTTGTGTAATCCTCAGGAGAGTGATATCATTCCTGGTAACCTAGTTGAAATACGGGAACTTAATTAAGGGGACAGAGGTGGCCATTCCTACTGGGCTGTTTGCCTGTGGCGGAAAATAAATCCTTCCCTGCAGTTAGCCAAGCGCAGATGGGAAATTGGCCCTGAGCTTTTCGCGTTTGGCTAGCAGAGATCTTCCCTGTTACCAGCCACGCGGTGGGGGGAGGGGTACCGTGATCATCCCAGAGAATTCATGGCGGGAGGGGGGCGGCGGCGGGGGGGGTGGTTAGTTTGGTGCCTGCAGGGATCTTCCCTGATACCAGCCACGCGGTGGGGGGGAGGGGTACAGCGATCATCCCAGAGAATTCCTGGCGAGAGGGGGGGGTGGTTAGTTTGTTTTCTGCTGCTACTGAATGTTAACAGAAAAACCGCAGCACTCTACAGGCTATGCTTGGTATGTGGGAAAGGAGGGCGCAGAAGCTGTAAGACAATGGCTTACCATGGCCGCATGCAAGCCGAATTCTGTTGCCCAGACCTGTGATCTCTAGCAGCAAAGCCACAGGCACTCAGCATTAAGAGGCAAAATGCGACCTTGCACAGAAATCACATGTGCTATGTAATGTGAATAGTGTTGGTCACCGTGAAAGAGTATAAGCATTGTTCTGCAAAATGTAGCTTTTTAAACAATTCTCTCTTTTTTCCCCTCCCTACAGCAGCTGCAAATTCCTCAAGCCTCTCTCCTCCATCCCGAAGGTTATCACAGATAAGGCGTCGTAAGAAGAGAACGCGAGACGAGATGTTTTCTGAAATTATGGAATCCAGCCGCAGTGACAGAACTCATCTGAATGAGTGGAAGGAAACAGTTTCCAAGTATAGGAAAGAAGCCAGTGAACGTGAGGACAGGAGGGACCAACGTGAGGACAGGAGGGACCAACGTGAGGACAGGAGGGACGCTCGAGATGAGAGGTGGTGGCAGGAAGACCAGAGGAGGCAGGATGCAACGCTGGGGCTGCTGTGTGAGCAAACAGACATGCTCCGGCGTCTGGTGGAGCTTCAGGAACGGCTGCTGGAAAACAGACTGCCACTTCAGCCCCTGTTCCCCCCTCCCCCCTCCCCATGTTCCGTATCCTCCTCACCCAGACGTGTAAGAACGCGGGGGGGGGGGGAGGCTCCGTACACCTTCCCATTCCACCCCAGTAGACAGCCCAAGCAAAAGGCTGTCATTTTTTTAACCTTTTCTTTGTGGCTTTTTCCTTCCCAGCAATCCTCCTCCCAAATACCACCCGGGTTCCCTCCCTCTTTTTCTAATCTATTAATAAAGAATAAATGATTTTTAAATGATAGTGACTTTATTTGGTTTGAAAGAAAGCTGGGGGAAGGGGGAGGGTGGGTTCCTTACAGAAAATCAGTCAATAAAGGGGGTGGGTTTTCATGAAGGAGAAACAAACAGATATTTCACACTGTAGCCTGGCCAGTCATGAAACTGGTTTTTAAAGCTTCTCTGATGCACAGCGCTTCCTGGTGTGCTCTTCTAATCGCCCTGGTGTCTGGCTGCGCGTAATCAGCAGCCAGGCGATTTGCCTCAGCCTCCCACCCCGCCATAAAGGTCTCCCCCTTACTTTCACAGAGATTGTGGAGCACACAGCAAGCAGAAATAACAATGGGGAGATTTCTTTGGCTGAGGTCAGAGCGAGTCAATAATGATCGCCAGCGATCTTTTAAACGGCCAAATGCACATTCTACAACCATTCTGCACTTGCTTAGCCTGTAGTTAAACAGCTCCTGACTCCTGTCCAGGCTGTCTGTGTACGGCTTCATAAGCCATGGCATTAAGGGGTAGGCTGGGTCCCCAAGAATAACTATTGGCATTTCAACTTCCCCAACGGTTATTTTCTGGTCCGGAAAGTAAGTCCCTTGCTGCAGCCCTTTAAACAGAGTAGTGTTCCTGAAGACGCGAGCGTCATGAACCCTTCCCGCCCAGCCCGCGTTGATGTTGGTGAAACGTCCCTTGTGATCCACAAGTGCTTGCAGCACCATTGAAAAGTACCCCTTGCGGTTTATGTACTCGGTGGCTTGGTGCTCCGATGCCAAGATAGGGATATGGGTTCCGTCTATCGCCCCACCACAGTTAGGGAATCCCATTGCAGCAAAACCATCCACTATAGCCTGCACATTTCCCAGAGTCACTAACTTTCGTAGCAGCACTTGAGTGATTGCTTTGGCTACTTGCATCACAGCAGCCCCCACAGTAGATTTGCCCACTCCAAATTGATTCCCAACTGACCGGTAGCTGTCTGGCGTTGCAAGCTTCCACAGGGCTATCGCCACGCGCTTCTCGACTGTGAGGGCTGCTCTCATCTTGGTATTCTGGCGTTTCAGGGCAGGGGACAGCAAGTCACAAAGTTCCATGAAAGTGCCCTTACGCATGCGAAAGTTCCGCAGCCACTGGGAATCGTCCCACACCTGCAACACTATGCGGTCCCACCAATCTGTGCTTGTTTCCCTTGCCCAGAATCGGCGTTCCATGGATAGAATCTGCCCCATTAACAACATGATCTCCAAAGCACCGGGGCCCGTGGTTTCACAGAATTCTGTATCCGTGTCCGTGTCCATGTCCATGTCAATGTCCTCATCATGCTTGTCGCTGCGCTGCCGCTGCCGCTGCCTCCTCGCCTCGTTTTTCTGGTCCTGGCTGAGCATAAACTCCACGAGAATGTGCGAGGTGTTTACAATGTTCATGACTGCTGTCTTGAGCTCAGCGGGCTCCATGCTTGCTGTGGTATGGAGTCTGCAGTGTTCACCCACCCAGGAAAAAAGGCGCGAAAATGGTAGTCTGCCGTCCATTGCTTTCATGCAGGGAGGGAGGGAGGGAGGGAGGGAGGTGAGGCTGTACCCAGAACCACCTGCGACGATGTTTTTTGTCCCATCAGGCACTGGGATCTCAACCCAGAATTCCAATGGGCGCGGGAGACTGAGGGAACTATGGGATAGCTATGGGATAGCTACCCACAGTGCAACGGTGCAGAAATCGACGCTAGCCCCGGTACTTGGACGCACACCACCGAATTAATGTGCTTAGTGTGGCCGCATTCATTTCGACTTTATACAACCTGTTTTTCAAATCCGAATTATATAAATTCGGATTAATCCCATAGTGTAGACATACCCTAAGTGGCTGCTTCAGGCCTTCCTGGGGTATGAACAGAACCATAATCAGATTTGCAGATGCCATCAAAATGGAAGGGGCAGCAAATGCAAAGACCACCCAAACCAAAATGCAAAATGATCCCAAATGACAACAGCAGCATGGGCTACAGGCAACCAGGGGAAGTTTGGTCTTACCAAGTGTTGAGTCCTGCAGTCAGGGAGGAGAAATAAAGAGCACAAATACTAAAGGGGGAGGGAGCAAAGAACTGCATTCTATTAATTAAAGAATTTATTTTTACCTTCTCTGCTCTATACTGTTCCATGTAATCATGGGCTGGTTGGTGATGGGAAGGTGGGAGGTAGGTGTCCTTGAAAACATCACAAAGGAAAAGAAGTGTCCACAATGTTAGTAATTTTGAGAACCCCTCACCCAATACAAGCCAGAATCTGGCTCAGATCTTCAGAATCCCTCAGTTTACCCCCAAAGCAGTAAATAAATCAGCCCAAGTTGCCGGCTGCCCAGTGAGAGCTCAGATCACAGACAGAAGAGGGAGGGGAAGGAGCCAGATGGGAATTGGCACCATGATGCTGGATGCCCAGCATTCCACTTGTTCTATGCGACTTTCCAGGCCACTGTTGACCCAGAAAAGCAACAGTTTTGCAAAAGAAATGGGTGATCAGAGTTTACAGTAGCAGAAGCCTTGCTTACCTACAGCTCAGGGGAAGCCTGCTGGGCCATATTGTATCATATCACACTTAGTCCTCACACTCAACACAGTCTTCACATGCTAATACAGCATGGAACTGGAATAACATGAAGCAAAAAAAGGGTGAATTCTCACCATCTTTGTGACACTGCTTTTAACCCACATGAACAATTATTGAATAAAGTACAACCTTGAAAAGAGTCTGCTGGCATATGTTGACGAATGCCCATTTTATTGAGTAAAACAGGGTGGTGGGATCATTTTAATAAGAACCAAAGGACACACTGCCCAAGTTGATTCTTATCACTGAATTCCACTTTGCCTACAAGTGCAGACGGGGTTCATTTCTAAGTATTTATCACATGGCCAGTTTGAGATGCTCTTCCCCAGTGCTGCAGCTAATCCTAGTCCCAGGCTCAGCCTCAAAACAAAATCAAAGTGAAGGAAAGAGAAAATTATTAATGCAGGAAAAAAGGCTTCAGAGTGGACCTCTAGTTTGATAAGTGGCTATTTTAAAATGGTGTTTTCTTCTGACCTGGTCCAATGCTCACTGAAGTCAACAGGGGTCTTTCCATTGAAAGCAGGGAATTTTGGATCAGGCCCTTGTTCCCTGCCTTTACTATCTTCTGACTTTAGTAACAAAAATAAGCATGTCCTGCTTTGTCTCCTGTTCGTCCAGGGAAGGGTCTTGAGGCCTGCAGCATGCAGGGGGTCAGACCAGATGATCATAATGGTCCCTTCTGACCTTAATGTCTATGAGTCTATGAGTCGTCCCGAAGAGCCAAGAGAGCAAGTTGGACTCTGTCCCTGCTAAGGAGTCAATACAATTGTTTACCAGGTTCCAACTGTAAGAGCAATCAGAGACGCCTGTGAAACCCACAGATGGCAATGGGGTGGCACAGGTTTTCCCCAAGGGCCCAGAGCAGCCTGCAGAACTTCTATTACTGGTGCTGATGCACAAGGAGGAAACAGCCCAGCTTGATTCTCAGATCCCAGGGTGAGTTTTCAGAGTCGGGAGCTAAATAAAACCATCACAAAGAGAAAACGTTTGATCTGGAAATCTTTGTCCCACAATAAACGTTGCACCACACAATGCCATTTTGAGAGAACAGAGTAATTGCCACACAAGTGGCACATTTAATCCAGTATCCTGTCTCTAACAGCGGCCAGTTCAGATGGTTCCAATAATACCGGTTCCCTTTTATCCATTGTTTTGTTTCTATGGTCTAAGAGGAGCCGTAGTAAAGGGATTTTTCAGAGTAGATGCTCATTTTAAATCACACGGGATTCAATTCTTTAGCACCTATAACCTCAGTTTCATGATTCTGCATTTCTGCCCCCTATACTCTTAGGGTTATACTATCACTCATCAGCATATCGGACTGCCTTCCACATAAAAATCAATAGTAATTGTGAAAGCTCTAGTGAGCTTCAGGGAATCTCCCTTTTGGGGCTAAACATTCTGCATAGGATAGGGGATTTTTGTTTATTTCTAAATTTTATTGTATTGTGTTGGGGGTTGTTTGGTTTTGTTTTTTAAGGTTGATTGGTTCCAGAGTTGGTTGGGGGTAGGGGATTGGGGTACCAATGTTTTTTGTGTGTGTCAATGTTTGAGTGTCATTCTTATGGAGGAACTGCCTTTCCCAATCTTCAACAGGCGTGTGATAAACAGCAGGTTTGTGTAGGGCTAAAGGTGAAGCTGAGTTTAAAATAAGTGATTGCTGAAATTTATTAACCAAGGCTTCAGTGGCAGACAATGGGTACCAGGAGAAGACGACAGCTATCAATTTGGTCCTTCATTTAGTGTGATGCTCTGGTTTTCTCTAGTCAAATAATTCTGCCCACTCTGTCTTGTAATAGGCCCTTCTTAATAGCCTGAGAGTTATATAATGTTAATGAAATGTTAGTGTGAGGTTGGAGAACAAAACATTCTAGTTCAAAGCCTTATTTTTCAATTTGCAGGGAATGAGGACTATTGCGGAGTTTCAAATGATGATTTCTGTGGTTGTCATTCTGGCGTGATCTATTTTCGGGAAAGGCTGTGATCAATCTAGCAAAAATGTGTAAAGTCACAGGGCCAGATTTTTCCCACATGTAATTCCACCAAAATCAGTGGTGTAAGACGGGGAATTAGTTTAGCCCACAAAAGTCATGGTAAGAAAGAAAACTCACAAGTCCCCATAGAAATGTTTGGCAACAAGCAAAATACCCATATGGATCCAAGCCGCCTAAGGTAAAAATTGTTTTTTTGTATGAATAGATTGTAATCCCTTCCATTACTATAGCACCTTTCATCCCATAATAGTTTACACATTTTTAATTTGATCCCAGACTCACTGAAGTCAATGGAAAGATTGCCATTGACTTCAATAGGGACTTTAATCAGGCCCTTTATATATACATTCCCTTCAGTCCCTGCTATGATGCGGTCACCTCTGGATAGAACACAAACAGCAGCTTAATACTGCAGGGAAATCCTGTGCAGCAGTGTAGGGCAGGAAGTAAAACACTAGAACTGAAACTGCAGGGGGAATTTAGGGATGTAGACAGTAATGGAACTGGACTGAAAATAGATGAATTCAGACCAGAATTAAGGTGCAAATGCTGAACAGTGAGAATAATTAACCCCCCGGAACAACTTACAAAAAGATGGGGTGGGTTCTCCATCCCCTGCAGTCTTTGAGCCAAGACTGGATGTGCTTTCTAAGAAATCTGCTAGAGATCAGACAGAAGTTATAGCCTTTATTCAGAATTTAGTGGGGGAGGTTCTCTGGCAGGAAGTCAAATAGATGATCATAATAGTTCCTTCTGGCCTTAAAAATCTATGAATAGCCCCGAATGGAGGCTGTTCAGGCTTCCATAATAGAGCTGCTCTTTCGGGGTGGGGGTGGGGGGAGGTACTATGGAATCTATTTGAATCACAACCCTCATCCTTAAGCATAGCATGGGGCCCTGAAACATGCTGATGGAGCATTGGGTCAGTATTAACTCAGGGACAAGAGTGTCATGCACATCCTCAAAGGTATTTAAGCACCTAGCTCCCACTGAAACCAATGGCCTTAGCACTCACCATGTCTCTAGATGCTCCCATATGCTTTTTCTATTCCAGTCACCAGTGAGTGCACCCTCCCTATACAAGTGGAACTTGTCCCTTTCATCTTTGGTACAGACCAGAAAGCAGCAAACTGCTGCAGAGACCCCAGGCCTGTCTGCAATGGGACTGTGGTTCCCAGCTGCTGCTTTGTAATTTCCCCCCCTTGAAATTCCACTTCAGAGCAGGAGTCAAAAGATGCATATTGCAGCTGGCTATTAAGTACATAATGCCTCAGACCAGCCCAAAGCATTCACCCCCCAACCCTGCTTGCTCTCATGAAAAGCACCAGTGTTTATATTGGCGACTGTTGCTCAGCAGGTATTGATCTTGCCTGTTAACTGCATCAGGCTGTGCTCTGAACTTACACTGAACACTGACCTCAGTAAAGTCTTTGCTGACTAGAGAACTAGCTGACTCAAGGGACTGGCAATGGGATGTAGGGCCTTTCTCCTATAAATTGCTGGCTGGTATCTAGCCAGATTGGGTGGTAGGACTTGTTGCAATCTTTTCATCAAAGCTGTTTTTCAACAGAAAACTGGGTCTTCAGCTAAACAATGTTTTTTTTAAAAAATGCGTGTTTTCCAGGTTGATTTTTCACCAAAATACCCAAATGTCTGAAAACCAAAATATTTCAGCCAAAAATACAATAGTTCAGTTGCCTCATGTCCCCATTCTCCTCTATGGACTGAGCTCCTGAGCTGGACTACATCCCCCATCATGCACCATGGCCAGGGACTTCTATGATGCACCACCTCCTGTCTCCCAATAGGGAAATGGCCTGCAGAGAATGGAACCAGGTGGCACCCAAACTACAGTTCCCACCAAGAGGACTATGGCAGCATTTCCATAGCACAATATTTTGGCGTTTGGCCAACATTTTTCAGTATTTGAATTTCCACTGGGGAAAAAAAAGTCAAAATTTTCCACAGAGCACAATAATAGTTTTCAACAGGCTCTAGCTGGTGGTGACATGACTGTTGCAATCTTATGGCTATTTGTTGTCCTAAGTGAACTGAGTTTGCATCTCAGTCCAGCTCCCAGCAAAGAGTTGTCCAGATCACATAACCACTACAGCTGGCACTGATTGGGATCCCTGCTAGAGAGCATAGCTGAGAAGCCGGTGACCAAACCCATGGATAAGTTCCACCAGAAGAAGATGGAGGCTTGTGGGTGGTGGCGGCATGAGGGAGTCACTGCCTATGCTGTACCAATTCTGTGCATAAAGAGAGGACCACAGGGAAGACACACAGATCCAGGCCATCCACGTTTGAGGCAGACCCTTTGGTCTTTCTTGTGAGGAGGAGCAAACTCTGGCCCCCCAGTGAGACAATGTGGAAAAGCTCTACAATGAGATCTTGGTGGACATTTCCTTCAGAGGAACCCCCTCCCCTCCCATGATCTGGGCTATACTTTTGACATTACATTGAGCTGATGGAGGCCATATTTGGAGCCCAGTCCTACAAGACACTGAGATGAATGGTGCCAAGTGCCCTCCTCTCCATTGAAACTGATGGGAGTTGAAGGTGCTCGGCACCTCACTCAGTCAGGTGCCGGGTGAATGCTACAAGGCCCATTGATTCTGTCTAGCAGAGGGGGATCTGGTTATTATTTTAGGATGGCTGGTTTCCTGGGAGTGCTCTAAGAGAGGACACATGCATTGATTGTGCTGAATGATTATGGATGTAAGGAATGGTCTTGGGTAATCCTGGCTAATAATGCAGCATTACACAGAGCATGATATTTTTGCATGTGAGAAATGAATGACCTATGCTAGGTCATAACCAGAAATTTGGGCTAAAGTCCAAACTTGGTAATAATTCATGTTTTAACAGCTTCCCTGGAGTTTTAACCTTCATTATCCTGGCTACTGGCATTATTATAGAAAGAAAGAAAGAAAGAAAGAAAATTTAAAAAAGATTTTAGACTCTTAAAAACAAAAAAGACTTTAATATGCTGCTTTATTTCAGAACCAAAAAAAGGAGATTCACCCTATATTTCCTCATTTATTACTGTGACAAAGCACATGTCCAGGTCAAAACAGTTCCTTTGTACAGGTGTCTCTGGCTCCATAAGAAACATTGTTTGCTGTTTCATATATGAATGTTATTAAATGGTGTGCAACATTATTTACAGAATGTTGGTTGTCGCAGGAAGCGATCTGCAATTTAAAAGCTTGAATGTGTGTTCTAACTATAGTGAGATTTCCCCAAGTCCTTGCTCACAAAGCTGTGACTTGAGCTATTTAAAAAAAGGCTCTTTACTTGGCAAAGGCTTTAATTAGCAGAAATTTCCACGCTAGGAATATTATTCTGCATGAGCAGAAATTGCATAGCTCTTGCCTGTAGATGCCTTAGAGATGCCATTGATTGGCCATATTCAGAACAGGGGAATTATGTGACCCAGTGCTAATTTGAATTCCTTTACCAAACACATTTTTATTTCATCATCTCAGCTGCATAAAAGAGTCAAAGTACCAGAGCTGTAAAGACTTTGAATTCCTGCTGTTCTGCAATAAAATAAGGCAAGAAATATTAGCCATCCCTGGTTGATTCTTTAATTCTTTCCCAACAATGTCAAAGTATCAGTGTCCTACAGGTTTTAGTGCAGGTTAAAGACTGATACAAAGTGTAGGCTTGAATAGGAGTTTGGAGTGAGTTAAGGGGAGAGAGAACATTTTAATAGGACATTGGTCCAAAATAGCCCAGCTTGTTCCTACCTCCTGCTGCCTCTTCCTCCTTTTCACAGGACCTTGATTGTATAGAAACACTACAGACAAAAACCACAAACAACAAAAGGTTTGCTCATGCCCCCAGTGGAGGTCATGAGCATGCTACCATGGAGAAACAGAAAAAGCATCAAAGGATGGTCTGGATTATTTATAAGCAACGATTAATTAATGGGAGGTTTGATACTTTAGCAACTTACTTTGGGCAAATTTGTATTTGCAAATTGTTCGTTTCAGACATGGAAGAGGACCAGAGCAACTGTAGCCTGGTGCTAATTTTAAAAATGAATCAAACCTTTCTTTGCCCCGTCCAAAAACGACAAACTTGTAGTTCAGAGGTTTTCAATAGTATCTGCTCCAATCTGACACTCCAAGGTTAGAAAATCACAAAAAGGTTGTGTTATACACAGCAACAGGAGCTTTTTCCAACAATTTTTTCAATTATTGCATTGTGTACTCTCCAAGAAAAGTAACTTGTCTTGGCTTTGGGAGGAACAACTTTAAAAAGAGAGGCAGAATGAACTAATTCAGTTCAAATACACACCTCTCCCTCACAGATCAACTTGAAAACTGCAGTTCACTGTAACTACATTTATATCCACTGGGCAGCTATGACCTGTAGTTCAGAAAAACCTGCATCACATGACGACTTGGCCATGATGCAACATACACCTAACTCAATTCCCAGCCCAAGTAAACCCTTCAGAAATCCCTCCTGCCTCTTCCCGCTTCAGATCACACTCAGAAATGCTTCCAATGCTCAAACTCCAAGCCTTTCCTCCCCCTTTAACCCTTGCTATTTAAATACCTGCTTCAGAATTAGCAATGAGCCTTGTTTCATGGCAGGACAGCTCAGGTTAGCTCTCGCAAGAATACATAACAATTGCTAGCTGATTGATTCACCTCTCCTACATTCTTGCAGCAAACAGAGAGGGGTAATGCCTTTTGAGATTGCACGGTAGGTTTTGCTTTAATCCAATCTAACAATCCCTCTGTTTCTTTCGGCATCTATCAGTGTATCCCTCTTGCTTTATGAGTATTTCTGCTCCTATCTACTGATCCCTCTCTATTACTTGCTTACTAGAGCGACTTCCTCCTAGCTGTCTCCCTATGATCATGTCCTAACTTCTCCTCCTTCCTTCCCCTGGCTTTATGGAACCCAAGGTGCTTCCCTGTTCAGGTTGGGGCCCCAGCCCCGGCTGTGGCATGTGTCTCCCATCAGTGGCTGAGCTCGAATTAATGCAGACGCTGTATTGGAAGCAGAGGGAACTAACCGTAGCGCTCCCTGCAAACTTTTCCAGCCTCCGGAAACCCTCGCCCCCCGGCGAGTCAATTTCAGAGCCGCGCATGGTCGGGTGTGTGTGTCCCTCCCCCCGTGCCCCCAGCCCAGCCCGACCTCCCCCAGCCCCGGTGCCAGCGCTGCTCACCTCGCGGGCCAGGGGATTGGCCGAGCGGGCTCGGCATCAGCAGCGCGGAGGGGTCGCTCCCACCTCCCCACCCCAGCCCGCATCCCGGGGCACCAGGAGAGCGGCTGCAGCAGGGGGAACCTGGAGCCCCAGCCAGCGGGCGCCGCTAGCCAGGCTGCAGCATCCCCGAGCCGGCGCGCGGCTCCGCAGCTCCCCGCGGGTCTCGGTGCAGCAGGATCCCCCCGATGGCCGGCCGCCTGGCGTGCTGGCTGCTGCTCTGGGCGCTGGGGCAGGGGGGCTGCCACACGCTCCCCGCGGAGGAGGAAAGTGCCAGCCGCAAGCCCAGGCCCCCCGCGGCTCCCCTGGCCATCGCCTCCCGCAGCAGGGACCCCCCGGGGGGCTCTTCGCCTTCCCCGGCGCTGGGCAGCCTCGCTCAGGACGCGGTAGCTGTCCACATGCTTAAACTCTACGAGAAGTACAGCCGCGAAGGCAGCCGGCCTGGGGACGGCAACACGGTGCGCAGCTTCAAAGCCAGGCTGGGTAAGCCCTTGCGGAGCTCCGCGCGGGGGGTGGGGGTCAGAGGCACTGCGGGGGTGGGGGGCCCCGGGGTCGTGGGCACAGCTCCCGTCCTCTGGTGCAGGCTCGCCGCAGGCGGACTCCTGCGAACCTGTCCCTAGCTGTGCGGAGTGTCGGTGACGGAGGTGGAAGGTTTCCTTGACTAGATGAGCAATGCTGGATGCTTCCCTGCTAACACCTCCGCTGCCCGTTCCCTTTGCTCTGGGAGCCACGTCCAGTCTCCATGCGTGCCCAGAAGCCGAGAGAGGACGCATTTGTTTACCAAAAAACTACTGTCCGCCTTTTTTAAAGCAGCCCTTGGCGTGGCAGAAAACTATCAGCCAGGAGAAGCGATTTCCCAAAGGGCATCCCGCTAGTTCTGAGGGGTCTCCTCGCTCCTAAGATAATTAAAAAGTCCCCAACTACGATGACAACTGTGCAAACTTCATCGATTTTTTTTTTGCATCCAAGTCTTTCAAAGAATTCCAGAAGCCTCTTAGAAACAGCGCCACCTATGGGACCTTCTAAAACTTCTCTCTCTCCATGTATTGTGGTACCTAGTATTAGCTTTAAAAAGAATAGAGTGGGTGGGGGAATCTGTCTTCCTTTGCTGCCTTACATCAATGGGAGACCTGCTGCATCCAAAACACTTTATTCTGAAATGCGTTTGTTAAATCAATCTAGGAAACTGCCCATCACTTAACTGAAGAAAAGCGATGTTCAATATTTAGACTGAGGCTTATTTGGCACTTTGTTAAATAAACCAAAAAAACAAATACAGCATTGGCATTAGTGCCTGGGCCAATGGCATCTTTGGGAAACCCTTTTCAGCACAGGGTTAAGATATTGTTTAGACGAATTAGAAAAGATTAGCAAAATAAAAAAAATCCTCCCTTTTGGAATTCCAATACATGTATTATTTTTCTCACTTCAAAAGAGGCTTTTTATTTTAGTATCAGAGGGGTAGCCATGTTAGTCTGGATCTGTAAAAAGCAACAGAGGGTTCTGTGGCACCTTTAAGACTAACAGATGTATTGGAGCATAAACTTTCGTGGGTGAATGTCCACTTCGTTAGTGCATTCAGGATGTTTTAGATAAGCATATTAAAAATTTGAATCAGTGTCAGGATTGCATAGGTTTTTAAAAACACTTGCATTCTGTGAAGTGCAACGCAGTATGTAATATTTTATAGTAAGCAGTTATTAGTAAGTCATTGCTATAACAATGCACGTTAAACTTACTTTTCAGTATTGTAAGTATATGTAAAATGTAGTTTAAAATGGACAACATTTTCTGCATGGAGTTTATGCTCAGCTGAATGCATGTAAGGTTAATGTGCACATCTAGAGTTTTATTAAAAATCCCAGACATTTGGAAGGGAGCAAACCCTCCTGTATCAGAGCATTAGCCAACCACTTAATGATGGGGGCTAGGAAGAAACTTCCCCAATGGCAGATGATTGCCTATCGTACTACTACAGCATTTCTTGCACTTTCCAGTGAAGCAGTTAATACTGGCTACTGCCTGAGACAGGGTCCTGGACCACTGGTCTGATCTGGTAAACCAGTTCCTTCTTTCCTATGATGTAATCTTACTCATACTCTGGTTAATCTGTTTTAAAAGTAACTTGAATAGACTTGGGTGGCTGAGTTTATTTTAAAACATACACACATGCCATTTATTGAAATGTAATAGTACTTAGCATTTAAGTAGCAGCATTTCTTACCCACAGTCTCACAGATCAACATAACTTCACAAAGGTGGGTATTTTGATATCCATCTTATTGATAGTCCAATTGAGGCACAGAGCATTGGAAGTAACTTGCCCAAACTCACACACTGAGTAAAATGCAAAGCCAGGTCTGAAACCAATGTATTTTCTACTAGATCTCCTTTCTTTCTTCAGCAGCCTGAAAGAGGAAAGCCCCTCCACCAGGCCCCTTGTGGCCAAATTATTAAGGAAATAACATTCTTTTCTCATTATTGTCCTTGGTAATTTACAAAATATGGATCACCATTTTCTGAGATTAGCTACTGTATAAGAATGTCCAAGACCAGCATGGGAGAAATTATCTGATTTTTCCTTCCTTTCCTTCATGATATCCTAGAGTTCTTGGGTGAGGGAGGAATTTGGGGGACAGGGAAGCATCACTTTCTTTTAGCAACATACATGAAATTTCTGTACAGATAACACCTATGGCAACCCTTTATTGTGACAGGCAAAACAATGTGGCAGCTATAAAATCTGTTCGTTTCCCTCTTCCAGTGATAGCTCTAAGTTTAAAAAAAAAATAGTTGGGTACATCCTTCCTAAGATTCCCATGGTCCTCTGTAACATAAGGCTGTTTGCATTAGGATACATCATATTACATATTTAAAAGACAGTTGGATCAAGCACGCTGAAGTTAAGAAATGCCAGAATTAGGATTGCCCATGCAATCTTAATTTGTCCCCTGGTACATATGCATTATGAGACTATCTTTAATGACAAGATCACATACTAATGTTTTCCTCCACAGGATCCCTGTCTCATTCAGTGCATAACATGGATGGTGCTCACTGACTGAGTAGTGATTCAATATTTCTCATCTTCCTCATTCAAATGTAGCCCTGTGCCCTATTTGCTACACACCATCTAAACTTTGCACTGAAAACCAAGTTAACTTCCTTGTGGGCTCATCCGTAGTGCTCCTTGCTGTAATAAGAGTGCTGCAAAGAGTAATGGCATTACCTCACAGGGGTTTCGGACAATAGGGAGGTACCAACCCTATTTTACAAATGGGGACATGAGGCAAACATATTAAGGCCCAAATTGGCAAAAGTATCCGCTGACTTCGGGCTCCCAATCTGAGACTCCCCAGGCTTGATTTTTGTTTCCAAGCACTCAGAACTCCATATGTTCAAAGCACAGTGCCAATCTGCTCCAGTTGCAGTCGTGAGTGCTCAGCAGTTCTGCAAATCTGGCCCCAGATGTTTCACACTGGGCATCCAGAAAGCCGGACACACAATTTATGACCCCTTGTGACTCGCTGAGAATCACCTACACTTTTGCGGCAGACAGAATTCAGTTCTCCTGGGCGGAATTCAACTGTGTCTAAACCACGAGACCATCCTTTCTGTTCATGTTGCTTTACTACATGCTTCCCAACTTCGTGAACAAACAAAGCAGTGCTCCAACAGACACCAGCCTCCTTTGCTACACAACCCTGACTCATTCCCTGAGCACCTCCATCTTATGCACTAATGAGACAGGGGTCATGCAGATGTGGGGAAAGCAATGCAATCATGTACTTAAAGATTGCATCATAATGCACATGCACAAGAGAGCCGAATAAAGGCTGCACAGGCAACTTGGTCTCCTGCCACTTTGCACACCTGGCTCTTCCAGCGTCCCATTCCATTTTGTGGAAAACATCAAAATTTTGATTTTTTGTTCTGACTTGGAACAAAACCAAATTTTGAAATGTTGAAATCCTCCCCAAAATGCAGCCTAGCTCTAGTCTGAAGTCATGCAACTGCTTTGAAGCCCCCTAGTGGACTGTATATGCATCCGAAGAAGTGGGCTGTAGTCCACGAAAGCTTATGCTCTAATAAATTTGTTAGTCTCTAAGGTGCCACAAGTACTCCTGTTCTTCTTTTTGCTGAACAGCCAGGCTCCTTCATTTGGACCATGGACCGCTATATTGCTAAACCAAGGACTCTGAGTCATCACGGAGAAATACTTATTTTCCACGCTTTCCTGAGTGGAGCAGTGGCCACGCCTGGTGTCCAGCAGATTATGGAAGTGCTAAGAGGCTGTTCCGGCTCATGGCTGGTGGTCTGGGAAAGCTTGTTGAGATGTCCAGCCCCACTTTCCCAGTCTCCAGAGGCTTGGATAAGCTGGGGCTACCCAAATCAAACCTGAACGCTGACCCTTTGGAGGGCTGCCCATCACTAGACTCCCCCTTGTGATTGTGTGATTAGACTTAACCCTTGAGACTAGAGCTGGCTGAAAATTTTCCAATGGGAAAACTGTTCTGTCGCAAAATGCTGATTCAATAGTGTGACGCTTTCTTGGGGTGCCCAGGAGTATGAGTCACCTTGTAAACACCCCCGCCTCCCCTCCTTTAGGAGAGAGACTTGCTGATGATCACCTGGGTGTCAGCTCCCTGACAGCATCAGTCTGTTAGCCACCCAAACAATTTCCCCAGGGCTCTGGCAGCCCTTACTTTGCTTTGCAGATTAACGGTAAGTGCACCCCAACTGCTTTGTCCTCTTGGATCATTCCCCTGAAGTCTCCCACCCTTCTGGACACTCTCAGAAATTACCAGCTAAACTGTCCCCAGCTTGTCTGGTTCAATCGAGGATCAGCTCCAATATCACATCACAGCACTGAGCTCTATTTACGGGTAATCATAAGTTTATTATCAAAAGCTAAGGCTTAAGAGAAAGTGAATGAGCACAGTGGTGGAAAGAGGAATGGTTACATATCAAACAAAAAGTATAATATACTCCCTAGTGTCTAAACTGAACTGGAACGGGCTAAACCTTTGTCTAAAGTAGTTTCTCTCACCTAAAGCAATCTCCCAGTGTCTCCAACCAAAATGGATAGGGTCCCCCTTTCACAAATGCAGAAAGCACTGTCCTTGCTTCCTCAGCGAAGGATGAGGGGGTGTCTTTTTGCCTTCCCCTTACATTCCCCAAAGTCATTGTTTTGTCCCCGGAGTCAGGATGACCCCATGGTAATTCCCTGGTGAGCTGTTTCCATGTTGCCTTCACATCTTCATGTTGACATTGTATGCAAAGGGGCTTCTGTTGTGTTGACTTACAATGCTTATTTACTTTACATGTGAACCAAGGCAGGGGAATGAATATATATCCTTTGTCTGGTCAAAACCTGTTCGTCAACCCCGCTTTGACTCAGACTTTAAAACCTGCTTTCCAGACTATATACAGGACTCCTTAAATAGCCTCAGTACATCCATCTCTCAGCGATTATGAGGCTCAATAGGACACAAGCTTTTACTAGATACCTCACTTGACCTTCTTTGTATAAATACTATAAAAGCAATGTGTTGGGTGTAGTGAGTTCATGAGGCCTGTCAGGAGCTACTGTTACAGAATGGTGAACCCTTTGCCAGGTGGCATTTTGATAGATTCTTAGGGGCACAGACGGAATTGAAATGTTCTGTGGGAATGTGTCAATTCTGTCAACAGATTCAAGAGAAAACAGCCAATCTGATTTCCAGCCTGGCAGATGGGCGGGGTAGGCAGGCTAGCTGGCTGCAAGTATGTCACCTGGTAAGCCAACACCAAAGTGGATTGTCCCATGTCATTGGATCGTCCCATTTCAATGGAAATTCCAAAATGTCAGTGTCTTATTCTGCCTTGAAATGAAGTGTCACCATTGTGGAATTTCCAGCTAAATGGAAATTCCTTTTCCAGTCATCTGCTTGAAGCACTGTAGCCTTTGGACTTCTTTAAGGCACTGGGCTGAAACTTGGAAGGTCCAGGTTCGGTTCCTGGCTCTGCCACAGATTTCCTGTGTAACCTTAAGCAAGTCATTTAGCTTCTCCATGTCTCCACCCCCCTTCTATACAATAGGGCTAATAATTCTTCCTTGGTCTCTTTCAACTGTAAGTTCTTTGGGGCAGAGATTGTCTCTTACCGTGTATGCACCACATCCACCACAATGGGGCTCTGATGTTGGTTTGGGCATCCAGATGCTACTGCTGATTAGATACCTATATTGAAGTGTGAAGAACAGTGGAGATGCTTCGGCTAGCTAACATCAACAATATCAGTTGAAGGCCTGTTTTACAGCCAGGCCAACTGATGTCAAGGTAGATGTCAATATGATAAGGGTGCCAATGAACCACTACTTCACAGACTATTGTAAGGCTGATGATGGCATTTTTAGGGGATGCCATGTGTTCTTGGAGCAAGTAAACAGTTGGTTTAGCAGGTAAAAGTATTCAGTTTGCTGTACATAGCGCCAGAGACATTAGATGGAAATAAACCGATTAGGGAGTTTACTCCATCAACCCTATCCCAAGACATATGGCATTATACCCTACAAGACATTCTCCAGTGTAATGCCCACTCTTAAATGTCTCCCAGGAGGACAGAGTGGAAGTTGGATTGCTTGAGGCTATTCCATAGCCTAACGGATCTAATGATTAACAACCAGCCAAAGTTTTCCTGTGCTTGCTTTCATCCTGCTACTTTTATTTATACTGCCCTAGATCATCCTAATTCTTGCCCTCCTTGGCGCGCTACATTCTGTTGTCAGCTGTGTCCTTGGTTTCCATTGTCTTCAGTGGGAACCCTATGCTATGGGAATCCAAGAACAGACTTTCCCTGTGGTGTTTACACCTTTCAGATCCATGCAGCTCTTGAAAATGTAAATGCTTTACACCTAGGGCTATGGATAAACTAGAAGGGAAGCTACCCACTCTTCTGAGCCTGGAATGCTGTTACAGCTGTGTCACAAAAATAAAAACACCAAGATTTTGTTTTGATATATAACAGATTGAGGGCAGTCTGCTGATTCTGGTGCTGTTTCTAAACAGCCCTCTAAAACTTGAATAAGCTGTACCTTATGGGACAACTCAGGGGATGGTGTAAATAGCTACTTGCTTCATGAAACAATGGCACACTGTACAAGAGCTAATTACACGGGCATTTTGCATGCAGAATGAAATGCTTAGAGCTTAAGAGTCAGGTTTGAATCCTAAGGATCAAATCCTGCGCAATAGGAGTCTTGCCACTGACTACAGTAGGACCAGAACTTGGACCTATATGCAAAAGCAAAGTAGACTTCCCCCCATGCATTAAACTAGACCCCCAAATGCTGCATAAAAGGGAGGAAGCATGGTCTACTGGTTAAAGTATAGGATTAGAAGTCCCACTGTGCCATAGATTTGCTGGGTGACCTCAGACAAGCTTTATAGGTGAAAATCTTCAAAGGTTAGAGATTTACATCGATTTTAGGTTCCTAAATGTAGAAGTAAGCTCATTTACAGACATGATGAGTTCCCACTGCCCCAGGTGAAGACAAAAGGAGCTGTGGGTACTCAGCACCTCTGAAAATCAAACACCCAACTTTGAAAACATTGGTCTTAAATAGGGAAATAGAAATGAGAGAATGTATTTGTAAAATAGGGAAACATGCTAACCTGACTTATAGGAATATTAGTCTTAGGTCCTATTTAAAGTACCCTGGGAACCTCAGATGTGTTTTCTGTTGTCAACTGCCCTCCCAAAACAGACAGCAATATTCCACATCTTCCTTAATCTCCTATCTGATTATTCCCTGGAAATAGTCATATTAATTACCAGTTGATTTGCATTTTTACAAGAAGGCCTAGATGAAGGTGTCTCTTCCATTCTGTACTGCAACTGGTGGCTCTTTGGATCAGCTGGTCCCCCTGGGACTCAAATCCAGAACCTTGCACATGTAAAGCAGACATAAGCACTATCCTAATGGCACCTTACTCACTGATGGTGAGTTCCCTTGGGAATCAGCAGCTGATGTTCCCCACGGACCATAACTGCTAAGATGGGGCAGAAGGGGAAAGATAGCTTCAGAAAATAACTGGGTCTCAGGTAACTTCAATAGGAAATGAACTGGCAGCCAGCACTGTGATCAGCATGGCCTGCTTAAAAGTCTAGCAGCTTCATTTCACACTAGTTAAAGCTGTTAAGGGGCCTTTACCTCCCAAATCAATTTCACCTGGGTGTCTTGCTACTACTTGGCCACTGCAGAAGGATGTCCAACATCTCTTCAGCATCAGTTGTGTGCTTGATTGGTGTGATTATGAATTAGTTTCTGGTGGGGAAGAATTAGCAGAGCCCTGATTTCATGTCCATATCCCTAGTAGTTGGGGGGGGTGGGGTGGAGAAAGGGAGTGATGGGGAGAAGGGATATGAAACTATATTGCACTGAAGTTCTGTGTGTGCATGCACCAACGACTAGTAAAGCATTTTGTAAATATTTGCAGCAGAGTCTAGCAGATATGGAACTGGACTGTGAATACAACCTGGCTACTAGTCTCAGCTCTTGAGCTACTGTGTGACTGTGACCAACTCACTTCCCTTCTCTCTGCCTCTATTCTCCCCTCTGCCAAACAGGAGTAGTTTTACCAATCACTTGTGTAAAGTGCCTTCTGATCAGTGAATAAGAAGAGCTACAAAGAGCTAAGTATTAAGTCCTGGGAAGTAGGTAAGCACTACTCTCTATTACAGAGATTGGGAAGCTGAGGCAAGGAAAATAAGTGACTTAGGATACATCTACACTACAAGTTAGGAGTGTGATTCCCCAGCCCACATACACATACTCGCGGTAGCCCAGTGAGAGCTAGCATGTGTATAAATAGTGTAGCTGGGGAAGCATGGCTTAGTCATGTTGAGTACAAACCTGCCTGAATCCTGTGTCGGAGTAGAACCCATATCTCCTGATTCCGAGTCTTATGCTCTGGGTCAGTAGATTAATTTCTCTGCAGAAGTGGGAGCATGGGAATGGGGGGAGGGAGGGAGGAGTTAAACCTCCACATCCTTATACCCCTAGGACTGAGTGTTCTGGGGTTACACACCTCCGATCTGTTGTCATTGGCCTCTTTCCCCCTTGCATCTCTCACCTCTGACTCCCTCTCGCTGCCTTGGCCCTCCTCTGCAAAGAAGCTGAAGGCAGGCCTCTCCCGCAATGAATCTGGTAGCCTTGTGCTGCTGCCCCACCTGTTGTGGCTGCCACAGCCCTGCCCCCATGGAGCTGTACACGCATTCCTGAGGTGGACTCTATTTGGTTCCTGTTGGGAACTGGCATTGGGGTGAGGGGGAAGCAGACAGGCAAATGCGTTGTCTGGTAAGGGGAGGCAGAGCTGCTAGAACTCACATAGGGCAAAAATCCTGGCTAGCTCCACTTCCCAGCCTCCCTCCCTGTTGGCTTGACTCTCTGGTGGCTTCTCCTTAATGCCACATAACTGGTGATCCTCTAAGGTACACATGGCCTATGAACTACCCAGCTAGTTGCCATGGGCAAGCCCCAAAGCTTGGAACTGGCTCCCAATCTAAAGATCCCCAAATCTCACAGGGGCTGATTCTGGCCCATCTCCAGTTAGAAGCCTCTCTATTGCCTCAGTCTCACAGCTCTGTGGGACTTTCCTCGCCCGAGACAAATAGTCCCTTCTTCCCTGCTCAGGGTGCCCAGAGCAGAGGGAAGAGTATCTGAGGAGACTGGAGCCTCTCACCTAGCAGAAGCAGTGGAGACAAAGCCAGGGATGGCTGAGGGGAGTCAGTGGGAACCAGAGGGCCTCAAGGCCAGACTTGGGGAGGGACCAGAAGAGCATGAGGAAGGTCAAAGGAAGGGATGGGAGAGCCTGAAGCAGCCACCCCATCTTGTCTCTGCTTTGCACTTCCCCTTCCTTGTGCCCCATCCTGTTAGTCTGCCCTGTCCCCACTATATTAATACCGAGCTCTACTTAGCACTCTTCACCCATAGATCTCAAAGCACTTTGCAAAGCAGAGCAGCATTCTTATCCTCATTTTACAGCTGGTTAAACTGAGGCACAGAGAAATAAAGGGACTTGTGCATGGTCACCCAGCAGGGCAGTGGCAGAGCTAGGAGTAGAACCCAGGTCACCTGAGTCCCAGGCCACTGCTCTGTCTGCTATGCCAGTGGTTCTCAAACTTATTTGATCATGCCCCTCTTCTTTGTGTCTGTAGTAGCTTGTGCCCTGTACAAGAGTTTGCTGGGGCTCGACCCTCTCCGGGGTGGCGGGGAGCCACACCGGCTCACTACACACCGGTGAGCTTGGGAAATTCGTCTGGCCATGGGGTCTCCCTCGGCAGCTCTTGCTGTAACCGTAAGAACACGGTAAGCCCGGCCCTGCTCAGGGCGGGCAATAATGCTATGTCAGGAGCTCAGGCCTCAGTCAGGACTGAGCAACAAACGAGTACAAAGTATTAAGCCCAGGCCCTAGGTCAGGGCGGGGCAACAAACACTGAGTCAAGAGCTCAGGCCCTCAGTCAGGGCTGAGCAACACTAGTAGGCCCCAAGCCTCAAAAGGCCTGGGAGAGGGGGAGACTGCCACTCACGGGTTGGGTGGCAGGGGGGACGCAGGCCCTCCCACTCCACTGCGTCCCAACCCGGGGCCCTAGCAGCGGCAGAAGACCCGCTGCTGTCAGAGTGGATCCTGGCCACAACACACTGACATAGGCTCGGGCAGTGATGCAGCCAGACTGGGGTCGGCTGCCCCTGGACTACTTCCACACGCCTCCTCGGGGCCTACCTTGGTCCTGGTGTTGGCCTCTGGGGGATCCAGGACCATGGGTTCGTCAGGGCAGGGATTGATCGGCAGGCCCGGTGGCTCCTGCGGATAGCGGGCGCAGGGCAGGCCCGGCCAGTCCTGGCGGCTGCCTTGGGCCGCAGGGTCTTCCCAGTCACAAGCTAGGCTGGAGACGTCTGGTCGCTCTGGCGGCTGGGGACTGACTGAGCTGTGAGGGCGAGCTTTTATACTTCTGGGTCGCCGCCTGACCCTCTGAGGGGCGGGCTCAGAGCTCCCTAGCTCTGCCCACTCCGGCCTCCGGATGGGCTCTTCCCTCTCCGGGGCGGCGGAGAGCCACATCACCTCACTACATGCCCCCATTGGCTGGCCAGCCCGCAGCCACCGTTCTCTGTTCGCCCAGCTTTGAAGGCAGAATGCTTCGGCTGCTAGCTGGGCACCCAGCTCTGGTATGGCATTAGAACCCTGACTTCTCTGCTGCTGCTGACGGCAGCACTGCCTTCAGACCTGAGTGCCCGGCCAGCAGCCGCTGCTCTCCAGATGCCCAGCTCTGAATGTGCACAGTAAATATTTTTCATAATTCTTTTTGCATCACCTCCAGAATACATTCCATGCCTGCTGGGGGCACATGCCCCCCAGTTTGAGAACCTCTGCACTATGCCACTTTGCAGCCATCAGTCAGGTTGGTTCTTCCTTCTCCGTACTAGCTGGGCACTCATAAAGGGTGCATCATGAGCACAGGAAACACCGTCTCCCTGCTCTCAGTGCCAGAATCAGAGTTCCTGGTGACTGAGAGGAACCTGCCTGGCTCCAGCACAATGCACAAGGGGAGGGGTAACTGTCCTGGGGCTGCTTTGTCCCAGCCTATGGGAAGATGGTGACACAGCAGCAGAATGACCCCTGTATGTGTGTGTGTTCGCTGAAAGCAAATCCTTGGGTGCTGGCTTCCTGAGCTCTAGGCTTGTTGGATGTTGAGGCTGTTCCGTCTCCCAGGATGGGAGAGAGGGCCTGTGGGAGGGATGTAGGAAAGAGAGTGAGGTAGGGAAGGAATGGGAATGAGGAGGAGCAGAAGGAACTGGGAGGAAGGCTGGTCTTTTGGTTAAGGCAGTGGGCCAGAGTATAAAAGGTCTGGATTCAGTTCCCGTCTTTGCCGCACACTCCCTGTGTGACCTTGGGCAAGTCACTTAATTTCCCTATGCCTCTGTTCCCCATCTGTATAGCAGGGATGATCATCTTTCTTTTGGCTGCCTAGACTATAAACTCTTTGGGAGCAGGGAGTCCTGTGTGTTTACACAGAGCCTAGCACACTGGGGCACTGACCTTGTTGGGGTCTCTAAGTGCTTTGAGTCTCCTTTCATTGAGCTTGGTTTTAAGCTGGTCTAACTCCATTGAGCCCAGTCACTCTTGGCCTATAGTGAGGTACATGAGAAGAGCATTGGGTCTGTAAGCCCAACTATTTAGTGACACTTGGCATTCATGGTTAATTATATATTGTCCCCTGAGTGTTGATCTGTTGGTCTCTCTTCACTTTCTTGCAGACCTATTGGACCAGAAGCCCCTGTACTGCTTCAATCTAACATCCATGCAGGACTCAGAGTTGATTCTCACTGCCACATTCCACTTTTACTCGGACAAGCGCCCCCGGCACCGGGAAGTGTTCTGCAAACGCTCCAAGAACTCGTCCTGCCGCCTCCTCCATTTGCCCCAGATCCCACGGCTCAGCCTCATTTTCCGAAGCATTCTCCAGAACTCCGCCTATGGGCTGGTGAAAGGCAATGTCACAGTGTTCCTCCACAGGCGAGGGGCTTGGCAGATGAAGGACATCTCCCACATCATAAAGGAATCTAAACGGGATGGTGAGCTCATCCTCTGTGTGGAGCTTGACTCTGGAGAGAAATACCAGGGCTTCCCCGAACAGCAAACCAATCACTTACCGTACATACTGGTTTATGCTAATGACCTGGCCATATCAGAACCCAACAGTGTGGCCGTCACTCTACAGCGATATGACCCGTTCCCTTCCAGTGATGGGGATCCCAGCCTATCCTCCAATGCTTCCACAGACACCCGGGTCAGGAGGGACATATTTCTTTCCAGCTCTATCCAGAACAACGAGCTGCCAGAGGTGGAATATAACAACAACAAATACAACAAACATGACATATGGGAAAGTGCCTACAAGTCCCTAAAACCCAAAACCTCACGCAAGGACCGGAGGAGGAAAGGTCAAGAAAACACAGAGGTGCTCTCAAAATCTCAGATGCTAAATTTTGATGAGAAAACCATGAAGAAAGCCAGACGAAAACAATGGAACGAGCCCAGGATTTGCTCTAGAAGATACATGAAAGTGGACTTTGCCGACATTGGCTGGAATGAATGGATCATATCTCCCAAGTCATTCGATGCATATTACTGTGCTGGGGCTTGCGAGTTTCCAATGCCCAAGGTAGTATGAGTCTCTACTGCTGATGCACTTGTCTTTATTTGCAATATGTTGATTTAAGATTACTTAGTCCATCCAACTGCTCTTGCTACTGTGGGATTTTCCCCTTCTTCACAATGCTCAAGGGCTCTGTCCAATCTAATTTAATGCAAATAACTAGCTCTTAAATGGTGCTTTTCATCCACAGATCTCAAAGCCCTTTTAAAAAGAGGTCAGTATCACTATATCCATTTTACAGTTGGGGAAACTAAGGCACAGAGAGGTGATGTGACTTGCCCAAGGTCATCCAGCTGGCTAGTGGCGAAGCCAGGAAACAAACCCAGGTCTTTTGAGTTCCAGTCCAGTGCTCTGTCCTCTATAGGGTTTCCACCAA